>NC_072768.1:33468132-33820081 GCF_022539595.1 Amphiprion ocellaris
TTGGTAGTAATTATGGTATATTGAAAGGGAAAAGGCAGCAGCATGTGTTGAAAAGAACACGATGCCAGAGTTGAAATATTTGGCTTTGGGATCTTACAGCAACCAGTGTCTAAATCAAGAACGGAGACCAGCTATAAAACTGTAGACGGGGGTACTGATGTTGTACGGTGCTCAAATTCTTTCATTTGACACAGTTACTGTTGGTTTTTCTGTCTTTAAATTAAAACAAATTAAAAGTACAAATGCATTAAAATTAGAAGAAAAAAGGTGTCCACTTTATGTCACTTAGAGGTGGCCAGATGTGTTTCTGTGTGGATTTTAAGTTACCCAGGTCATGGTAATCCTAGCAGCTTTTGCAAAAACAGTTGAAAACATTTAATCTCTTATCGAAGAGGCTTCTTCAGCTGTAATCTCAGAACCTAAAAGAGAAGTCTTGGGGTGTCTGACCTTTTGCACAGAAATGCAAATTACTAAAATGACAATAATCTGCTTCTTTTCTCCTAATTTATTTTAATAAGTTAATGTAATTAGAATATAATTGCCTACTTTTAAATTAATCTGCTTGTTCATTACCTTGTCACCTGTCTCAAATATGACAAAAACAAGATATTGCAGCTCAACAGTCTGTAAATCAAGAAATGTTTCAGGGACATTTCTCCCTACTGAGCCAAATCCTTTAACTTAATGAAGCACACAGCAGTTTTATGCTGTATTTTTACTACCTGTACCTGTCTGACACACACACCTGTACGGCAGCCTGGTAGAACTTCTGGGACAGCTCCCCCAGCTCTCCATCTTCTGCTGAGGCGCCACTCGTTGCTGGGGTTGTGTACTGCTCCAGTTTATCCAACTGCTCCACCTGCAATTTATAGCAATAAGAGAGTCACATTGTGCCGTTACAGGCTTTTGTATATTTGGTTTGGTTTCTCTGAAATACTGAGCGACAGGTGCTTTTGGTTCAATGTTGCTGAGGTGGAATGTGGTCAGAGGAAAAGCCCATCAAAGTGTTATGCGGCCTTGGATCTGGATTTTCTTGATTAACAATAAAACTGTCACTGGCCTTGGCCTTGGATTTGCTTTCAAAGTGCCCTGCTAGCCTTCAGAATGTGTCCTTGCTGTGCACGTTGCATTTAACACCTGGCTGAGTTATGATCACAGTGTAAATCTGGCAAGTGTGGTGTGACTCATCGGGCTGGGCTGTGATCCCAGTGCATTCTGCATACATTACACCTTGCATTACCATGTGTTTCCCATATCCCCATACAGATCAAATTTTAATACCTAAGGATGGAAAAGAGAGGACAGGGAGATGATATGAGGGGATATTAAATAAGAGTTAATAAAAACAAGACCTTGAAAGGGATGGGTGACTGAGTTTTTAAAAAAGAGGAAATATTCAGAGTATTGCTTAATGTAACACTTTCAATCTTGCATTTACTGTCGATATATTAGGGCTGGGACTTCAACGTGTTAACTTCGATTACTTAATTACAGAAAAAATAACGCATTAAAAAAATAACGCATTTAATCACACCTTTCTCAGTTCCCTTATTTCTGGCACACTGGTAACACTGATGAACACTCCAGCCCAGTAGGTGGCGGTAATGAACCTAAAGTCTGTTTGTCAGCCACGAAGAAGAAGCACGGGATGCACTCATGATTGTTGAAAGTTTTCTTTTAAAAATCTTCATCTTCATTGATTCATCTGTCAACCAAAATTTATTTGAATTGACAAACTTTACTTATTGCGTCAAATACTGCTATTTGACAAAAATGCAAGTAATCGCAATTAATTAATTACAAAGCCTCTAATTAATTCGATTGTTTTTTTAATCGAGTCCCACCACAAAAATATATGCAACTTCTTGAATCCACTACACAAGGTGGGTATGTCAGGACAAAGTGGCATCACGGTTGAGTGTGGTTACAATTTCATTTAGCAGACGCTGTTCTCCAAAGCAACGTACATCTCAGAGTAGATACAACACAAGCAAGGGTCTAGTCAGGAAAAACAGCCTGGATAAGTGCCATAAAACAGATTAAGGATACAACAGAGCATGCTTCTAAACATACAGCACTGTCAAAAAGGCAATAAATTAGATTTTCTCAACCAGAGAGCACAGAAACACTGCTAGCAGTCTGGTCAAACAGCACAAGACTTGTACCTCTGCCAGGACAAACGGCCGCTCCTTTAGCAGACTTGAAACACTGAAGCGACAGAGTCCGGTGATGAGGAGGGTGTAGTGAGGCTTCGGCCAGTTACTGCCCACCACCTGCACGGCAATGCCAGCTGTACCAATTCTGCACAGAGACAGAGAGAAAGTAAGAAAACTCACTGAAAGATAATCGCGGCCTTGAAAGCAGCATTTCTTAACACAAAGCAAGTCTTTCCTGATGTGATGTGTCTACAAAGCTTCAACCTTCACACCTCTGATGCTCTTGGAGCCTCTCAAACACCTGCTGATTTGGATCGAGCAGCACACTAACACGTTTCAGGTAAAAGTGCCAAACATCTGCTGGTGTAAATGTGAGTATTTACTGTAGTAGATCATCGCACATTTAATACCTTTATGTTCTGGATTTGTGTCATCACCTTTAGCTCTCATTGGATTATAGAAGGCATTTTTCTGTATTTTCTTTAAAAGCTAATATTCGATCAAATGAAAAATAATCTACAGATTAACTGATGACCTCAAACCACTGTTAGCTGCAGCCCTACAGCCACCTGCCACTGAGACCACAGCTACACCGAGGACAATAAATAATTATTGCATTATTTGCAACAAAATAAAACATAGGATTCACATTTTAAAAACTAATTTACACTACTGTTCAAAAAGTTTGGGGTCACCCAGGCAATTTCCTGTTTTCCATGAAAACTCCCACTTTTATTCATGTACTAACATAATTGCACAAGGGTTTTCTGATCATCAATTATCCTTTCAACACCATTAGCTAACACAATGTAGCATTAGAACACAGGAGTGATGGTTGCTGGAAATGTTCCTCTGTACCGCTATGGAGATATTCCATTAAAAATCAGCCATTTCCAGCTAGAATAATCATTTACCACATTAACAATGTCTAGACTGTATTTATGATTCATTTCATATTATCTTCACTGAAAAAAAAGATTTTCTTTCAAAAATAAGGACATTTCTAAGTGACCCCAAACTTTTGAACAGTAGTGTATAAAAATCAACTTCAGTCTGTGTTTACAGCTTCACCCGTATCTTTTATCTAAATCTTTATTTCTCTAATACATGAGAAGAACGCAGAAATTAATAAATTAAGCACACTTAAAGTAATTAAACTGATTTAAAACATTATCTGGAAGGAAATAAAACATAAGATTCATGTTTTTTCTCTTAAAACCCACTTATATCATCAACAAAATCTCACTGTAAAAATCAATTTCAGTCTGTGTTTACAGCTTTTTTTGAATCTTTTAACTGCATCTTTATTTTCTAATAAACAAGAAGGAAACTATTTAGTTTGACATGAGAGTGTGCAGTAGGGCAGAACACTGTAAAACTTGCGGTTATGCATTAATAATACACCAATCAGATACTTGCGGTGAAGCTGCCCGACTCACACCTCCGTCTTACACACAGAAACACACTAAATATGTCTGATTGTGGTCTTTTAGTGGGGAGAACACAAATTCTTGGATGTAATGTGATGTAAGAAGCAGCCACTCCAGATCTCATAAACAAAGTTAGATGTGTTTCTGTAAATTGCAGATAAATCAGTATCTGCGAATACGTCAGCTGATGAATGACATTAAATCCTCATCACAAAAAACTGCATCAGCATTTCATAGTTTATCTTCCAGTTATAAAATGTCCAATTCTGCATATTTCACGTATGTCATTGTCAAAAGGCAAGCAAATTTCCACCTCAAAAATCCTGTTTGGTCGGGTTACATTTGAGACGGCTTCTGAAGGAGCTTTAAATTAAAGACAAATGCGAGAATGCAAAACGAGAATTTAATCCCTCATCCCTTCACATCTGTGTCACATTATTGGGGCCTACTGCAACACCTTCAGGGTCATTTGATTCCTTGCTTTGTTCTTAGAAACTCATCCTCTGCATCCCAGATCCTTTTATCCATTTAATGCAGGAGCTTTTGGAAAGACGACAACTTTTGAGTCAAATCCAAGTGAAATTACAACCCTAATATGCAGGTGATTCCTATTTAAAGTGATATTCAGTGATATTTATTAGGGCTGAGGCATTAAATTACCACCTTTGACACTGAATTAGTCCATTCAGTTGTTTTCAGACAGTTTGCTGTGGCCGGCAGATCACGCAGAGACAAGAAACTGTTATTTATGTATTAACCAGAGTCCTGGTAACGCCGCTGACAAAAGGTCAAACTCCACCTGGCTGTGTTTGAACTGTAGACGTTTCGAGAACAAATCTCAACACAACATCTGGAAACAACTGTGCATAACACCAAAAAGGGAATCAGTCTATTTACGACAGGACCTGTAAAGCTGGTATTCCATTTAGAGCAAGAATAAGAGTTTTTAAAAGGCTGATTAGACATAATAACATGCTAAAACCACATGTTTTTTGAACTGAGTGTTGGCCAGTATCTTGAATTTTTTGATCTGTAAATTCATAGGGACCAAAACGAGAAAAAGTAGAGTATATTGAGAAAACAAAGCCAGACTGAAAAGTTTCGCTCTCCTCATGAGGAGTGTTTTCAAACAGTTTTGTTTCGTGTTTAAAAAGTACAAAAAAAAAAGACATTAACAGACGAAGACAAAGAATGTTTTTCAAACCTGATTAACTGCCATAAAAGTACTTGGCGCAAACTGAAGAAAACACTGAAAAGGTTAAATATTTCTGAGGATATTGTTTCTACTCTAATTAGAGTTAATTATGTAAATATCCAAACATTTAAGAACACATTCAGATGTAGTGGCTCCACTGTGGATTAAATAGCATGAATAATGATGTTTTATGACAAATTATGATGCAAAATATGCTGATAAACTTCTGGATTTAGAGATTCAGAGTCAGCTGGACAGTGTCAATGACGGTGTTTATGGCACTTTCGAGGGGTCTTGCCGCCTGCTAATGTCACACCACCACAACTACATAAAACTCTCTGTTATTCCCCCTGCTTCCAGCCACACAGCTCGGTGTTTATTACTTGTGTAACGTGGGGAGGTCGTCGGTGTCGTGCTCCGGGTCTCTGGTGTTAGGAATCACCCCGATGATGGTGCTTTTCAGCGACGTTCCCTTCAGCAGCCGCTGGCTCACCAGCTGCATGTTCCGCGGAGAGCCCACGCTGAAGCGGACCGTGGAGCCCGGCAGGAGCACCCCTTCGTGGGTCAGCAGCAGCGGCAGACGGCTCGGTATCTGGATTCCACCGGCGGAGGTCATCGTCGTGTCTGTGTGTTGTTTTTTTTTTTAGGTGACAGGTCACTATTGACAGCCAAAGTCCTGCAGACAAACTTATCCGACCGTTAGCGGACTAGCTAGCGTAAACACGAAGCTAACAGGGTGAGAATAAACGAAAAACACGCTCAGAAATTTACTTTATAGATGAAAACGAGCTTGGGGTTTATTTCGCCCTCGTTTTAGCTTCATTCTCACCACCAACACACCTTCTCGGAGCTTTTTTTTTCACCTTGTTATGATTCTACTTCCTGAACATCCTGTGCTCGATAGTCCAACTACGGACAGCGCAGAGGGACAAACTATCTCATAAACAGAAAAAGGCGAAAGAATTGCTTGAGTTTGCCAGAAGGATGTGAGAGACTCCGAAGTCAACTGAAAGAAGGTTCTTTGATCTGATATGACTAAAATTAAGCTTTATGGCCATCTGACTAGACACCATATCCGGCAGACACCAAACAATACACTCTATCATAAACACACAATTCCCACCGTGAAGCATGGTGGTGGCAGCATCATGATGTGAAGCATGGTGGTGGCAGCATTATTATGCGAAGCATGGTGGTAGCAGCATCATGATGGGAAGCATGGCGGTGGCAGCATCATGATGTGAAGCATGGCGGTGGCAGCATCATGATGTGAAGCATGGCGGTGGCAGCATCATGATGTGAAGCATGGCGGTGGCAGCATCATGATGTGAAGCATGGCGGTGGCAGCATCATGATGTGAAGCATGGCGGTGGCAGCATCATGTTATAAAGTGGTGTGGGGTGGCTTCTTGGCAGTATAAACTATGTTTTAAGACATCATTTCATTGAAACATCTACAGTGAAGACAGCTGAACACAGTGAAATAATGTAAATATATATTTGAAGAACGTATTTAGAAATTACTGGACTCCAGACACTCGGGTTAGTTGATAAAAAATAGTGATTTACTTTTGCATTTCTTTCATAAAAGTATTGTCACATAGCATTCTACATTTCCAAAAAATAAATATTCAATATCTTGTGTATAAAAAAAAATCTGTTTCTAAAATCTGTCATCAGGCCATCGCCGTCCATGTGTTTGCAGTTATCTCTCTGCTGCTGCTGATGGACCACTGTGGGAAATATCGCTTTATTTTTCACAATTAGGGATCTTTGAATACACCTTAAAATGCTCTTATGGTTACAAAAGGACAACCATACATATGATTGATAAAGTATAATACAATACACTTGATGAATTTATAGAAATACATCAGTTCATTTTTTATGTCATTATGGAGCTTCTTTTGCATATGAGGACCGAGTTTTTCCCCTTTAAAACTGTATGTACAGTATAACATAACAACTAAATGTTATTACTGTTCCTGCCTAAAGAGCGATCAAACTTGCAAGACTTGAATGCATGAACTGGCATTTTTACACACAGAAAACTTTAACAGACACATAGAAGCAGCTAAAGTGAAGCACATTAATTAGACTGCGCAATAAATACCACTTCATGTAATGCAAAATCTGAAAATGACATTTCTGATTTCTATTTCCTTTGTATTCTTTGATGGAATTCTTTTACTTATGGTCTTGGTTACAACGTCATTTCATCAAAATTTCAACGGCAAACACATAATTGTCTTTTTCAAACCAATTTTGGCAGCAACTTTGTAAAATAACACACAGTTATCACAATAGTAACGAGAGGACAGGGGGAATGTTACACCATAAACTGACTGAACCAGCATGTCAGAGTTTGCAGGCAATGATGAAGCAGATGCATCGAGAAAAACAACATGCAAAAACAACAGTCTTGGAAAAACAGTGAGGGCATAAAGCAAATGAAACTTAACTTTAAGACTAATAATACAAATATCAAACCAAAACCTGTGTTGCACTCTTTTGCCCATGTAACAAATACATTCTGATCTCTAATGTCAAAGCAGGCCAAAGTCTCAGCTTTTCATCCTTCAATAAAGAGCTGTTAAAGCAATGATCTGATAAAACACCAAATCTGACAGAGTGGCCTTGTCAGAAGGAAGTGTTATTTATTTATTGGTCTCATAAGTTGGTCATTCAAAAGCCTAGCAGAAGGCCGACCGCGTCCTCTATATTTTACTGTTACTGAACCTCCCACAATGGAGTAAGTCACACAGAAGAAGAACATGGCACACGGCTTATCAACACTGTACTTCAATGCCTTCAAAAATCAAGTGAAGCATGTAAAATGAAACCACACGTTAAAACATGCAGGCAGTTTTAGTCGAACAAGAAAAGATCAAGGGTGTACTGAAATCCTGACATTTGGGTGTTGCCTGAATCCTTGAAAACCTTTGAGCAAATCCAACTCCACGAACCAACACAGTAAACATGTGCACCTTTGCCGAAATTTGATAAATACTTTAGAAACGCAGTACTAAGGTGCTTTTAAACTGTTCTGGTGGCAGATCGAGACCCAACAATGTCATAAGACACTTCATGTTTTCCTTTAATTTGTCACCTGTTTGTATGTGGCTGCTGAATTGTACGAGTGGAAAAAAAAAATGAACAGAAGCATTGACAGAATCTAAGCAGCTTCTAGAACAGATAGACTGACAGGTAATACTGATTTGAGGTAAAATCTCAGTCAGAACATATCGTAAGCGTAAATCATTTAAATCTTGAAAACAGTCAACTCAATGCTTGCGGTTGCAACTGCGCCAAGCTCAGGTCCCGATTTCACCTTTACAGATTTTCATAGTTGAAATTCCATTCAAAACACCCCCAAATCCAGACTGTGGTGCCAATTTTGTGTCACGAAAAATGTAAACCCATCATCTTTTCATCAACATCTCCTGCAAATCTATCGGACAAATACCTGCAGCTGCTTATTTATACAGATTCAGGGCCAGTTTATGAAGTTAATAAATTCTGACTGTGATGTCATTTGAAATGCTAGTGGTCACTCTTTAAGCTCTGTACGTGTAATAATTCATAATGGTGATAAAAGCCCACAAGCAGATGTACAATAAATACAGAATGCTTGGACGGAGGGAGATGCTTGGATGTCATTATTTGTTTCCAGGTTCAACTCTTGTTGTTTGTGCACGATAAACATAAAGAAAGAAATGTGTGGAATGGGGAAAAAATGAACATGAACACTTGTTTGACCGCTTTTTGGTTATGCAATTTGTTCAAACAGCATAAAAATCAACAACTGGACAGGAAGGGAAGACAGTATTACCAGTTTGCATTTAGGGTTGGAGTTCATTTACATACTGCTCCTTCAGCTCACTGAAGTTTGAAGAAGAGAAGTCTGGCTAATGTACAAAGTCTGTGGATGTTTCCCAGTATAATCCAATGTGAAGTCTCTGTTGTTGGTCTCTGTGCTGAAATGAGGGAGATCCACTGGAGCATCACGCAGGCTTTTTGAGATTTGGCAAAGTCAGCGCTGGAAATGAAGCCTTTGCAGAGAAGAATGAAGTAGCTTGCGCCTCCTTCTTAAAGAATCCATTTTAAAAAAGAATATATTGATCATACACCAGTTTAGACAACATATGTGAACATAAAGAAATCTCTTCCAAAACTAGTAACCAAAGTGACACACCATCAATTCTGAGAAATGCAGAAAACTTGAGGGTTCCTGACTGGCAGAGAACTGGAAAATCTGATGAGTTGAAGCTTTTTGCTTGAAAAAGTCCATGAGCTCGTGAAGTCATCACAAAAGCTGCTACTGTGCCTACAACTTCTGTCTGCTTTGGCTGACGGAGCCTTGTCAGGGTTTCGTCATCGAGACAATCTTGGCTCCGTTTGGCACATTTGGGAAAGACGTATTGATGTTCACAAATCGGGACTGAACTTTCTTGTTTCAGTGTGGATTGTCCTTTTACCCCTCTACCTCCAGTTCAAGAGCGATAATAATCCCTAATTACTATCAATAGGGACGTCGCTCCGCTGGCTTCTTCTCAGCTTTCGGGCTGTAAGTCTTTCTTCCTACCCTTCCTCCAATGGGAAACGTCACAATCTGCAAAACAGATGACAGGAGAAACCGCATTAAACATTTACAACTTCATTTATCTCTCACTGAGCATCTGACTGTTTAACTTCAATAAATTCTATTAACTCTGACCGCATGCTTTACTGTCGCATTACGAGCAGTGATCATTTCTGTCTCTCCATATTAGCATACAGTATGAGCGATGGGAACACAGCTACTAAATTGTGACTTTTCTCTCAGGTTAACCTTTCTAAAGGACCTGCAGCTGTACTTAATAAACAGCACCGTGCTCGAGATTTACAATTAGATTACAATTAGATTGTAACTACACCGCAGAGACTTGGAGCCCTGCCGTAGCCTTTTAAGCTAATAATATCTGACTAGTTTCCAAACCACACGCAGACCTCCTGAAACAGGCTTTATCAAGTTATGATTCGCAAGAAATACATGTTTTTGGCTCCTGCAAACTATGCAAAATTATATATAAAATAAAGGTTAGTTTTTAGGGTTATTTTCTGCATGATGAAGCCAAGTGTAAGAAGAGTTCAACATCTTGGGAGGCATACTTATTTGCTGTATAACTAAGAACTACACTTGCAGTTCAATCAATTGTAACATTAGGGAATAAATACTTGCTGTTCAGGCATATTGCGTCTCTACACCAGAATGGACGTTATGAATTGACCAAGGACGACTATATTGGGCCGATCAAGAGCTGGGACCAGAAGTCACAAGTATTCACCATTTGCATTGCATAGTGCCACTGAGTTAATGAGGTTGAAATGTCGTACAGCTCTTCTGAAAGGCCATGGCAAAGTTTGCGAACATTTTTGGGGACAGGATCACATTGTCTGAAACTTTGTCCATCCAGAGAATCCTACAGATGCTGGATGGGTGGCATGTCTGGAGAGACTGTTGGAAATGGTTGGACGGGAACATTTTCAGCTGCTACTTTAGTAAACATGTGCGTTGTCTTGTTTGAACGTCAAGTGATGGCCATAAGTGAACAGCATTTCATATTGATATCACTGGGTGGCCATTGAAAATACAGACATGTTCTTAATCCATAGCATATCCCTAGTCATACCATCACTCCACCTCCATGGGCCACTTTCCTTACATTTGCTATGTACAACTGTACACAAGATCTATCAGTTAAAACAACCGTCCTCCATCTTCCTAGCGTCTAACGAACATGAGTGGTCGCCTGGTGAAGTCATGCAAAGCCTTGGTGTGGCTGAAGAAATCAAACCAGCTTCCCTAAATTGATGCCTCTTTCATTAGATACTCTCTGGTTGCAATAACTTCATCTCCGGATGTGATGATCCTATATCCTGTAGCAGATTGTCTGTCCTAACATGCGGTCTGAACCAATTTCTTAGACAACAAATGGTGGAGTTGTGGACATTCAAGTGACTGGCTGTAGCTCTAACTGACATACAGGCATCCAACATGCCAACAGCCAGTTCTTGTCTTTTTCTTGTCATCTGTGACCTCTTATCATGTGAATAAACCTGCATTTTAAGATGTTTTTTATTTTTATAGTCACTGGTCAAAGGAGTGTCTGGTCACGCCATCTGATCATTGTCCTTTGAAGCCACATCTGACAAGGGTTTGGATGAACTCTGTGGTGGAGAATGTGCCCTAGTTCACCAACTTCTTGAGCATGATTGGCTAAATTTAACCCTTTTTAAACCATTTCAATAGAAGTTTTCCTGTGTCAGCAAAATGCAGCTTTTGCATGTTTCGTTTTGTATTTTTGCTAAGTATACGTGGGAGGATTGATACCACTTTCATGTCTGTGGGCTAAATATAAAGCTGAAAGGCTTAGCTTAGCACAAAGACAGGAAGCTCTGCCCAGAAGTAATAAATCTGTACAGTAGTACAGTAAATAACATGTTATATTTAGTTTCCTTATTCTTTTCAAAAACAGAAGCATAAAAAGCATAAGTTTGCTGTTTAAAAGATGTCTTGTTTTTGGCTGAGATCCATCGTCAACCAAGTCCAGGAAGACTCAAGCAATGTCAAGAAACAGTCCATAATACAACATATTAATAGCTAAGCTTGAGAGGTGTTAGCAGGCAGGTTTTGTTACATTTACATGTTATTTTATTTTGCTAAGCTAAGCAAACTAGCTGCTGGTTCCAGCTTCATATAAACAGACAAGTATACTTCCCAAAATGTTGAATTACTCCCTTAACATTCTCACATCATAATTTAATTCCTCAACTGTACGTTTAGGTTTGAAATAGATGGACTGCAACAGTTTTTTTTTTTGTTTTTTTGTTTGCAAAACATGTTGGTTTGGGTCTTTTTTTTTAGCAGGCAATAGAGTCACTTTAGAGATTCTCAGTCATCCAGGTCACTGTGCTTCAGTAGAGGACAAGATCTTCTTTGTCTTTTTTTTTCGAGAACGATTACTAAAGTGCTAAGTGCTTGTACTGAAGCACATAGGAGCACTTAGGAGCTCACGTAGAGTTATTTCAAGTGGTTTGTTTAACTAATTCAAATGACAGCAGCCCTTGACCCCTAAGAGGCAAGACAAACACACGGCGGTAGCTACCTAAATTATGGTATCATAATGAGCCATGTCAAGTCTTAAAGATGGACGGGGGGAACTGAACTTTGCTGCAGGAGTGTCTTTAAACGTTTGTATTTTGTGTTCTACAGTTAAAATTTACTGCAAAAAGAGAACATTTGGTGCTGAAAATGCCCACCAGTGTATTCGGTGCTCAAAGGATTATGGGATTTTGGCGAAACTTTCACTTTAACACCCTCTTGAGACCCAAAGTAATGTGGCACCAGTCACTCGAGGAATGCAGCAACCTTGTGCACTCCAGATGTGAGGGTCTCAAACAGCAGACATTATACACTGACATATCCTTACAATAACGGATCATTTTGTGTATGAACATATGGTCAGGGCAGTGCAATTATAGCACACGCATACATGCCTATTAGTGAGAGCTCTGCTTTACTTTCAGCACACATTGCATTCAGCATGTGTACCTCAATGATCTTTATTGATATGCTGTCACCAGTCCATATCAGTGTTTTTGTTTTGTTTTAAGAGTATTTATGGCAAGATTTATGGCATTTAAATAAAGAACTAATGAGATGTTTCCACTGCATGCAGAGGTCTGCGATTCTTCCAAAACCTGACTAGCTTTTAACTACTTGCTCTCACATGATTGGATGTCCCATTTATTCTGCACTACTTCCATGTTTTAGGTGTGCACACCCTCAAGAAAGTTAACTGGCTGGGAGAAGGGCTGCATTTAGGATTATTTTCATTGTTGATTAATCTGTTAGTTATTGTCTTGATTAACTGATTAGTTATTTGGTTCACAAAGTATCTGAAAATGGCTGAAAAGCATTGATCAGTGTTTCCTAAAGCCCAAGATCACGTCATCAAATGTCTTGATTTGTCTGCAACACAGAGATATTCTGCAATAGAGCAGGAAAGAAACCAGGAAATATTCAAGAGTAATAAGAAGAATTTAGACAATTGTTTCTCAAGCTCTACTCAAGCTGTTTCAGTTATCAAAACTGTTGGCAAATAATTTATAAGCTGACACCTAATTGATTAATCATTGCAGCTCTGACTGATTCTAAAGATCTATGGGGATGTAAAGTATGGTCACCAGTAGGTTGAAGACAACAACAATGGAAATGGTGGAGAAATTTAATAAGAAACTCAGCTTTTACAGTTTTTTCTTCCATCGTATCGGCATAAATGATTCTGTAACCTTCCTGGGAGACTCGATGTTTCTGCCTTTTGTCAGTTCTTAAATACTGTTAAATGATTTTTCTTAATAGAACAGATACAAAGTAAGCAACAAAATAGAAAACATCTCAAATTTAAACGGTGTCTTTGTGAATCCTGAGGCTCTATAAATCCCCATTACACAGAGACAAGAGGAAAATAATGAGAGACTGATGGCTGAAAACAGAAACAAACAGTTTCTGGATGTTTCTAAGATCAGTCACAGGTCGAGCTGTACTCAAACATTAAGTCACGCTCCCACACACGTGGTCAGCACATATGTTGCCACCTAGCTTACAGGTAATTACTGTAGACTCAGTGTAATGGCTGCCTGGGGTAAATCAGCAAGGACAGCCCAGGCCAGCTGTCAAATCTGCTTATATAATGCAAGGGGGGAAAAAAAATCATGCCTAGTTTGAGCATACTGTTAAAGAGGCTATTAGCTGTTTTATGGGAGACATGTGCACGTGAATGTTTTTAGTTACTAACCAGTTACCAGGAAACCAGCTGAGATAATGAAAGATACCATCACTGTAAATGACAAGCCGAAAATTTTACACTTCATGTTTTTAGTATCTTATGCAAATGTGTTTACTAGTGAGCTTCAGAGGCTTTGGGAAGAGCTAGGCTAGCTGATTTCTCATATTTTCAGTACTTGTTCGAAGACAACTGGTCTCTGGCTATAGCTATGAATTGATAAAGTGGTATCAATCTTCTCAGCTAACTCTCAGCAAGGAGGTAAATAAAAGTGTTTCCCAAAATGTCAATTATCTACAGTATGCAATGTATTCTCAAAGTATTTTTGTTTGTTTTAACATTTGTTGAAATTAGCTATCAATAGATGAAAATGATCTGTCACCTGTGGCAATCACATCTTGTAAAAAGTCCAATTATTACATTCCGTCTGCGTAAGACTACCTGCCTGTCTGACTACCTACCTGCCTACATGCGCACTCTGCCCTTGCACTCATTGCACATCATCGTAGTCTTCCACAAGGCTAGGCGGACACATTGCTACACCTAGTGGGCAAATAGCACAAAGATAGCAGTCAAAATACAGCCACATTACACACTTCTGCCAAACCTACAACATCTTATGCTACAAAACATGCCTGATGATCCTGTCCGTTCCTATTTATGCATTTGATGGCATCTCATGTCAATCTACAGTGGCTTTTAATTGGATGTTTTGCAGTTGCAGTATTTCCTCTAGGATTTTTTTTCAGCAGCGGCGGCAGGCTCTCCAGGGAGCCGTGACGCGTAAACAAATGACACTTGATGGCAGATTTTACCTGTCTGAGTACCTGACACAGTGCAGAACTCTGCTGTGAAGGTGGAGACATGCAGCGGTGGGGTATTTGCAACAATGACAAAAAAAAGAAAGAAATTTGAAGAAGCGGCAGCTAGGATTTAGGAATGGCGACCCGCCGCTGCTGAATGAATGTAGAGGAAACACTGAGTTGTGGTGATGCAGATTACTTGTTTGTTTTTAGACATAAGGTAGTTTTAATGCGCTGTGCTCCGCTGTCTCTCGTAGATTAGAATGCCGGTTGTAGTGTTTTTGTTTCTGTTGTGTGCTTTAAAATCTCATCTGCTCTTTCTTTTTTGACAATCCTGCCTACCCTAGCTTTACAACATGAGCGAGTTGTCCCAGAGCACTTCAAAACACTCCATCTGACCCGTGTGTGACACTGCCCAGCTTTACCAAACAGGTAGTTCAAACAGGAATGAACACTGTGTTATTGACGTTTTACTTATATAAAGGGACCATTTCCAAAGAACTCTTAAAAAAGAGCAAGACTTAACTTTGTTTGGAACTTAGCTGAAGTAAAGTAATTCTGTAGTGTAGCAGTCATGTATCTGGAAATATAGCGTCACTGTGAAAGTCACGAACACGGATTAACCCATGTAAAAAATGTCATATGAGGATTTACTTGCTGTAAGGCTTGCCATTTCTTTCTTACAGGGGTCTAAAGAGCTGGACTGAAGCCCACATGAGGTACATAAAACTGTAGCATGACTTTTTTGATGAGTGCTCTCACATGGGTTCAGTCATCACATGTTAGGGCCTCTCAAACAGGTAAGTGCAGTCACGTCCTCATATATCACTTTGTGGTAACCACACGAAGACAGACTAACTGGTGTGGAAGATGTCATATGAGGATTTAATGTAGGAAAGGTTTGTAATTACAAAAAGATATTCAACTTGCAGTTAAATCAGGACATCGGTTTAATATAAAAGACGGATCCTCCAGGTCTGAAAAGTGAAGCCAACGCAGCAGAAGTGATTTAAACCTGAATTGCATACAAGTCGATGAGAAAATCACCCTACTTTATCTTGATTTGTTACCTTGTTAAACATTTTTCTAATGAACGAGTTCATGGTCTTAATCGCAGGTTTCAAGATTTTTTGAATACATCATGATGTGCATCATGTAAATTAGGGTCCCATTTAGAGGAAAATAGGTGATAAAGCATGTTTTAGGTGTCCTGTCTTGGGTTCTTGAGTCAGATCCTCTGCTTGCTCATTACTCCTGTTTTTGAAACACCGTGATTGTGGTGATTGAATTCCAAATTTGAGACTTCAAACAGTAGTTCTCTAACTAGTGCATGACATAACAATGGCTACATCTATCTTTCATATGCAGCTATGAGCCAGTGCCACTAGTACACCCAATCCACGTTTTTAAAGAGCCCATCTAATGCACAGTCACAGGTTCATAATTTTAATTTTGGTGTCTACTCAAATACATTTGCAGGCTTTAATGGTCAAAAACCACATCCTATACTGGCCATTATTGAAGTATCTTTTCTCGCCTGCTGACTGAAACCCTTTGTTTTAGCTCCTGTCTCTTTAAGACCCCCCTCACGAAAAGTCCAGTCCACTTTAATTGGTCAGCTTTCCCAGCAAAAGCAAGGCAACATTGGGTACATACCTTAATATAGATTGATGAGCATACCGATGTAACTCTAGCAGAGGCGGCTTTAGCAAGAAATACTATATAATGGACTGTGAAAACGCTGCTCACTGGTGACACTTAGATACATAAAGAAACAGCTGGACTTTACTAGCTTAACCACCACAATGCTGTCTGCTTGCTAACATGGTATTGCCTGTTTTTGATGCCCTTTCACCCTTTGCCTGTATATAAATGTTGGGAGGCCCAACAGTTTCAAGGAGAGGGACTCACATGCACTAACAGCCACAAACATATTTGTGCGGTTGGACGTGCTGTAGAACATAGAACAGGGAAGTGAGGAAGTAATAATGGACTGTGAAGAAGCTGCTCATTGGTGACGTACAGAAAAAATGGAAGTACTGCTGGACTTCAAACAAGGTCTTTCAGGCAGGTAAAAAACAGTGTTTTCTGCAGAAGAGCATAACTCCCTTTTGCGCTGACTTTAGATTTTATAAGCTACAACACTCAAAAGGAAAGAGAAAAGCTCTAAAAGCTTTTCATGGGTTCTTTAAACACACTGCCGCTTGGTAGTGAATCTACAAATGGGTGACATGTACAACAGACTGCTCTGCAAGGATCAAGTGCAAAAGTTCACAGGGCTGGTACTGTACAAACTGTATCACTGTCATTACATACTAGCACATTTGATGGAGTTGAGCCATCATTAATGAAATGTGTCTGCTCTGAACAATGTCTGTGCCTTATGGAACCCACTGCTATCTGATAACTGCATGGAAATATGATATAAAAGACAGATACTGAAGGTAACTTTAGAACTTTAGATGCTGGTTTTCGCAATAAATCCTTCTTGTAGGGATCTATTGAGTTGGACTAAAGGTCACATGAGGCAAAAAACAGTGTAGCACTACTTATTTTGATGAATGCCTTCACACGAGTTTGGTCACCATATGTTGGGGTCTCTCAAACAGGAACATGCGGTCGTGTCCTGATACGGCTGCCTTTGGATAGTCGTACATGCCCTAAATCTAGAGGCCAAAGCTCTTGGAAAAAAGTACAGCTGAACCTGCCTCAGCAATCTGGAAGACCACCAAAGCTGCATGGTGAATATGAAACATTGATTACTGTGACTGACATGTTTTTACATTTAGAGACTTGTTATTTCAGCATGCGTCACACTACTGAAAAGGAAGCTTGTCAAAGATGAAATTGCCTGTTAAATTTGTTTCCCAGTTGTCCTCCAGAACACTTTCCTACAACTAAATCTCTTGTTAAGCTGCTTAGATTTTGATTAGGGAATGTTTCTGAATGTGAATGTCTTTTCTGTGAGCAGATTCATGACTCTGTAGGAATCTGGAGAAAGAAAACTCATCGAAGTGGCTTTGCAAACTTCTCAGGCATGACTCAGAGCATCAAAGGCTTCCCTATGCTTTGACCAAGGGTAAAAAAAAGACATCTACCCGACATAATAGGGCGAAGAAACAAAAATAATGGATGTATACTGTCCTGACTGCCAACTCAATTCTGTTTGTGTTACATCTGATCTAACACTTCCTGACAGACAAATCTGCATGTGATGTCAAAGAATGCACATCCAAGTCAAGATGCTCGAGTTTCACAAAATATGTAATTCCGTCTGAGGCAGACCATGGCTTCAAAGTCTTGGCTATTTCAAAATGTAGATGAAAAACAAATGTTGGTGGCCCCTTGGCTTCAAGATTTTGACATAACAGAATGTGCTTCCTGGGGATTTTCTGCCAGATGTCACCTCAGTGTAATAAATCTATTAAAATGCTGATATGGGGTGGTGTTTTTTATGAATGACTCTTTGCTTTAAGCGATTCATTACACAGCCTGTGATAAGGAAAAGTTTCGCCTAGAGTGTCTCTGGGGGTTTTGCATTAGATACTTACAGTCCTGCGGAGCTTCTGTGCTGGCGAAGCACTCGCTGAAGAGGCAGAACATGGTGTGGCAGAAGTTGTCCAAGAGGGATTTTGGGGATGCAAACCGCCAGCTGGAGTCTGGCACCCTGTCAGGCTCCTCTGTCAAACCATCCCAAATGTCCTGGATTGTGTCTGGAAGCTCCTGCTGGAACACCTGGACACCAAAACACACACATGAAAAGGACCGTCAAGCATTCTAAGGTGCTTCTATAAAAAAAAAAAGTCACCCTGTCAAAAAAGATAAATCACTCTTTCATTGTGAGCTTTTCAGAATGTGATTTCAATGGCTTCTATGAGGTAATTTACACAAGCTCATAAAAAATAAAAACTTGAGCTGTCTACAAAGAGCAAAATTTATCATCCATCTGTACCCAGCTGTGGTGCACATATGTGAACTCTGTCTTACCTCAGCAGGATGGGACTCCACAAAGACTCCCTCAGCATCCCTGAAGCGTCTTTCCAACTCGGCGGTGTATGGACGTGAAGGATGTCTCTCTGGCATAACCCGGATGATCTGAAAAATTTAGCTCTGGTTTAGTTTATGGCTCCATTATTAAAGGTTCTGTGTGCAACATTTAGAGGCACTGACCGTCTCTAGAGTAACAGCATGAGAGAGTAAACACATTTGCACGTTAGCCACAAATCCCCCAACCTCAACGTTTCCTTTACAAGCAGAGAAGTTTGTGTACAAGAGATGTAACACAAACAGTTAAGTCATAACCATTAGCCCGCACTAGCACTGTGAAATACACTAAATGGCTGTAACAAGCTGTTGTCAACTCGAGTAACACTCTCTTCAATTTATGTCTCTCAAATGCTGTCTGCTCATGTCTGTTTCCACAGTTTAAGACTGGGATCAGGGATGTTCAAATCAATTCTTAACTCATCAGTCTTGGCACAACCTAAGCCCAACATTTTAATCATATCCGCGGTCACATAGGTGTCGTAAATTTAAAAATATTCTTCATAAATGCAGCATTAACAATTAACAACTGATCAATTTATGTTACAAAGTGAGTAAACTGGACATTTGTCTTGTGTTGACATGATGCAGGCCGCAAAGGCAGCTGTCGCAATTAATACCGGCTTGATTTAACATATGTGTACCAGTCAGTGGTCATTAGGCATCACAGAAGGCTTTGTCATGGTGCCCCTATACTAGCTAAACATCCATAATGCTCTTTGCTTGACAACATGTAACTGCCTGCCTTCTCTGGTCACTACAGTATGAAACAGTAAAAGGCTCCACTTGGTGTCACAACCAGGTACTACAGCTAATCTCCAATACTTAAAGTGTGTATTATCTTGAAAAATGGTATCACAGTGGGAGTGAAATATTAAATGACCAATTTTAGATTTTTTCAAGGCACTTTTGTGTTTTAGGTGCAGTGTGGAAGGGCACTCTGAGTCTGTTTATATGTACGGGAGGCTCAGTTACAAAGGGAAGGCTTCACATGCACTAACATTTGTGAAGATACTTGATGGCTGGACCTGCTGTCAACATATGGAAAAGGAAATCTTACATTACAACACACACAAAGGGAGTGTGTTACCTCACTCTATGTTAAGGACGCCATTATTCCACTATATAACTATATAGAACATAGTTATTTGTTGCCATATTAATGCTGTAAGTATGCTCACAATTTTGCATACTACACCTTTACAGATGTGCTGATAAATTGGATGACAGAAAACAAACCATCCATCCTCCAATCTTTGTAAATGACTGGAATAAATAGACAAAACTAAATACAATCTTGAGTAACTTGCACCTATCAACCAGGATCAAATAAAAATGTGACAGAAAAGAAGACCATTATGGGGAACTTTAATCACACTACTATGAGCTTTACACCTCTGTCAGTGTTACTGACAAACCATACTAACAAATGTGAACACCGATCCTGAAAAAAAAAAACAGAGGGAAAGAGGGGTATTGTATATCCACTGGCAGTGTTTGCAAGTATCAACGTGTCTGTAATTGCTTTAATGTGCTATGCATGTGAAAGAATTTGAGAACAGTTGTTTATTTTGATAGATCAGGGTGTGTGAGGGAAGAAAGTTAAGGCTCAGGGCTGATTTCAGCGTGGTGGTGGGGTTAACAACTGATGCAGCTTGTTGAGTGAGTTTGGTGTTTGTTTTGGACTGTTTACCAAGGGGAAGCTTTGCCATTCACCTTATATTTATGAAATAAAGGCTGAACTGCTGGCCACAATCAAAAGAAGCCCAACACCTTATCTCATTATCACCCCCACAGCATCTAAGAAGCTTGTTTCCCTAATGGCTAAACAATAGCAAGGAACAGGAACCTCCTGCTGTCAGAAAACTGCAGCATGCAGGGCCACGCTCTCAGGTTGCAAGCCCAGTAGGTGAAAGGTAGGCATTGTTTTCCATTTTCCCACAGTAGGTTCAGTTACGTAACTAAGGTCATGTTCCTTTGGCAAATAAATATCTCCTGACTCAAGCACAGCATCTTTTCCAAATGTTCACAGACAAAATATTAATGAAAAATAACACTTTGAACCCCAAAATAACCAAAATTACACCATATATCAACTGAAACTTGAAATGTGTGTTTCGGTTTTGTCTGGGAAAATCAACTAAATCTAAGCTGATGTAATAACTTCTTTCGATATGTGTCATTTAAAATTTTGCCCAAAATAAAAAGCTTGCAGTAACCAAACTGTGTAAAATAAATAAATAAATAAATAAATAAATAAATAATAATAATAATAGTAATAAAGAAAAAAAATCTGTGCTTCTAAGTGCAGCTCAGAATATATTAGTGACTCAGCTGTAACAACAGTCACTTGACACAAATTCAGGGACTTTTGGGCTGAACTGCAGGCTGTGTTTAGACAAAGTCAACACAATAGGACTTGGATGGAAGCAAAGTAAAAATGTGAGAAGTAAAAATTCTATACTATGTAGAGCCACTACTCTTTTCCAGTAACACTTGAAAAATGTACATGATGATTCCAGTATTTTTCAGTATTTGGAAAATGGAAAACAGAAGTTTCTTTTTATTTTCTTTATATTTGTGGCATTATAACTGCATCATATGACAAAAAAGGCATTTCTGGATTCTCTCTACTTCTAGCCATGGTTGTGCTGTTTCCATAGAGGTGCAGAACTCTATAAGGCAATGAACAATTGGTCCACAATGAATAAGGGGAGCAAAAGCACTGAGCGTTAAAAGCACTGCACTTTTATGCATTCAAGCTGAATCCTTTGTGAATTGTTAGTCGCGAGCCAAGAATCTGCTAACAGCTGCTCTGATGTGTTGCAGGAGGTGGTGATGTATTGAGCAACTCAGACAGGTCTGAATAACTGTTAGGTGAAGAGTGCATATCAAGAATTCTGTCATTAGTCACCATAAGATGTCCGGTCTGGTGACATGTGATTGCAAATGACTTGGCGAGAGAGAAACCAAACCCAAGTTCAGGCGGTTGGAATATTTTGCACATCCAGAGCATGGACAGCATTAACATTTGGTATCTAGACTCTGGCCTTGTCACTCCTCATAATAAAACATTGAGCTCAACTCAGCAGGGTGCAACAATGCTACATTCCAAGGAAGAAGCCAGCCTCACAGGCTACAGGTGGATGCTGGGGGTGGAGGTGGGGCCGAGCGGCATGTGCAGGCACGCAACACAAGAATAAACTTAAAGCCACGGTAAAAAAGGTGTGTTCCATAAGTGTTAGCAGTGTGTGGAGTTTGATATGGGGGTGTGACGGGACTGTCTGAACGAGCTGGCAGGCTTCATGTGCAGGATTTCAGGGGTTCAGGAGCTGAGGTTTTTGCCTTTCTGTTGGCTTTATTAGGTAGGTTAGTAGAGAGGCAGATAGGAAAGTAGGGAGAAGAATGTGGGGAAGACCTGCAGTAATGGGCTGCAGGTCTGTGAGCTGGAAACAAACCCAGGCCACTGCGTCAGGGACTATATGCTGTTTATGGGTCACCCGCTCGACCAGTTGAGATTACCTGAGCGCCAGGCCTTGAGGTTTTGGAGGACGTTGACAAGTTTCATTCCAGTCTGAGGTCATGTGAAACACACATTTAACCTGAAGGCAAAATGTGGGTGACCGATCACTGGTCACCCACATTTCGACGGTTGCAAAGTTGCATAGTTTTTGCTATTATGCTAACTTTCCAGTCTGTTTGGATGCCAATTTCCCACACATACTCTTCAAATTCACACTACTTCTCCTACAAATATTAGGCTGTGTGTGGAGGTTTGTAGAGCGCTTAAAGTAGATCAACAAACATGGATAGGATAACACTGGCCTTAGCCCATCATTGACTGATATGTGACACTTACACAATTTCTGCACCCAGATATAATGTTATATTTGTCCATAAGGGAGGCTGTAAAAAAAAAAAAAAAAACTTGCTCAGCTTTTTCCTGCAGCGAGATGACAGGAACACGATGTGCTACTACTATAGTACAACAAAATTATGCGGCAGGACTTGGGAAAGTGATGTCAGTTTAACAGAGTGGTTCCATGGGCTGCAGTGGATCCTGTTCATAATCCACCAAACAGTTACAAAAATGCTGCTTTGGGTGGCATTTGCATATTTATATGAAGATGAACACTAAAGGACGTCATTAACCGCTACAGGAGTCTCTGTCATGGTTCCCTGTTGTGAGCAACATCCTAACAATGTTCTCGGTCACACAAATCCATCTGAAAAACAACTGAACAACAGTCAGAGAATCATTCATTTAATACCTTGGATTTGGACTTTAATATTCTCATGATTCTTTGTGGTTGCCAACATGGGACTGTCTGAGCAACTGCTGCTACGATCTGTAGCTATTATAGTAAAACTGGACATTGGAAGTACATAAATATGGACATTAGTATATAAATTAACTCCAAAAGGCTCACAAGACAACAAGTACATAAAACAAGGCCAGTGTAAATGAACTTGGTTATATAGTAACCACCAGCAAGGACTGTAAGAAGTGCAGCGAGCATGTCTGCCAGGAGGAAGTGATGATTTTATTGGTTAACATCACACATGACATTTTATTGGTTGGGGACTTCTGATAGGGGTTTTCCGTGAAGATCTGAGTTCAGAAAATTATGCACAGGACATTTGTGGAAGCAACTCTGTAGCAGAGTACAACCGAGCGGTTTTGAGAAAGAGCAGAGCAGATTTGCTCCTGAGCAGGTGCTTTTAGAAAGAGATGGCAGGGTTTCACAGGAAAGCATGACAAAATCTGAATTAGGAAACTATGCTCTGAAGCTGAAAGTAATTCCATACAGATCTGCATGATTTCCTTCATATGGAATAATTACAAAGTACCATAATATAAGATTGTTAATTTTACGCATATTTACAAGCTGCTGTTATTTGTGTGAAATTTGCATATGAAGTAAGACATAGGATGGCATTTTTAAAAAACAGAGCTTTTGTAAATTAATGACAATTTTGAAAGTAAATATGAAGTTGGACAAGAAAAATCTCCTTTGTTTAAAGTTTATTTCTCCTGCAGGCTGTCTACGTGCCCAGAAACGTATTCTCAATTACCTAAAGATTCTCTCTCAGGCTTACAACTAGGGATAAGTTCATCAGAAAAGAGTAGACACATGCTCAAACCATAAAACAAAAAGGACTGAATGAGTAATGTATAACTGAAATTAAGTGAGACACTGAGAACATTTCATCAAAATGCAGGAGTTATCATAATTCCCAGGCTGCAGTTCTGACATTTTCTATTTATTTTCTGTCTATTTGACCAGATAAATCTCTTTCACTGCTAAAAGGACAGTAACTAGTGCTCTCTGTCCACTCTGTCAGTGTTCAGAACACCCCATGAACAAATTCATATTAAAAAATAAACATACACACTTCTACATGACTTAATACTAGAGTATAATACCACACAGTCATACTTTCATGTCCACCTTTACTAGAAATCTCATTTTCTGAGACAGTGTTTGATTTGTGCCACATAGTAAATGGCCACACGGTCTGTTATACTTTGGCTGCTTTGGTTGTAAAATGCATCACAATCCTAAGTGGGCTTAAATAACATTTTATAGCTTTTCCTACCTTTTTTAACACGCCTTGGTTGACTTGAAACCACAGCCTCTGGAGAACCAGGTCATCCAACTCCTCTACATTTAACCTCTGATGTAGGAAAGAGAAGAAAAAAAAGGTTAAGCAACAGATGCTAAATGTATTTTAATATTTCATCACCATATAACACCAGGCCTCTAAATACAGGGTATAAGTCTGATGCATCCAAACGTTTGACTGATGCATTAAAGTCACAGATTTGAAATGTGGCCCTCTGAGGAATCACCTCCAACATGTCCTCTGGCAGGAATAGGAAGTGAGTCAATAAATCAAGCTTTAAAGAGCAGAGTCGTGACTTTTACCATTTTGCTGATATTTGACAGTTTAAAGATTTCCTTGTGGTGAACCCTGATGGTGTAGTTGATGGGGAAGTTGTGCTTCTGTAATGCAAAGAAGAAGAGAGAGACATAAATTAGCCCATACATTTCACAAACCAAACTCTCAGTTGACCTTTTTTAATGCTTTGGAGAAACTGGTGAGTTGTGACATGGACAATCACACTTTTCAGATTATTCCTGGTAAAAACACACAAATTTGAACATTTTTATTGAACACAAGGAAGCCATAATAATATCCTGTTCTATGAATGATTAAGTAAGTTCAGCCACAACATTAAAACCATTGACAGGTGAAGTGAATACCAGTGAACATAAAATACAATGCAACCACTATGTAATGCAATGTGCTGATGGGGAATCTTGGGTCCTGGTACTTATGTGGATATTTAAACATTGAGACCAATGGCCCCCATAACCAGAACAGTAAGCCACCCAATACTACAAAAACTGCACATGAACAGCTAGAGGAACACGACAAAGAGCACCAGCCTGATCCCAGTCCAGTCAACAGTCTGGAGTCCCTGGAGGCACCATTAGAAAAACAGCAACAGGTCAGAGCTGTTTCGCTTCACAAGTCAGACGTATATAGTACTAGACAAATGGTTGTAATGTTGTGGCTGATCTATTAGTGAGACGACATCAATATTGTTGTACTGGTGAATTAATATTGGTTTCTCAGTGTAAAACGTGACTTTCATGTAAGATTACAAAGGAAACAAAGACAAGTATCTTCTTTTTTGGGAAAAAATGCCACAAAATACTTTGATCAATCAAACTTCATCTCTCAATTGTTGTTACTCCACCGAGGAATGCAAACGAGTTATATGATGATTGGTGTTGGTTTGTCTGTCTGTTTGTTAGCAACATTACTCAAAAATGGATTTGGATGAAATTTTCCGGGAAGGTCAGAAATGACACAAGGACCAACTGATTAGATTTTGGCAGTGATGCGAGTTATAGTCTGGATCCACGGATTTGTTAAAGAATTTTGTATCATTGCAAGATAGCGGCACAACGTCACTGTAACTATGACAACAAGTGAACACTATGCCAGCTGCCATGATTGTGATCCTACTACAAATCCACCGGACTTATCGGGACTTATCGGTTGGAAATGATACAAGGAATGAGCAGCCTTAGCGGAGTACTACGCTCTCTGAGTGTTTTTCTGGTTACTCCGCCAAGGAATGGCAGAGCTATGTGACAATTGTCATACGTTTGTCTGTGAGTCTGCCTGCCTGTGTGAAACATTACTTAAAAACGGACTAATGGATTTGGACCAGCCCCTGTACATGGGTCACCCACTTAACCTGTTGAGCTATACGGGCGACCCCCTACTACAAATTGACTGTGATTTATCAGTTGGAAATCATACAAGGAACAAATGATTAAACTCTGGGGTGTTTCTGAGTCCCATCAATTCCTGCCGTCCGCTACATATTTAGGTCACGCAGTGTAGCAAACCCCAGCCAGACACGTTAATTTCAGTCATCAGCCTTATTTTGAACACAAATTCACCTTTCTGTCCTTCACTCATTTCTTCACCGTAAGAGCTTGTCTCCATTCCAGCTACCTGCTTCTAACTTTATATACATCCTTTGCTAGACAGCAACAGCGTGGAACCATTTGCTTTTATCTCCATGTGAATTTTCGGACTTCTCGGCAGTGTCTTTGTCATGTCAAGAAACCGCCTCTTAGATAAACACTTCCTGTGCCACTGGAATGGTGACAAAATAAAAGCCCACAACCTTTAAAATATGCCTTCAAAATAAAAGCATGGAGGGAACGGTTATTTTAACACTAGCAAAACAAAGGCTTGCCAAAAGTGATGAACTGATCAACAGACCTTTATAAGAGTAATTTACACGCAAGTCGGTATCCATACATAACATGCACATGCAAAACACGTGCCTGTGCTCAGCACAAGGTCATTTTTTATTAAAGATTTAATCCGTGGGAAATGATACGTTAACTGAGCACCCTTGGTGGAGTACTGCGCTCTCTGAGTGCTTTTCTAGTTTACTAAATGACATTACATTCTAAACAACTTTATTCAGTGGGCAGATGGTGATTAGAATTTTGGAGATTCAAGCCCTTGACAAAGGATCTTAATTCTATCAGCATCTCATCATGGCTGACCCTGTGCTCTGTGGAGCACTACTGCACTGTATTTTTTAACAAATAAATGCTTCTTTTTCAAGCTATTCTGCACAAAAAACAAATGAAGAACACTGAATTATATTTTATATGCTCTGGAGAGTTATTACCTCAAAATGACCATTTGTAGCCACATTCAGCTGATATTATACATCACAGTGACTAAACTAGTAAACAGTTGTGAGACAATTACCTGACTCAGTCACAGTGTTGTCATCAAGATTATCTCAGCTTGGAGACTACAAATTGTTTCCAGAAACTAGTTTACCATGTTTACATGTTTACCAGTCAGCAAGTGATTAACAAGAGGCAACACCATCATGGAAATTGTAGGAACAAGTGTTTTCAGAGCTTGTCCCAAAGTAGGAAGTACAAGGTAGAATATCTCAACCTGGTCCAACTTCATGGCGGAATACTAATCTGAGGGAGCGCCCTTTTAAATTAAACCAGTTGAACAGACTTCCTGTGGTAAAATAATTGCTGTTTTCACCATTATTATTATTGATGTTTCCTATTCGTGTCCAGTTGGCTGCAGTGAGTCAGAGGTAATTCTGCCTGACTCTGACTTCAACATCCTGCACAAATACAGTGACAGGGCATTTATTTAAGGGCGAACCTCTAAAGTTAATGTTTGTGTTTGAGGGTCAGGATAGTTTTCATCCACTGCTACAGTGTGACCTCCCCAGACATCAGGACATCCACCTCATGCTTGCAAACATGTCATCATTCTCTCACCATGTACCGTCGCCGGTGGCTGAGGCTGTCGTTGAGCGTCTTCAGGGGTCTGCACATGTTGGCCAGCGTTGGAGCCATCAGAACAGGAGCTATCAGAAACAGGCCTGCAGAAACAGAGAGATCAGATTAACTTCACAAAGCAGAGTGTTGTGCAGATGTCCAAAATATATTTATATATTTGTAGCATATGCTGCAAATATTTATATATTTGTAGCATATGCTGCTGTATTGTAGTCCAAATCTCCACCCTCATGGACTTGTGTTCGTGATAAATGTATGTGGAAATCACACTGCAGGAAGAACAACGTGAAATAATGCATATCATGCTACAGCTTTTTTTTTGCTTCAGACAAAACTCGCACGGTTCTTATCTTCCGTGATTAATCTACAAGAGAAATCTGCCGCATAGAAGATTGTTTCCTGAGATTTAAGGGTTTACATGTGCACAGTGAAATGAGCCAAGAACAGTAGAGAAACATTGTAACGAAAGATATGTTTGCAAAAAGCATTGCAACATCAGATGTATGGAAATATTCCAGCTACAGAATGGATGGTGAAGCCAAAAAACTATTTCACATGCCAGTAAAACCATATGTGATGGGATTCAAACCGCTTTTTAAAAAAATTCTTTTTAATATTCTTTTATTTTCTATGTAGATGGATCCCCTTTCAAAAACACCCCCATAATTGTAGAATGTCTAATTTATTCAAAATATCCACTCCATCTGGGTCTTTCAGGTTTTCATGTCACAATAAATATACTAGAAAATATCATAATGTTGTTATTTTCTAATCCACCACAGAAAACCTACAAAAAGTGCATTTTGGCTGAAACTTCACGGTCATATCACCACATGTGAGAGGCGATTCGTCAATCAAGTTACACCAAATGAAAGGTCTTATTTGTACCTACATTTTGATACAGGGCTCATCTATATTCACTGTATTTTTTAATTGTTGCTTCCAAGTATCAAACATTTATTGCACTAGTTTTTCTGGATATTAGTTGTGTAACAGGAAGATGTCAGTTGTCAAGAAAACATCAAGAGCTTTTTTAACACATCTGAACACAACGCTGAAGTTGCCGTGTTTCTAATGGAGACAGTCAGATTTTTATGGACTCCTTTTATTTTGTGTTGAAAATAATTCCAGTAAAACACATGCAGGCGCCACCATTACTCAAACAAGCGATTATGTTGACAGTTTCCTGGTGTACGGTACGAAGCAAATCATTTTGTATCAATCAAATAAAAACAAAAAGTTCCATATTTCTTTAAATTACTTCAAGATGATTTGTTTTTTTCTAAATCCTCTACTCTCAACTTAATCAGTTGTCTGTGGCTTTTCCTACTATTCCTTTCAGCTTTTCTGCTTCACCCTGGCTTCGCTTAACCAGTCGTTTTCCTGTCAGTATTTAGATTTAGATGTGTTTTCAGGCCTCCATATCCATGACTCTGCTGAACTTCATATTAGAAATCCAAACTATGTTATCATTCAGACATCCCTTCAGCTCTTCAGGTGTGGCTAAGGCTCCACAAAAAATGGAAACACAAAGACTCTTTCATAGCTCTGCTGCAGCTGCTAAAGTACCTCCTGTAGCAAATAAAAGACGTGATGTCCCGTCCCTCACACTAAACTGGTAAAATGTACACCGACACAAATCCATTTATCTACAGAAAACAAAAAACTGATTCAACACCAGATGGCCTCCAGATCGTAAGCAGTGTTTTAAGACTAATCGTGTCAATCTTAATCAGTGACTGGGTCAAACGCTTGGAAAAAGTCACTCAACGCAACTTCCAGAGACCAAATCCATAAACACTATGAGGATAGTGTCAGGCAGCTCTGAAGTGGAACTACAGTTGAGAATTCCCTGCAAGGAGTCTCTGATCTGGAGTGATTAAGAAATGCCCCACAGCATATCCTGTAGTCTGGTTATCTTCTGGAATACCATTGTATATCATGACATACCATTGTATATCATGACATACCATTATATATCATGACATACCATTGTATATCATGACACAATTTATCAAATGTCTGTCATTTAGGATTCAGGACTTAGTTTAAACAGCTTTCAGCATTATGTTGATTTCAATTAACAGCATATGTCATCTTCAGACACTAAACGTAGAAAGGAAAGCCTTTAAAATACTATATTATAGAGAGAAACTCAACAGTGGGAAGAGAAGACTCCTCATTATTAAGAAGAAACCTCCGGCCGAACCAGGCTCAGGGAGGGCGGTCATCTGCCTCGACTGGTTAGGGTGAGGGCAAAGTGGAGCAAAAACAGGATAACAAATAGTAACAGACAGAAAATTTTCACCAATAATGAGAAGACTACAGAAATTCGATCACTCATAAGGATTAAACATCTGTGTCCCATCCAAAGTTGGAAAACCAACCAAGTAAAGTGGACAACTACCCTATAGTACCTCTTAGAACCCTTAGAAAACCTAAAGCTCAGTGCGTCAGCTTCCATATCAGCCTTTTATGGGAACTATGTTTGGAAAACTGGGGTTTCTCTAATATTTGAAGACAAATGTAGAGCATACCACAGCAACATTGCCTTCTTCAGAGAATGTTGAATTACCAGTTGAGTGTGTTCATGCATTCCAAAAGCTTTTTTTGTTATATTTGCTGAAAGTCTATTTACATTCTGATAGAAATAAAAAAAACAAGCACTCATTATAAAAAGAAAGTTGCATGTGGCAGTCCCACACTTGCACACAGTCCTATTGCCTGTCACTGTCAGTCTACAAGGCTGGTGAGACACATTGCTAGACCTATCGATACAACAACAACTGCAGTTTTACCAAAGCCTGCAACACAAACCACAGTAACAGTTGAAGAAAAGGACACAACTAGGGCTGAGTGATATAGCTAAAAAATTTACCATGATAAAATGTTAAATTTCAGTCAAAATTGATAAGCATTGCTCATTTTTGATGACCTATTTCAAAGCATTTTTTTCCAATATCACGCAGCTCTATTTTAGATGTGAGGAAGGATTCAAAGAAGCAGAGAGAAATCACTGATGGAAGGGTTTAAAAACTTGAAAAGCAGCCTGTTTTTCTAAAGTTTCCACCTCAGAGCATTATGAAAAGTTGAAATAGAACAGTAACGGTAAAATATCACACCGGTAACTTTTGGTCCAGCTGGACGAGTTACTTCTACGATACTCTAGCTTAAATTGTTCTTTGTTATTACAGTTCTCTTTGTAGTGAGTCTTTCAGAGTCAGTTGGCCCTAAAAGTGTTATGTTAGTGTTATTACTCTGCCAAGGAGTGGCAGAGTTATGTGACGATCGGGATTTGGATGAAATTTTCAGTGAAGGTTAGAAATGACACAAGGCCAAGTGATTAGATTTTGGCAGTGATGCGGCTTATAATCGGCACGGTGTAGCTGTAACCATGACTAGAACACTGTGCCAGTTTGGCCTACCTGTCTGACGATCACATGATTGCGATCCTACTACAAATTTTGACTGTGATTTATCAGTTGGAAATCATACAAGGACCAAATGATTAAACTGTGGGGGGTTTTTGAGTCCCATCAGTTCCTGCTGCCTTCTACATATTTAGATCATGCAATGTAGCAAACCCCAGCCAGACAATGGTGAAGTTCCTGATGTTTCACAAAGCCTTTATTTCCATTCAGCCATCAGCCTTATTTTGAACACAAATTCATCTTTCTGTCCTTCACTCCTTTTTTCACCATAAGAGCTTGTCCCCATTCCAGCTAGGTGCTTATAAGTTTATACATGTTCTTAGCTAGACAGCAACACCGTGGAACCGTTTTCTCTCATCTTTACGTGACTTTTCGGCAGCGTCTTCGTCATGTCAAGAAACTGCTTCTTACATAAACACTTCCTGTGCCACTGGAATGCTGACAAAATAAAAGCCCGCAACATTAAAAATATGCTTTCAAAATAAAAGCCTGGAGGGAATGGTTATTTTAACACTAGCAAAACAAAGGCTTGCCTAAAGTAATGAACTGGTCAACAAACCTTTATAAGAGTAATTTACACACAATTCTGTATCCATACATAACATGCACATGCATCACACGTGCCTGTGCTCAGCGTAAGGTAATTTTTTTAATAAAGATTTCATCCATTGGAAATGATAAGCCAACTGAGCAGCCTTGGCGGAGTACTGCGCTCTCTGAGTGCTTTTCTAGTTTAACCTGCAAGAGTTCCTGAGGGTTTGTGTAACATGTTTGTGCTGCTTCGTGACAATTAGAAAGTTGTTTAAATAATTACTGCTGTCCCAGAAGACTCAAAATGACAACCTAATGACCATTGATTTCACTTTTAAATTCAAGGCAAGCTCATTAAAGAGTCTGAATGAAGGCATAATGATGCATCTATAACAAATTTTTAAACCAGAAATACAAAATCAGTTGTGTATGTTCTGGTTATATAATGTAATCGTCCATATATTAAAATAGTTGTCGGAAAAACCTCTTTTTTCCTGTCCAGAGAACCTTCTGAAAACCTCCCCATCTTGGAGAAATTATCCTCCCTGCTGAACAGCCCTATGTGGCTGCAGAAATGTTCAAATTATTCTGATGGACTAAGTTTCAGTATTGTGTGTGTGCTTTTTTTTTTTTTTTTTTTTAAATCGTATATCACTTACACTGAAAAAAAATTAAAAAGTAATATCATGTAATTTTTTGCCTATGCTAATATTGTCAGGAAAAAGCCGGTGGGGACTTTATATTGCAACTCACTGTATATACACTGACATCTTACTTTTTGTTGCTGCCTCTCATGTATCATCTCACCCTCAGACACTCACAGAGATGCCCTCAGCATGAAGCAAGATATTTAGGATTTACAACAGACTTAGGTTCTTTCCCAAATATATGTTGGCTGAAAACAAAATATAAAAACAACAAAAACTAGAGATGGATGATCACCCATAGAAGTTCTCGGAGCTGTGGGAATAGCTCCGATATTTCACATTGAGTTATTTTTCATTTCTACGCTTGACTTAAGCACATGTTCTTTTGTTACCATTTGACAAATACCTATTAAGACAAGACAAATCATTTATATAAAATAGGAATTCTCCTAAATTATTTCCCACCTGTTTAAGACTCCTTTTCCTTTGGGCTCTTCCCTTCAGGGGTTGCCACAGCGAATCGTCTGCTTCCATCTAACACTATCCTCTGCATCCTCTCATCTCACACCAACGAACTTCATGTCCTGTTTCACTACATCCATAAACCTCCTCTTTGGTCTCTTGCCTGGGAGTTCATAACTCAGCTTCCTTTTACTGATATACACCAGTTAGCCACAACATTATGACCACTGACAGGTGAAGTGAATAACATTGATCATATTGGTGCTATGTGGCGGTCTCCAGGAAAACCTTAGATTATGGTGTCCATGTTGATGAGACTTAGACACTCAAATAGACATTGTCCCAGAACAAGCACGCTGCCTCATGCAAACAACAATCCTAACTATCACTGGCCTACCCCCGCAGGAAAATGCACCTCACAATATCACAAAACATCAACCAATCTGGAACATCTTGAGGAACATGGCAATCGCCCAAGATGTTGATTTGACCTCCAAACTCCAAAAACCCCATTCTGACTTGTTCCACTGCATCTACAGGATGCAGCGGAACAAGTTTGATTCCCAGAGTTCCCACTGCACAACCCAGAGTACCCAACGGATCTGCTGCCAACGTCCTGGTGACAGACCCCATAGGACACCCTGAGGGGTCCTCTGGTCCTGGTCCAATGGTTCAGAGCATTGTTGATGACATAAGGGGGACCAACACAATATCAGGAAGGTGGTCATAATGTTATGTCTGATCAGTCTATTCACTATCCCTCCTCTGTACATGTCCAAACCATCTCAGTGTGGCCTCTCTGGCTTTATCTCCAAAACATCAAAACATGCACTGTCCTTCTGATGTACTCATTCCTGGTCCTCTCCATCCTGGTCACTCCCAAAGAGAACCTCAACATTTTAATCTCTGCCTCCTGTCTTTTCCTCAGTGCCACTGTCTCTAAACCATACAACATCGCTGGTCTCACCACCGTTTTCTGCACCTTTCCTTTCATTCTTGCTGATACTCCTTTATCACACCTGACACTTTTCTCCACCCATTCTAACCTGCTTGCACACGTTTCTTCACCTCTTTCCCACACTCTCCATTGCTCCCATCGTTTCTCAAAAAAAGCCTTTTCACCTGCAGCTTGTTATCATGAAAAAATATCCACTGTAGAAAAGATATTTTCTCACGATAGCTACACATCTTTTATGAAGTTGATTTGTTCTGAAATCTTGCTGCACCACAAGATGAATCACTCAGAAACCTCAAGTAGAGCTGAGCTATAGCTGTAGCTACCACTCTATCCAACCCATTGCACCACGAATACAGATAGTGAATATAATAAATCTGCTGGGTTAAACGTTCAGAGTTAAATATGATCATTTTTTTTCCATTCAACCAACAAACCAGGAGCAACAACAGCTCAGTCAAGCTAATTTAAACACTTCTGCAAGCTATGAATGTTACAGACTTACTGGATACTCTATTAACCAGTAAGTCTGTAACATTCGTAGTTTGCAGAAGAGAGGAGAGATGCGTTGGTACCAAATGGGGCTTCAGGAGAAAATACTGAGTTGCAGTTTTTGCAATTGTGATTAGATCTGCAGTGTAAGTCAAGCTTTAATTCAATATTCTCTGTAGTAGGTTTAAAATCTCTTATGGCGCTTCATGAGACACCATCAAGAGAAGGGCAACATGAATTTGTCCTACTGACAACAGTTCAAATCTTTTGTCTATTGCACTAAATAAAGTTTATTTTAATTTGCAACCTAATTGCATAGTTTCCGATTGCAATTTTAATTTGAAATTGATTAACTGTTCGGCCCAAGTCAATGCCAAAGCTCTGACTATGTGATGGTTTATCAGTTCTATCTGAGCTACCATAAGTTAATTTTCTACTGCATGAACTTGCAATCCGTTTTAGGGCGGACAAAACCTTTGTGCGTGTTCCGACCAGAACACCTGCCCCAGTAGAGCCTCTTTGAGGGACATTTTCAGGACAGAAAGAAGTACCTAATCCAGGGTAAATACCTCTGAGTGGCCATGAAATACTGCTGTGTAGGGCTTGATGCTGATTGGTTAAACTCCAAGAGGAAAAGAAGCAGCATTTTTCTGCTCTCTTGATGTCTTCTCCTATCTAACATCACCCTCTTCAATGTGTCTCCACCATATGGTTCAACACAACCAACGCTCCATTGTTCCATTTCATATGTACTCATAGAACTGGAGTTGTGACCAGTAACTACTGTTTGTTGTTGTTTGGCACATCTGGAGTTGACGTAACAGGCAGAGCTGTCGGAATCTAAAGTGGAAACAGAAAGGCTACAAGGGTTGATTACAAGGCAGTTTCTGTAAACATTCTGCCCAAAGTTACTGGAGTGGAAAGTGGCCAGGTACTGGAGATTTGTAGAAAAACTAAACAAAAAAAAAAACCAATCCAAAAACACCCACACCAAGAATCGTGTTAATTTCAACAACACGCTGTGAAAATTCAAGTTTATGTTCTGATATAACAACAATATATATTATTGTTTGCAAGTTATGACATTTAGCATCTGTTAGTAGTTAGTAGGCTACTATAAATGTTGTACATGTAGGGTGAGCATACTGCGTGTGCAGCATTGCAAGAGTTTGTGTTGATATGCTAAATATATTTGAATGACTTACTTTCTGGATATTAAATCGGTATTGAGGATTGTGGCATTCCAATGGCCTTAGTACCGACAACCAAATATCTGCTGTTGTGACATCCTTAGTGGTTAATTCAACAATTGAGTGCATGTTGTCCCACTTTTATGTCAAAGTAGGAAATGAAATCTGCATAAAACAATTACCACTGACTATTCCACATTCTATAAAAAGAAGCGTAAGTCTTGTTGAATCTACCCTACTTGTGTGTGTGTCATGCTGCTGCCTGTGTTCTTCCTCACAGGGATTTAAGTGAAAGTGCTGCTGCACCATCTGGAAGTCTTTCAGTTTAAGGAGCACAGAAAGAAACTGTCAGATCCTCACAGTCATTACTGTAAGCTGAAGCATGCACAAGCCACACATGGAAGAAAGGCCATTAGTTTGGGTTGAACAGTCACAGCTGTGTCTGTGGAACTATCAGCTCTAGTAAATTCAGACATCTGACACGGATATCTCAGTTTCTCACTGTGCACTTCATTATTGCGGTTAAAAACATTTGGATTCACGCTGTAAGTCAAAGCAACTCCTTCCCTGAGCTGGAGAGGCAATATTTTTTTTATACAGTAGTACTTTACTTCAAACTAAAAATGGTTATGACATGGAGTGATTTCATGGGAGTACTACATAGTTGAGATAATCATTGGCGAATGTCTCTTTGGATCAGTAAAATGATTTAGAGACAGTAACAACAGTTTAAGTAATTTTTTTACTCACATGTGGCTGTTGAAGTAATCAGAAAATATAAAATGGCTGAGTAACAACATGAGATGATGTGTGGTTTAATAGTACATTACCAAAACAGCAGAAATTACTTTGTACATGATAAAGAAATATTTTGAAAACTCAGCGTGACAGTTACTAACAGAACATGTTTTAGGTGTTGATAATTCTAATAGCCTGTATCATACTTGGCTGGGAACAAATGGTAACCAGGACGGTGCCGCCTTATGGGATGCTTTCACCTCACTTGCAGCAGTGATTACAGAACCCCGTACTGTTGGTCTCCATCTAAAATGCTCCCACACTGTAGCTGATTGTGGGTTTTTTAACTGAAGCTTAGTCTCTGGGAGGAATCCATGCTTTAACCGTGCACAGTCATCGCTGATGTCATCGATTATGTTGTTATATCTGAGTCGCCGCAGCTGTATGTTTCCTTCTTTATAATTCGAAAATTGCTGCTGATCCAAATGAGTTCAAATTCAACACTGCACTTTCTCGGGTCTCTAGTAATAAATCTGTCAAGTCAGAAGTAGGTCAGATTAACGGATATCGAGAAACGTGAAGAACAGACTGACTGACACACATACAGAGATACCTTGATATATTCGTGAGTTTAATAAATAAAGATTCAGAGATGGTGTATGTGCTTCACGTTAAAAATCTGAACCTACATGTCAACACAAGTTTGCACTATACGCAAGCAACTGCCTGTGACTGTGTCCATCTTTGTGTGTGAGCCTGAATGTATTCCTTTGTACCGTGTAACATTCATTTCATTTTCAGTTAGTGTTGTTGCCAGTTGAGGCAAAGATTTTCAGTCTGTTTCGCTCTGCTGGATCAGATTGCTCCCTGAATGCAGCAGTTGGTCAAAACAGGTTTTTCTCACAGCGGTAGATAGAGCAGAAATTAAAACAATCCAGAACAGCCAGAGTCTAGTAGCCTATAGTTGCTGTACATCATGCAGTGCTCTGACTACTTTGCTGTCTGGACCACAATAACTTCAACACACATGTGAACAATCATAGAATAAGACAAACAGCCAGTCAACAGGCACAGTTTGAGCTAAATGCTAACAGTGAAAATACTATGCTGATGTTTAGCAGGAACAGTATTTAACATGTTAACCATTGTAGCTTAGTATGTTAGCATGCCTGGGAAACACAAGGTATAGCAATGGCTGATGAGTTTAACAGACATTCTGCCATTCCTTTCTGCTGTTGGTCGGTGGAGGGGTTGTGTTTCTCTACTTTTCTCTGCATAATACCTTAAAGGTGTTCTGTTGGATTCAAGTCAGATGACACACTTGGCCAGGTCATAGATATCAGTTTTTTCTTCTTTAGAAATTCTTGTGAGCTTTTGGCAGCATGCTCTCGATTGTTATCAGGCTGGAATTTTCCTCTTCTACCAAGCTCTGCTGGCTGGAAGACATCTTGTCGGTCAGCATTTTGGAACATCCACAGCGATCCATAGTGCCATCTATAAATGTAATTTCCCCAACACCTTTGGCACGTATGCTTCCGTGCATCACTGTTAGGACTATACATCCACTATGGCAGTCTTGGCCAGATTCCTGCCAGACATGCTGGGTTCCATCTGAGCTGAACAAATGTATCTCTCTCATCTGACCAACAAATGTGCTTAGCAAAGTTTCATCTTGCAATATAGTGCCAAAGAGCAAGCAAAAAAATACACAATGCATGTTTTGCATAATAATGCACAAAATCATCCCTACGGGCTGATTTTATGCATTTTTTCACACTGTCTGAGTTGTAACAGAAACTCTGATTGGATAATCCATACGTTATGTGGAGCCATGATGCAGACATGCAGATGGACGAAACCAAAACTGAGAAAGTTTTGGTATTTAAATGTCATTTTATAGCCATGTTCAAGCAAACAGGCTGAAATCACAGGTGTTTTCACTTTTGATACACTGAATTTCCTCTCTGTGGTCTGGATTTTCCATACAGTCTTTCAAAAGCATTTGTTTTTGATTGTTCATAAGAGAAAACATTGTACTTTTCAACTCAGTAATAATACAGTTCTTGGAATAATTTAACTTGTAAGTGCCATTGCACAGGGGTGTACTCACTTCTGCTGCATACTGTGTAAATCAGGCTCAATATGTCAGGTCAGAAGGTCAATGTGCTCTGCAGCATGATATCACACACCAGGCGAGGCGCATTTAATATGTCATGTCAATGCGTTTTAAGCGTTTGGTGTTAATTTTAATGCCGTGAAATGTGAAATGTCAAGGGAAGGTTGTTCATGACTCCATATCTCAAAATGACATGTAAAAAGCAAAAAAATATGCAGTGATTACACACAAAGTGCCTTGATGTGCTATTGATGTGCTATCTCCTGACACCAGGACGTGCTAAGTGTTTGCCAAACTGCATCTTTTTGCAGAGGACGTTAGAAATAAGAAGAAAACTGCCAAGAAACTTTACTAAACACAGTTCCCATATGTCTATGACCTACACAGTTGCAGCCATTTGTCTGCCAGCACTTCAAGCACAATAATGTCTTCCATGGGTCTGCTGCAGAACAAGTACAATGACAAGGTGAGAGTAATATACACTTTGCAATCATATCCGATAGCTAAGACATTACGCAGTACTTTCTTAAACTTACATGTAACACTTTCACCTTTGTTTTCTTTATCCACATTCAGTAACTCCGGCACACATAATAAATACACTGCCCGTCCCAAGAAAAAGTTGCACACTCTAATATTTCATTGGACCGTCTTTAGCTCTGAGAACAACACACATTCGCCGTGGCATCGTTTCGATAAGGTTCTTCAATGTCACAGCATATATTTCTGTCCAGAGATGCATTCATTTTCTACCAAGATCTTATATTGATGATGGGAGAGTTCGACTCCAGAACATTCCAAAGATTCTCAATGGGACTGAGGTCTGGACTCTGTGGAGGCCAATCCATGTGTGAAAATGATGTCTCATGTTCCCTGATCCACTCATTCAAAATGTGAGCCCCATGAATCCGGGAATTGTCATCTTGGAATATGCCCGTGTCATCAGGGAACAAAAACTCCATTGATGGAAAGACCTGGTCATTCAGTATCTTCAGGTAGTCAGCTGACCTCATTCTTAGGGAACATAACGTTGCTGAACCTGACCAACCCCAGATCATAACCCTAAACCCCCACAGGCTGGTAGACACTAGACATGATGAATGCATCACTTCAGCCGACTCTCTTCTTACCCTGATGCCCCCACCACTTTGGAACAGGGTAAATCTGGACTCATCAGACCACATGACCTTCTTCCATTGCTCCAGAATCTTTATGCTACCTACCAAACTGAAGCCTTTTTTTTTATGATTAGCTGCACTGATCAATGTTTTTTTTTTGTGTTCCAATCCTACGAGTTCCCTTCGCATTGTGCATTTGGAAATGCTCTTACTTTCACTATTAAACATAGACATGAGTTCTACTGTTGATTTCCTATGATCATCTAAGAGCTTGTTCCGACCATATTTGTAACTCAAAGATGATGGTTCACCACCATCCTTCAGGTTTAAATAATTCGTTGGACGGTTCTTAACCCGATTTTAGTAGTTTTGCTTGTTGCAGGCCAATAATTTGACCCTTCTGAGACAGATTAACATCCTTTCCATGACCACAGGATATGTCTTCCCACATGGTTGTTTAAGAAATGAGAAGCTCCTCACTGCATCAGCTAGGGTTAAATAAGTTGTTGCAACTGAAACATATTCATCACTGCAGTAATTATCCAATAGAAGTTAAATCCAAGTGGCGACAGTTTTTTTGGCCAGGAAGTGAATAAGGCATGTTTTTATTTTGTTGTTGTTTTTTCTCAACATGCCATGAAATTGAAGTGCATATTAATACATTCAGTAATGTGACACTGACGCAGCGCACAGCTGAGATTACTTAAAATGTTCAATGCAAATGTTCACATGCTCCCCTTACAATGCAATACATGTACTGTATGATATCGCATCTATTGTTGCTGGATGTGGTAACATGAAGTACACATCAACAATCCGCCAGCAGTCATGCCTCCACAAGCCTATCATCTTGAACAATTCCGAAAGTACAGGTTGCATAATGTGTTCTCAAACGACTGTGTTAACCCTGTTGTTAACACGTCCAGTGACAATGTTAAGAATGACATCCCACATGCAGAACACTTCTACTCCCACTGACGCTGTTCAGGGCTGTTGCACAGCTGGATCCCTTCACAGCACGTTTTAAGGAGGAGGCAGGGAAACACGCTGGACAAGCCTCCTTGACATGACAACCGACAGAGACAAAAACATTCACAGTCACGTAATAGACTGATTGGACTTCCATTGGTCGTGTTTCCTTTGTGGGGAACAATTACATCGAAAAGAGTTCCACTGAGAGCTGGACCATCTTGAACCTTCTTGATGAAATAAGGAAACCAAACATGCTCAAGTTGTGAGTTCAAGACGATGAATCTATAATGTTGCTTTCAAATGGTTTCAATGAAAGTCAAATGGCAAAATAAAACAATGCAATGCTGTCTGCTGTTACAGCTGCATTATATTTCCATACATTCAGCGCACATGAGCTGCAACCTAAATCTAAAACACACTGTTTCCATGAGTGGACATCTGCATTTGAAAGCCACAAATTCTTGACTCTTCCATCAGTGTGCTTTGTATATTAACATCATAAAGCATTCCTGAGTAAAAGGTTACGCTGACCTAAAAACTTCACACACTAATGGGGCAGACTCAGGGTGTCAGGGGAGCTTAAGTATTGGTTTGAGCCCATCTTGAAGTAACATATGATAAACTCTGGCAGCGAGGGGAACCACTGGTTTGTCCTTTGTGAGCGCATCTTAAGTATGTTCAACATGTTCAGCCTTGCGAACAAAGGTAATGTTTAATCCTGATCCCCTTACACCAGACTGACCCACATGTGGGTCCGAAATCAACATCGACTGTGCTGTTCTTAAAAAGGACGTGTCATAAGGGGATGCAAATTGACTGTAAAACTGAGTATCCTGTAATTACAGAGAAAAAGAAAAACCCTCACCCTGATCATTTGGATATTTGAACGTGAACATGCTTATTTTAAGGTCAATTTGTCCGGATGTTGTAAAAGTCAGTTGGAGCTATAAAGTAAGTTACAGGGTTGAATGAAGCTTATGTGTATTGCCCTTTGGGTTGGACAAATGATTACAGGTGCTTGGCGTTCCCTCAGTTTCCCTGCCTGCAGTCAGTTTCTTCCGCCCTCCTGCTGGGTCTTTGTGCTTCCTTGCAGCACAAATGCAGAGCTCAGGTGGACTGCAGCCGGAGTTCTGCATTTCATGAGTATCACTCTGCCAGAAGCTGCTCAGCTTCTGTTCCCAAATCGCCTGGTACATCTGAACCATTTATCATCTCCCTGCTCTGTGGGAGTCCATTCTCAGCCTCGCCCCACCCGAAGCTTCAAACAACCTCCTCAAGCCTCAGTCATAAGTTGTTGCTGTCCTTTCCAGCTTTTTTCCTGCTGAAGTAGAACACACTCCCTTTTTAACTCTTCCTCTGCCTCCTAGCTTTGGTGTCTTCAGTTAGGTGCTTAAACTTAGCCGTGACAGGGGTGGCCATAAAACACACAAGTAGCCCAAAAGTACAACATTCCAAAAGAAGAAGCTTAATTCTAAAATGTGACATGCATTTAATTAACCAGTGCTTCTCTTTGGATGGAGGACTGGAGGTCATCTGGGTGTTTCCATACATCCAGGTTACTACTTAGTTCCTCACCATGGTGAAAACAAACCACTCACGCTATCCAAGGTAACATTTCTGGACTCTTAAACTTGTCAACATCGTGCCTTAAAGTGGTGACGAAGTATATTTCACAACTCATCACATGTAGAAGGAAAATATTTCTTTTAACAAGTTTCTATTACGCAAAAGATCTCCAGAACGAAGGCACTAAGGGCAGAGAGCTTGACCTTAGGCCTAACTTTATTTTACCGGCCTATATATTCACATATGATGATTCAATATGGCGGCAGTGTTACCAGTTACTGTGCCACATCCTAGCGTTATATATGCAGGTTCTCTGAGTCACGTTTGCAACAGATTTTACCATAGCAGTCTGTTATCGGTAACATGTTAACCAGCCATTGTTGCTTTTGGATTTGTCAAATTCCAGCTATGATTGTATTTAAATTTGATTTATATGCAGCTGCAAGTGGACTGAGTTTGACTTGTTTACAGAGGACAGTTTGACAGCAGGTATACAAGGTTTAGCTTTCATTGCTATGACCAAGATGACGTTGTGTTCCAGACTTTTATATGTTGATGAAGGTGGTGTGTCTGATATTAGATGACTTTAAACTGAGTTCAGTCTTGTCAGAGTGCTGTTGTTTCATGCAATAATGTGCTGTAGTTCTTTTACAAACACTCATGCACAGGTAAACAAACTGGAAAAAGGTCACAATGAGGGTGTTGTGAATCGACAGTTGTGTGCTTAATTCTGTAGCAGCTCGGCTTTGTTTGCAGGTGATTTAACCGACATAAAAACAGTGGATACCATCTCTAAAGGCTCTTATAAAGACTATGAATTAATCATTATGTGTCCTGTTGCCTTCAAAAGTCCTTCATCTACAGGTAAATGCAAACTAATTTAACAGTTTTTCCACTGCATGTATGTATTTAATGTTAATTTATTTTGAGTAAATAGATATATTTTTTTTAAATTAAAGTAGTGAAATGACACTTAAAACATGTTTCTATTATGTCTGTAGCCTCACTGAAAATACTTAATTTGCTCTTGTAAATAATGCCCTCAAAATGGCACCAGAAGTAGACGTGGTTCTGACATGAGTATCAACATATCACATAAATAAACTTTCTAAAAACTACTGCATGCTCCGACAGCACTGCTGATTGAATATGAATATGTTATACAAGATTTACAACAATATAACACATGCTCTGTGTGATTTTTCTGCTCTATAATTTTGCCGCTGGAAGAGTAAAATTATTTAAATCACCATTTTCAACCACCAAAGCTCATAGGAGAGCTTTCCTGAAGGTTTAAAAGGATTAGACTTAAGTATTAGATAAAAACCTTTAAGTGTGAAAACTAAGTTGCTCAGCTGATTCGGCATCACTCTGTGATCCTGAGGCAAAGTTTGTTATTTAAATGCTATAGACATGCTCGAAAGTTTATCAGCTGAAGTTAGCCTATAGTCATCTATCTACACTATTATTTTTTCTGTGATTTTACTAGCTATTATCTGTAATTTAACAAAACAGGAAATATCAGTAAAATAAGAGTTAAAAATATGATGTTTAATTTTTCAGTTGGTAATATACAATGGTTTTTTTTTTCAAATTTAAATACTTTAAAAATTACATAATTTTTATTGTGAAACATTAAAGAATGAAATAGTATTTTTAAAAAGTTAAAAATAGTAGCTGCTTTTTTTCTCCTGATAAATCTCTCCTTAAAGAGGTTCTACAGAGGTGGTTGTTGCAGTTGGAACACAAACAAATGTTCTGAGTTCCCTTAAACAGTCTGCAATTTCCTGCAGTGGAAACTCTTGTTATTCTCTTAAATTATACCAATTCACGTGTCAACTCTGGGCACAAATGGGCACAATCAAACCCCGTGATTATTATATATATATATATATTATATATTATATTATATATATATTATATATATTATATAACCCCTGGTTATTAAAAGGTGATTTTTCAGTAATACAGAAGACAAACAGGACTGGTATTTTACAGATCACCGAGAAAAGTGGCAGTCCTTTTCACATTTCGTCAAATGACATTTTGGTTAATAAATTATCGCTAAGAAAGCAGCTACTTTTGAGACAATCAGACAACTGAGTGCATTAAACAGCAACTGATTCAGAACAGCTACTGAAGGCAATTAAAATGTTCAGACTTCAGACTGTTCAGACAAATTCCAACAAAGAAGTTTTATCCTAAAAGGAAACACTCTGAATTGCACAACCTATCAGCAGGTTTCAAAGGCATGTTGTATTCAAAAAATCTCCAAAATTACACAAACTGTCAGAGCTAGAAACTGAAACAGACAGCTCTGCCAGTAAATGAAACCAAATCTAAGCCTAAAATCGTGATATTTCATCAAAGTCACTCGAAAAAATAAACATGAGCCTCTGAGTGTTTTAAGAACCAGATTCTGCTCACAGATTTACAAAACACAGTAAAAGAAAATGAAAAGAGATGAAACCTGAAAACCACCAACAATCAGACCTCACACAAAGCAACACGGATACGAAAATATGAACTATGGACAGAAACACGACACCAAACCGTCAGTGCATCGGTTTTCCACAGGAAAGATCCCACTGGAGGGAAATTCAGCCCGTTAGAGTCATTGTTGATCAACTGGATCAACTCAGGCAATGTCAGCAGCAATGAACCCAAACCTCAACTCGCCGTGATTTTTGCGTCTCATTTAAAAACTTGCAAAAAATAAACCATCTGAATTAACCAGATTGTGTAAAAAAAAACTAAAAATTCTGTTCTTCTCAGAGCAACAGAAAAGTCACAAATGACTCAGGTGTGACTGACAGTCATGAGACAAAAACTCAGAAACAGTTCGGCTGAACTGCAGGCTGTGTATACACAAAGCAGAATGCAGACAAGTGTGGATACAAATTAAAAACGTAAGTATGCAAAACTTCTTTGGACACTTGGAAAAATTGTTGTAAATAATGATTTCAGTTTTTTTTATTTTTGCAAATTAAAAAAAATAGGAAATTCAACTTTTTTTTCTTTAATTATGACTAATATATGGTATTAAAAGTGTATTTTTCTTCACAGAGGACACTTTTGAGTTCTGTCTACTTCTAGCCATGCTTGTTCTGTTTCCATAGAGGTGCAGGACTTTATATCGCAGTGAAAAATGAACCCACGGTGAATAAAAACGTGCCGGTAGCAAAAAAACGCCCAGGAATCGCTTGGGTTAAATACGAGTTTCCTGTTTGGTTGCACAAATGTTCTTCCAGGGCTTATAAGGACATATTATGAAAAGCTACAGTTCTTGCAATGAAGCTGAGCTGTTGCAAAAGCATTCGAGTGTGTTTGCACAACTGCTGCCAAAACTGATAAATGTGTCTGTTAGTCTGAGCCACCGACCAGACAAATCACATCCTCTGAAGTCAAACCGAAACTCTGATCAGCAGATTAATGCAAACTTGTGCTCATATATGTGAACTGATCAGCAGCTCCCACACTCCCTAAGTAGAATATTAGATTAACGAAAAAATAGAAACTGACTTGCAGATTAGTTGAAAGGAGGGTGTGTGGTTATCTTACAGCAGTCGATCGTGCAAAACTTAATAAACCACACATCCGCAGTTCAACTAAAAGCTTCAAATTGAACACATACATCCCTCCTGTTGCCTGCAGGTGGCTGCAGGGCTTCATGCAGCGAAGGAAAAGGCCTCAAACATCCTGCTAGTAACTGTAAAAAACCCAGAGGTGTAATTATCTACAGTCTCCCTAATTGTAATTAGAGTTAAAAGACTGATTCACAATTTTCTAGTGCAAAAGAACATCATTAAACAAGAAAAATGAGTCTAGATGTGAGATTTGCTCCAACTGACAGTGCCTCAGATGCACCTTGTGTTGGAATGAAAACATCCTCATGTACGGTCGTGAGCAAAAGTTTACATACATTTGTAAAGACCATGTATATCAAGGCAGCCTTGAGTCTCCAATGACTCCTATAAATCTGTATTCTTTTACGATGGAATCACCAAAACACACGTTTTCGTCACAAAAACCAGTCATGCATTTTGGTTCTTGGCTGGTCCTGACTTAAACCTCATCAAGAATCTGTGGGCTGTGATGAAGTCTGTGTGAGGAAGACAACAAATTTAGTTGTGCTTCACCAAAGACCAAATGAGCCGCTTGTGGACAGAAATCAAAAGTGCCTAGTAGAGGTAAAAATGGCCAATGGGACGTTTAACCAAATGGCAATGCTGTATGTAGATTTTTGACCCAGCAGAATTTGTCAGTTTTCTAGATGACCTTTAATATATCTATAAAAGAACCTAAATATATAATTGGTTTTTTTTGACAAAGATTTTTGTGTTTCAGCGATTCCGTCATAGAAAATTCTGTTATAGAAGTCAGTGGGAGCTCAGGACTGATGTGATATACGTGATCTTTACAAATGTGTGGAAACTTTTGCTCACAGCTGTATGAAAATCAGGGGAGTCGGAGTTATAAGAAGCCAACGACAAGAGAAACAACTTAATGTGGTTTTGACCTTTATATACTCTCTCAGTTTCAATCTTTCTCACACTATCTTCAAATATACTTCACTTGTTTCAGATTCTCAGACAGCCCTTGTTGCTGTGGGCCATTTCTTTTTTTTGACAGTGAGACAAAAAGGCAGCAGCAAAACTCGATGCACAGATGCATGCCGATTTTTCTTACCTCCCAGCAGGCAGACTGAGGTGGACAGTTGAATCATACTCTTTGGCTTAAGTCCTCGACGCCGCAGTGCTTCAAACTCAGCACAGTGTGTATACACAAACACACACGGACACACTGCTACAACAACGGTGTCTGAAACTCTTGGGTGTGTGTGTTCAGCGGGACACACATGGGTCGGCCGGCTTCAGGTCTTTGCACTGTCGAGCATCTCTCAGAGAGGCTTTTCCGGATGCGTGTAGCTTCGTGCTTCGGCCGATCTGAAAACAGGAAATAAACAGCAACAAGAAAAACTGGTCAAGAAGCCAGAACGGAACACTGGCAAAATATCTAACAGAAGGGGAAGAAATCTGGCAATCAACTGGAACGCAAAGCTGCTGTTTGTTGTGCTCAAAAACTCACATCGATAACAAGGTTTATACACAAAATGCTGGAAATGTTGACTTCTGCATGAAGACAGTGTTATCTCAAACGATGAAACCTGCAATATTTTATAAAAGAAAAGTAAGACTGACTTTTTATTAGGAAGCAGTTTCAGAAACTGTTTGCATAACCAACATGCTCTGATGTCTATAAGGCTTTGAGCTAAATGCTGACAGCAGCACGCTCACATGACACAGCTAACGTTGCTAATGCTAATGGTTAGCATCATGTTTACCATCTTAGCTTAGTTAGTGTGTTAGCATATTAGTATGGACTGATTTGTGCTGAAGACTAAGTGCAGCTGCAGCTCGTGGGAAAGCCCACAGTTCTCAGGGCATTTAAAAAAAAAGTTCTGTCCTGAGGATGGGGCTCAAAAATGAGAAGTCAGAGAGTTAAAAATAGAGTTTAAAATAGGTTCAAAGAGGGGGCATGGATGTACACTACCGTTCAAAAGTTTGGGGTCACCCAGACAATTTCATGTTTTCCATGAAAACTCACACTTTTATCCATGTGCTAACATAACTGCACAAGGGTTTTCTAATCATCAATGAGCCTTTCAACACCATTAGCTAGCACAATGTAGCATTAGAACACAGGAGTGATGGTTGCTGGAAATGTTCCTCTGTACCCCTATGAAGATATTCCATTAAAAATCAGCTGTTTCCAGCTAGAATAGTCATTTACCACATTAACAATGTCTACACTGGATTTCTGATTAATTTAATGTTATCTTCATTTTCTTTCAAAAATAAATAAGGACATTTCTAAATGACCCCAAACTTCTGAACAGCAGTGTATGTGCAAAATTTCACACCAAAGCTATCTGAAAGCTGTTGAGATTGCCATCCTGAGAGCCAAAATAAGAAACTTTGAGCTAATAAATCCAACAATCAATCAATCAATCAAACAATAAAGGCAACAATGACTGAAGTAACACCGAGAGCAACACTGAGAAACATTAACAGGTTTTGTTCCTACTCCTGGAAAAAAACAGAAAGACAAACTTTAGACCAACCCGACATCTGGGAAACACCTGATTTGCCATCTAGTAACAGGTATCGGTCACTCTTGTGACTTTATTAAAGTCGATCTCCATCTGATTAACCCTCCAAACTCCAAAACCCACTGACAGGTTTAAAAGGCGTTATTTTTTTTATAAATCACCAAAATAACACAAACTTATTGGAGCCAAAAACTGTAGAAATATACAGAAAGGTTGGATTTTCAACCTTCTGGTGGTCCTTGAACTTTCAGTTTCATCTGGAATTTTAACCGAATGTAGGCCTAAAATTATGATATTTCATGAAAAATACCTTAATATACAAGTCTTGTTCAAAAATGAAGGGTTTGCTTGAACCAGATATTGTGAAAAACAAAAGATTCTGCACTCATTGGTGAACTCCGCTGTGCCCAACAATGAAGGGACAAAGGTTCTGAGATTTTTCAGACTGACACAGCGCAGTTAGCAAGTAAAGACACAAGTAAGAAATGGAGCTAATAAAATATTTATAGTATGTAGAGTCACTGTCTTTTCTAAGTATTGGTAACACCAGTGGGCATTTGGGAAAATGTACTATTTTTGTCAGTATTTCAAGTTTTATTTTTATTTTTTTAAACTGTTTTATATCATTATAACTCTGCAATACTGAACAAAAGACATGTTTTAGTTCTCTTTCCTTCTGGCTATGGTAGTGGTGTTTCCATAGAGGTGCAGGACTTCATATTACAGTGAAAAATTAGCCCACACTGAGTAAAAACACTCATAAACCGTTGGTGTTTCAGAGGGTTTAACCCCTAAAACTCATCCCTGAGTATCAGAATTACATATGTAGAATTTTTTTGCCATGAATCGTTTAATGCCTTAAAGTGTCTTAGTACCCACCACTACTTCCATTTATTCACTGCTGGCTGCAGCACGAGCACACCAGCTCATCTACCACTCTGCTCAAACACTGTAGAATCACTCTCCAGTACACAATGGTAAGTTCAGAAGAATAATAATGATCATTAAAGTTCTTTGGGTTTGTTTTGTTTGAAACCCTAGAGGTCTGAATCTGTGTTTTCGAGACTGACTGCTTGTTTTAGTCATGATGTATATTCTAGCACATAAAAACATCACACAGACATGTTAACAAGTAGATAACAAAGTCAACAAAAAGATTTCTATGTTTTATCTACAACCTCAGCAATCCATTAGCCAAAGTCCCACTGCAGCATCTGACCCAGACAGCTGCAACGATTGTTCATATTAGGAGAAAGAATGTTTGATAAAGTTGTCTCAGGTCAAAGGATGGGCTGCTCGGTCTAGTCGTTTGTCATTTGTTTATTATATTTAGGAGTTTGATCGTATCTGGGGAATATTGTGCATCGCGTTAGGATGCAAGACACTTTTCTAACTGGTGATTGTAGTAGGTGTTCACCTGGATCTACAAAACAGCTCTTCCATTTAGGACCAGACAAAAATAGATAAATATACCTGTTTACATAAGCAATTTATCACTTTCATGAAATTTTAAGAGTGGATGTTTTCAAATTAAATCTTAGAGTACATTGTCTTAGAGCACATTTTTGAAAATGAATAACTATGAAGCTGCTACTTTGCAGGTACTTTTTTGTCAGAAAAATAAATAAGAAATAAATAATCAATTGAATAATTTATACAACTGTATCTTTGAAGACATTATGAAATCATTTAATAAATGAAACAACCCCCCCTAAAAATTTTTTAAACGCAAACACTTGATAACAAGCGCAGCAACACTGGACTTCTGAATCAGAAAGTCCAACATCTTCTATGTATTTAGCTTAACGAGTCTACGCATGCTATTTAATAGGGATGTAAGCCCAGTTTATTACTCAGCAACTAGTAAAAAGGCAGTGTTATTGGCAGCAGAGTTAGCCTGGCAGCATTTTGATTCTAAATAAGGACCCTGCTAGCATGGCTGTAAACTTACAAACATGCTTAGATGAACAGTTTACTCCAGAAATGGTCAGAAAAATGTGAAACATGCTCATGAAGACTTTGACGAGCCTCCTCAAATTGCTTGTTTTTTCCTGACTGAAGTCAAAAAGCAGCCTACGTTCAATTTGCAAGATTTGCAGCGGCATGAAGTAGAGGAAAGAAGCAAATCGAGCTGGAACCAGGGGAAGGTTCCCAATTACTCAATTTCCAAATTGGCGAATCAGCTAATAGGTAAACTGTTTCAGGAACATAATTAAGAATCATGTTGAACAAACTGTTTGTCTGACACATCAGCCTGCCCACGGGAGGCTGATCTGAGGGATGGAGGGTCAATCTCTGGTTTGATTTACGATATGATCACCCAGCTAATGACCAAATAGTGGGCTTTAAGTTGGATGGTCAAAAAAAGAGAGACCGAAATCAGCGTGCAGTAGGCAGTATGAATGCCAAAACAATTGGTTTTTATAGATATTCTGTGTACAAGTTCAGATGTCACCCATCGAGAGGCAAACGCAGGGTTGGGGAAAAGAAAAACAATAAAACACCACCCCATACTGTCCAGTCTTTTGTTCATTTACACTAACCAGGTATAAAATATGACACTATAACTGTCACAGTTATAATATTAACTGTGGTTCCCGACCCAATCATGCTTCCAGCGGTACGTGTTCCCTGCATGAGATAGAAGAGATGTTTCAAATTAGGCCACCGGTGATGAGTTATAGCATTGTTGAAAAGTATTTGTCCCCTTAATCGCTTCCATGCCTTATGGTTTTACAGCTCTGAATCACAAGGGGGTGTCACACTTGGCAGAAAAATGACTCTTTCAGGATGGAATGAAAGCCAGGCTCTACAAATTGATCTAAAGAAAGTATCAAGTATAAAATAGAGGGTTTGCACAAGTGTTCACCTCCGTTATATTTAGAGGAGGCACCTTTGGGATCGATTATTGGACTCAAACTGACACTTGGGAGAAGATCTGTTTTCCAGAAAGATAATGACAGTAATAATCAAGCCCATCTTTTACAGCATTAATGCTCTGGACTGAAGAACTAACGATCTCAATTGAGATGAAGCAGTTCTTGCAAAAAAAAAAGCAGTTTCCAGATGTGCAAACTTACTCAAATCAAGTACTCAAGCCTGCAATTGCAACTGAAGTTACCAAGAAAGATTGAATTTAAGGTAGTGAAGACAGCAATTTGTAGCAATTCTTTCATTTTGTCGTCTGTTTTAGTTTAATAGACTCAATGTGCCTGCAGATACACCAGCAGAGGCACCACGATGCTGTAAAATTAATCAGCAACATGCTACTACTAGCATGCTTAGAGTGATGATAACATGATAAACGACAGCTCTAAGTGATGAGGATGTCATTAGTTCTGCAGTATTCAGTCAAAACCACAAAGCATTGAAGAAATTAACCCTCTGAACCCCAAGAACATGTTATCTATGAAAAGAAATCTGCACAATTACACAATTTTTTCAGATGATTTTTGTCGGGAAAATCGTGATATTTTATAAAAATCACTTTATTCTACATGGCTTGTTTAAAAATTTGCCAAAAATAAACCGTTTACTCGAACCAGATTCGGGAAAAAACATAAAATTCTGTGCTCCTTCTCACAACCATGAAGGCATGACTGACTCAGCTGCAACCAACAATCAGGCAACAAAAATTCAGAGACTTTTCGACATAACTGGGCTAACCTCGGCAGGTTATTCGCAGCACATAGGAAGCAAGTGTGTAAACAAATTCAATATGAAAGTCGTAAAATATCTACAGCATGCAATTACTTACTTGCCTATATTGGTAGAACCTGTGGGTACTTGGAAAAAAATTGGCACATGCTTTTTAAGGTCTGTAAAAGAAATAATTAAAGAAATTAACCTTTCGTTTTGCAGGGAAAAATGAGCCCACTGTGATGCAAATAAAAAAATGCCCAAAAAAATGCATGTGATTCAAATTGTTAAACTTTTGACTTGAAGATAATACTCACGTAGGAGATTTACAATCCATCCTTTGGGGAACTCAACAGTATTTTGTGCCAAAACATCTTTTAGATTTGGGGAAATGTCCCACAAGCTGTTAATGGCACTAGAAAAAAAGTCTTCAGGATTTATTTCGAGGCAATTTTTGGCAAATCGTCAAGTAGCTTTTGAGATATTTCAGTGGTGAACGAGTAAAACACTGTGATTCAGTGCTGCTGAACAATACAACCTGATAGACTCCGTGAGTGGTGGGATGTTGAATACTTTGTGCAGTACTGGCACTGTAGTACTGCACAGTAGCTTGGCTCAGTGTTTCTGCACTCAGAAAGCCCCGAGGTGCTTCCACAATCTCATCAAACACCAAAACATTACTATACCACATGTTTAAATACAATTATAGTATCGCTTACTTTCAGGGTGAAACTCGAGCTCGCTGTTCTGAACTCTACACCAGAACACTGACGACAAGCTCACATGGAGCTTCCTGTCAGCAAGTACAGAGAACTGAAAACTCCCTGTGCAACATAACTGTGAAGCTATAATGCTATAAATCATAAAAAAGAAAAGATAAAATTATGTTTTTTGATAATCTGAACATGTACAACATTAATCCAAGTGCTCTCGGGTGTTACCAATACTGGAAAAACATGGCTTCTCTATATAATACAGATATTTTACGACTTATATTTTTAAATTTTGTTTCCATTAAGGTTTAAGGTGATCTTTATAGTCCCAAAGAGGCAATTTGTCCTTCAGTCAGCAGTACACCACAGTGTTACACAATTACATCAAAAATGCGACAGTAAAAATAAATAAAAATAATAAACTCAACATCAGTCATCAGTACCTGTCTCCTATCTGCTCATGTTTAAACACCTCAGTCAAAAAGTCCTTGAATTTTTGTCACATCATTGTTGATTGCATTTGAGTCACTAATAGATGGTGAGGGGGACAGAATTTTTAGTTTTTTTTACAGAATCTTGTTAGTGCAAACAGTTAATATTTGGCACATTTTTTTAATGAAACATGTACGATAAAGCTTAGATTTGATTAAGTCAGGGCATGGACCGTCCAAAAGTTAAAAATTCAGTGATTCTTTCAGTTTTCAAAGGTTTTGACTCTGATAAATGGTGTAATTTTGACTACATTTTTTAAAGGTAACATGCCTTGTAAATCTATTTGTTCATAGGGATGAAGCATAAATGTGATTTATTTACATTAGTTGCTCTGTGATTTATAGAAAATTTGAATTTGTTTTAATTCGTTCCTTTTCACCTTACACCTGGGCAATTCTGTAGGAGTACCACTGCACTGTAAACTGTTTTTCTAGCTATCACAGTATGATTAGAGATGCATTTAATCACTTTTTACATAAATTAACTGCATTGAGACATGCATTTAGTGTGAAAATATGCTCCCAAGTTATCATTTTGCTGCATTACTGTAAAATTGACACACATCTTATTCACACAGTGGATTAGAGGGTACTCTGTGCATCACCTATAATGTCTGAAAAAGGTAACAGCATATAAAAGGTGGATGTTGCCTCCAGTTCTGAAAAGTAAAGCGAATGTTGAAGTGACTTAACCCCGCATTCTTTCTAACAGCCAGCAGGGGGCGCCTCCTCTGGCTGCAAAAAGAAGTCATACTGTATAGAAGTCTAAGAGAAAAGGACTACTTCTTCCTTGATCTGATACTTCAGTAAACCTTAACCAAATGACTTCATGGTCTCAATCGATAGTTTCAAGTCTGCTTCAATACAGCAGGATGTTCATTTAGCAAATTACAGCTCCATTTAGAGTAAATAGATGATAAAGACATAAAGTCTGTTTAAAGGCAGGCATAGTGTCCTCACAACTGGTTCAAAAAGCCAGATGTCAACAGTCAAATGGCAAACTCAAGGCTGTAAAGCAATAACCAGTGGATGGTGGCACGGTCACTACATTCATCTTTTATATACAGTTAATGGCTAGCATTGATATTTAATTAGATATTTGTTGGAAACCCAGCCCTCTCATTGGCTTATTCCAGAGTTGCACATCTTCACCTTAAACTTTGGGAACCACCCTCACATATATAATGCAATATAAAAAGAAACCAGTGTACTCCGAATGCAGAGACAATTCAACTTCACAGCAAGCAGCAGAAGAAAAAGAAAAAAGATCATGATAAAAGTCCAGTGAATATATTTCACGCTGGCAGAAGGACGGGGCTCAGATAGTGGTCCTTCTGGGGCCTGTGGTTGCTCTGTTGTTCTGCTAGAGTGCGTCATGTTTATAGTAAAAAGCCGTTCCTAATCTCTGTCCAGCCCTGTTAAACAGAATATTGGAAACATGTCTGGGTAAACTGAGACAGTGGGATTTGGTTCAGAGACACTCAGAGCAACACTCTGGCTGGCTGCTTTCTGTAAACTCCAAGTAAAGTCCAGTAAATTCAGGAATGCTTCAGATGCTTAGGCAGAAAACAAACGTCCTAATCTGTGTAATCACTGGTGGATGTCACTGATCGGCGACGCTCAGAAGAAAATGTTGTTTTAAAACGCACTTTCATGTGGCTGTTTTAGAACAGAACATTCAAGGTACACTTTAAAAAAAACAAACTAATGGCTACAATAATAAAATTCATCGGTACACAGTGAAAAATGAATGTTTTGAAACCATATTTAAATAACAGGTAACTAGCAAAATCACAGAAAAAAACAATATTCACTTCGATGTTAATCATTTAAAAATTCAAGGTAAAACTGTAAATAATGTCCAAATAAAAAATCTGTAATTTTATAAATGGCAATTCTGCAACATTTGATCAAGAATTTACATCATTTAAATTGTGTTTAAATCATAAAAAATGTAAATTTTATAGATATTTGCTGTTATTTAAAAGAAGATTTATATCCTTATGTATTAAGAATTGAAAAAAAAATATTTTACTGATTTTACAGTTTTTAAATAAAATTGCTGATAATAACTAGTACAATCAAAGGAAAAAAGTTTTCATTTACATGTTAACCCTATAAAAATAAATTAATGAATTAAAAATCTTTAGTTTTTCAAACTGTAATTCTTTCATTTGCAATGTTTGACCTTTTATTTATTTATTTTTATTTATTTATATATATATATATATATATATATATATATATATATATATATATATATATATATATATATATATATATATATATATATATATATACACTAAGGGGCAAAAAAGGTAAATAATTTTAAATAATTATCTTATAGATTTTCTCAGTTATTTTTTAAAAATAAATTACAGTTAATAGCTGACAAAACCACAGAAAAAATACTGATTCATTTATTAATCCTTAAAAAAGTGGTAAAATAATAAAGTAAATAATGTCTGCATCAGAAATTTGTATTTTTACAAATAGTAATTCATTCATTTACAACATTTTTTTACATAGTTTTTCTGTGGTTAAATCAGCAAGAACCTCATTATTTTTTACAGATATCTGCCATTATTTTTAGAATATTATATATAATAAATTATTTTTAACAGTTATTTTACTGATTTGTCTTCTTTGGTTGTATCATACATACTGTGACATCAATTAAAATCACAGAAAAAAGTATTAATCTACATGTTGACATTGACGAAATGGCTAAAACTGTAGATAATGTTTACTTCAATACATCAGTATTGTTCTCTTATAATGTGTGACCATAAAATTAGGCAGTTTTACTGTATTTTAAACTACAAAAAAGTCTAATTATTTTACTAACACCTGCAGTTTTTTTCCCATCACTTCTACAGTTTTTGAACACTATAGTACTTCACTGCTTGCTGCCACTCTTTCACCATTTTCTACATCATTTCTTTTAACAATGTGGCTGAAATCACATTTAAACACTCACATTTGGCTCCATATGCGGTATTTATCCAGACAATAAACAGATTGAACTGTGAGTCATTCTTTCCGCCTGGGCTTCTCGGCCTTTTGCTATCATTCTGTCTTCATCTTCCGGCCCAGCTCTCTATCTGTGTCAGTCTCTAGATACAGCGTTCCACAGCTGCACATCACACTTCACTGAGTAACCGGCCAACTCAGCGACTTCCCTGCTGGTGAAATCTGCAGCTAGCGGCGCTGAAGTCACCGTGGCAGACGGCCAGCATGTTGCTGCAAAGATCCACAAATGACTGAACCCGACTGCTGGTTTCACAGCAAGTAAAAACGGACAGAACAGTGTGTAGGTTGTAATTACAGCATGCTGCGGGGAGACGAACGCCAGAAATAAAGATTGTAACCCAGACATAAAGTGATTCACTCCACTTTTACAAGCCAAACTTCCCTTTTTTTAAAAAATGTCATTCCTGTGAGAGTGCTGGAGGGTTAATCACAACAGCCTGAGGGGTTGGAAGCATTGAGATTCTTTCCATTTAAAAAAAAAAAAAAAAAAAGAATAAAAGTTTAACCCTGCAGTCAAAGGTTAAATGTATTGTGTTAATTAAGCGTTAAAGGTTTCCTCTGAAGCACAGCAGTGGCTGTGTTTTTATTTTACCTGACCTGCTGACAGGTAGTTAAACCATTTACATAACCTGAAGGTGGATCATGACCTCCACTTTGCTTAAAAATGCTCAAAAACTAAGACTAAAAATGGCTCATTTGGAAAGACTGAACCGTGAGACTTGAAGTAGGAAGTGAATAATAATCAAAAATCCGATATAACTGGACATTTTTTCTGATTCTGGGGGTGAATCTGAGGATTTCATGTCTTATCTTACCACTTTTTCTGATGTTATGTTGCAGACATGTCACAAAACAGCTGCTAAAGACACAAACTCAGAGTTGCATATGATGAAAACTGGCAATGAGATATAAAAGCTGCATTCAGGGTTCAGTCAGAAGCTTCTTCTTGTATAATCATGCACTAGAGATACAGAATGATCACTATTCTTTTCCTTGTGTTTACTAGTTTTTAGAATTTATGCGCTGCCTTTACATCATCCAGCATAGAACCTCATCCTAATTCTAAAACTAGTGAAGATGCGAGAGCCAATTATTTGCCTGGCTGATGAGCAGTTTCAATATTCAGCTTTTTTTCCCCCTCCATTTCTCCATTCAGTATGAAATAATTCCATTTTAAAGCAACTTTGACTGGGGAGAACCGGGGAAATTCACAGCAAGCAGAGTAAATATAAGATAAGAAATGCAAATGCAGAATAAAGATGCAAATAAAGAGCACAGATATGGCAAGATGGATGACTGTATCCAAACTGTAGGACACACAGAATGTAGAAGTGCACTTTAAAAGTAAGAGAGAAAGTTAAAAAAAATTATTGGCATCAACCCTGAAAAACAGCGTACCAGTCAGAATGTCAGAGTGAGCAAAAGAAAGTCATCAACCTCATACTGGTCCTCACAAAGACTGCAGAACAGCAGCCAGCACGCACACTAAAACACACATTGCTTGATGTTAACTCACCACAGCTTTCCTCTTCTGTCTCTCTGCTCTATGCTTGGATTTGTCTTTTCATCCTATATTAGCTCCACAATTCTCTCCAAAAACCACCGATAACATAAAACATTCCGGTTGCAACATCAGCTTCAGCAGCTGCAGGTGGAAGGAATCCTATAAAGTGGTGGAATGTTGGAATATATGCGCAGCTACTGTACAGGTCGCAGTGCTCTGGAGCAAATGCAAACATTAAAGCACAACTTCAATCGCACTGGCCAAGACAAATATTCACCCAGCTGCATTACAAATAAACGAAACTGAAGCTGGGGTCAGAGGAGCAAGTTACACACGCGAGAAGTAACTGAGGTGGTTTTTTTAAAAAAAAATTTAAAAAAATGTAACCTCCAGTTTCCAGTAGATTTACACTACGGTAAACCTCATGGGGATAGCAGTAAGAAGGAGCCTCACGTCTTCTTAATTCAGTCAGTCTTTTACTAAGGCTGCTCATCTGGCTGCGCTCTTCTTCAGATCACCCTTCTGAGATCAAGAAGTCACACCTACAGTTCACGATCTCCGGCTGCTGCTCCACACTTCATGCTGTCCTTACCGGTTGTATAACTGCGCAACGTCGCTCCGCTCTTCCCAAAGGAACGAGCCGCTGGAGCATGAGGGGGAATATTTTACGCACCTGGCGAAAGTGAAAGTGTTGCGGGAGAAATTAAAGGCACAGCTGCGCGCAAAAGCACATGCAGGAACACGGCCAGAGGGACACACCTGTGCGTCAAGAACGAGTTTTTTAAATACCCAAGAGCGCACAAATGTCCAATGTTTGTGAGAACACTCTTTATCTAACCTGAACCACCGCATCTAAACCTAATCTTTATCCTCAAACACGGCTTGCCCCAATGTCCTCACTCCCAAATAAAAGAAATAGGCAAACGCATATGCACACACGCACCTCGAGCGTCCCTTTGCGCAGCGCTCCACGATGCGTAAAAGTCTGGATGTGCTCAGATGTGGCGCTGGAAACCGCGTGAAACTGCGAGATAAGGTCAGATGAGATAGGAATCCAGGAGCAGACGCGTCTCTAAAGGTCATTAAGAGAAGTCCATTAGCGGCTTCGTCCATCCACGGAGCTGCGGTGCGCCGTCTGTGCGTTCCGCCAAGTGCGCAACAGGCTGGCCTGCAGCTTCTTCCAGTCAATTTCAAGTCGCAGCCATAAATACAGTCTGCTTTCAAAATAAAAGCTGCGCGGCGGCTTCCCTGCACACACCCCAACCTCCCCCCAGCCAGAAACACTGAATGTTTCCTCTTTAATCTAAATTACACGGATACAAAATTCTGAAAAACATCGAGCCAAGGCGCCTGTTTTAATGGTCATAAAATGGAATATTGATTAAGATGTCTGTGCAGGTCATAATAATTGTAGAAGCTTAAAAAAGCAGCACGTGGACGTGTCTTTTTGGGTTCTCGCAGAAACATGTGGAAGCATTTTCTGGTTCTTGCAGATCTTTCAACTCTCATTCAAGAAGCTTCAGATGTGACAGTATAATAAAAGTGGACAAGACAGAGTCGGCAGGAAAATCTGTCAGCTTCTCTGGGTTTACTGAGGAGTTAAAAAAGCTCATATTGTTAGACTAATGCTGATTTCACTCCTACTGACAGCCCGATACACACTTTTAAGTTATTTTTATGGACTTTCTTCCACAAAAATCTAAGCCAATCAAGTTTGTTTTATACACACCATAAGAAATGAAAGCTTTTAACTGTAATTTCTTGGAACAACTTGCCCTATTTTGTTACATTATAGATAATAACTACATATAATATTTTTTTTAAAAATCAGGCTGAAACAGTAAATAACATCCACATCATTTGTTTTTTTAATATAAAAATTATAGTTTCTTCTTTTCAAGCCTCTTGGATGAGAAGCGAAACATCTTCAAGAACCAAAAAGCTGCTTTATTTAAAGCTCATTCAGCAAACAACAACAAATTTGTAGTTTAAATAAAATCTAAAACGCATTATATGACACAGGGAGGCTTCACTGTGCTGAAGAAATATAATTTTGCTGTGGAGACAGCTGATGTTTCTGACAGTGACCCTCACCTGAACATTCCAGACCCGACCTCACCCTCAGTCTTCAGACTTGGATTTGCGTGTAAATAATGTGAGTGTGTGGCTTCACTAAACACACATCTGCCCTCTGATCTGATTTACAAGCACATCAACACAAAGGCTCTCTGGGAGGGAAGCGCACTTGGACAGTGAAGTGAGAACTGGAGCTGCTGCTGCTGCTGCTGCTGCTGCTGCTGCTGCTGCTTCCCGTTAACTTGACGGTGGAGTTGAACTCTCCTCCTCTAACAGACACCAGATGATACCTGGACTCCTGCTGAGCGTCTTTTCTCTGTTGCTGCAGCGTCTTTAGCCTCCACTCACAACGTTTCTGTCCTCTGCGCTCCCGTTGATGACCTCAGCTCCCCGCAGGGAAGACAAAAGCTGCAGCACCGAGCTGGCAATGTGATGGATGAGGAGAACCAGATACCGTCTGCAGCCGATCGATCCGCTGAACTGAGCAGAAAAACCGAGGCCATGTGGTCACACTGATAGCTGGTGACACATTTTAAAGTCATTTTATTGCCTGACATTACATTTTCACATAAGTAAGTAAGTAAATAAGTGAGAAAGCAAGTATGTAAATAAGTAATTAAGTGAAAAAGTAATTAAGTGAATAAATAAGTTTTTAAAAAGTACATAAGTAAATAAGTAAAAGACAAAGTAAATACATCACTAAGTAAATAAGTAAGTAAATAAATAAGTAAGTGACAAAATAAATAAGTAACTAAATAAGTAAATAAATAACTAAGTGATTAAGTAAGTAAATAAATAAGTAAATAAGTAACTAAGTAAATAAGTGGGTAAATAAATAAGTAACTAAGTAATTAAGTCAGTAAATAAGTGACTAAGTAAATAAGTAACTAAGTAATCAAGTAATTAAATAAATAAGTAAATAGGTAAGTGACTAAGTAAATAAATAACTAATAAATAAGTAATTAAGTAAGTAAATCAGTAAGCAAAAAATAAGTAAATAGGTAACAAAGTGAATACATAATTAAGTAAGTAAATACATAAGTATGAAAATAATTAAGTAACTAAGTGAATAAGTAATCATGTAAATAGATAAGTAAATAAGTAACTAAGTAAATAAATAATTCAGTAAATAAGCAAGTAAGCACAAAAGTAAGTAAATAGGTAACTAAGTGAATAAGTAATCAAGTAAATAAATAAATAAATAAGTTTAAAAAGTACATAACCAAGTATATAAGTAAGTCAATAAGTAAGTAAGTAAGCAAGTAAGTAAATAAGTAGGTAAGTAAATAAAAATTTAAATCAAGTGTAGCACCCTAAAAAATTAATGTTTTTAACTGTGGTTCTTTGAATAATTTACTGCTTTTTACCAGATTTTCCATGTTTTCTGAAAATAAAGATATTAACTTGTAAAATCAGACAGACTAACTAATTAACTAAATAAATAAATGAATAAATAACCAAATTAAAAAGAAATAGTCTGATCAAATTTATCACTGTACTTGTAACTTGTAAAATCACAGAAAAATATATCTAAATTTATTGTTGACTGTAAGGCAAACAGGCCAAAACTGTACATAATCTATACATTTTTTAAAAAAAAACATCTGTATTTCTACAAGTAAAAGTATGTCCTTTTATAACATCTGATTGTGTTTTATTGCATATAAATCAGCCAAAAAATATTTATTTTCATTGTTTTTACAGTTTTTGAATGCTACAGTATTCCACATTTTTTAACGTATATTTTTAAAAAAGGGAAAAATTACAAACTTACACATTGTTTTTACTGTACTTAAATCAGCAAAAAAATAGTTATTTGAAAAATGGTACTGAAAAATTCAGTATATGAAGGATTGAGAAATGTTTATTGTCAGAACTGTTTCAACTCATTACAGATTTTCCCCTCTTTTGTTAAATTACAGTGAATATCCAGCAAAATCAGTAAAGAAAGTATTAATTTCCACACTGACTCTAAAAAAAACTAAGGAAAAACAAGCCAAAACTGTAAACAATGTTCACATCCAAAATCTCTATTTTTAAAAAATTCTAATCATCCCTTTTATCCAATAATTTGTTCAATATTTGAACATAAACATGCACAATTATTTACTGTATGTAAATCAGCAAAATGTGTAAATTTGAAGTTATTTGAAAGAAAAAATATGTATACTAAAAATGTTCAAAAAGACAAAAAGTGCTTTGTATTTTCGCTGAAGAGACAACATTAAATTGCAGCAAATGTCAATGTATTAATCATACATTTACCATTAAATAACAGGAAAATGTCTTGTACTCTTTAAACACCATTAAAAAGTGGAGAGTGTTAAAATGTTTCACTTTAAAGACACCAATAAAACATTTTTTCTTATATACAGTTAGCATTAAAATAATATAGGAACATTTCCTTTTTTTGAAAAGATCTTTCTTCCTGATTCTAAATAAAGAGGAAAACCCTTTTTCTTTTATTTTAGATTTATTTCTAAGATTTTACTCAAAATCTTTGTAGCAGCCGCAGTAAAGGAACATTCTCTCTTATCAAACCACCAACATATTTCTTAAATGTACACAGAAGGTGTAAAAAATGAAAGAAACATGGATTTGTAGATGTAGTACATAAAAAAAGGGTCAAAAGAGGACCGAAGAACTCAGCACTGAAGACTTCAGGACAATTTCTGAAAGAAAAATCTAATTAGAACTTTTATTTCTCAGACAAAATGAGATTTTTAGACTAATTCCAACCAAATGACGTATTCATTTCCAGGATTCATCTCATTCTAAAGGGAAAGACTGCTGCTGTATCGGGCAGCAACTGCAAAAAATGTTCAATGGGACACAAATTCCATCTTAAGATCTAATAGCTCTCAAATTAAATTGTGTTATACCCTCTGATGCTGCTTTCATTGCCATTCAGTGACATTCCCACAATTTCAGAGGTAATTAGATGAGAGTTAGTGGCAGAATGGACAGCATTTTAGATACATTCCTCTGCTCGATTGAGTGTGTGAAATGGGATCTGTCCGTTTGCATTTCCACGGAAAACGTCAAATATCTATGCATCCATCTGTCTCTTCGTCTACTTACAGTGAGTCTTGAGGCATCAATCAACAGCTACAGATTCATAATTTCCCCTGGGGACTCTGTGGAGGCTGAAGTGGCTGCCTGAGCTTGCACGCTGGTGGGATATTTTGCACTAAGCAGCGGCCAGATCACACCAAAAACACTCAGGGCCAAACCGTCACCACAACCACATGTGTCTGTCTTGACCGGCTGCTGAGCTCAGAAGGGAAAGCCCGCAGCACAGCAGGGCATAGCCAGGCATTTTTGCTTTTACTGTTATTTCCATTTAGTCATATGAGGTTTGACATAGTTCTTTAGCCAGACTGAACTAAAGTTAGTCTATTAAATGCTTTTCAAGAAAGGGAACGGTCAACAAAAGCACGACAAACAAGCTGAGCGGTTGTTCTGTACCTGCCCAGGGACAACAGATGCATTAGCTGCTATAGCTTAAGTTTAGCAATTTCATGTTTATCATGAAAACTCACATTTTTATTCATGTGCTAACATAACTGCACAAGGGTTTTCGAATCATCAATTAGCCTTTCAACACCATTAGCTAACACAATGTAGCATTAGAACACAGGAGTGATGGTTGCTGGAAATGTTCCTCTGTACCCCTATGGAGATATTCCATTAAAAATCAGCCATTTCCAGCTAGAATAATTATTTACCACAATAACAATGTCTAGACTGGATTTATCATTCATTTAATGTTATCTTCATTTAAAAAAAATTACTTTTCTTTCAAAAATAAGGACATTTCTTAGTGAACCCAAACTTAGAACGGTAGGGTAACTCTACCACAATTTCTTTTAACAGTGCGCTTTCCCTGCAAAAATAAACTAATTAGTCCACCAAGGAATGAGGTGGAGTTATGTGACAATCAATGTATGTTTGTCCGTCTGTCTGTGTGCAACATTACTCAAAAACGGACTAATGGATTTGGATGAAATTTACAGGGAAGGTCAGAAATGACACAAGGACCAAGTGCTTATATTTTGGGAGTGATGCGGCTTATAGTCTGGATCCATGGATTTGTTAAAGATTTCTGCATTATTGCGAGATAGCGGCACAGCGTCACTGTAACTAGGACAACAACTGAACGCTACGTCAGCTGCCTGCTGACGATCACATGATTGTGATCCTACTACAAATCCACCACTGCGGACTTATCTGGACTTATCCGTCGGAAATCATACAAGGAACAACTGAATAAATTGTCAAGGTGTTTCCAAGTCCCATTAATTCCTGCCACCCACTACATATTTAGGTCACTTGATTCAGTATCCGTACATAACCTACACATGCATAACACATGCATGTGATCACCGCAAGGTCATTTTTTATTAAATATTTCATCCGTCGAAAATGATACAATGACTGAGCAGCCTTAGTGGAATACTGCGCACTCTGAGTGCTTTTCTTGTTAGCACTCCATGAATGAAGTGACCACTGGTGAGCCATGTGTGCACTTCACTCTGACTATAAAGAAAGCTTTCATCATTTAAGACTAAATAACCAGTTCTTCCCTTGAACACATTTGCACTTGACAGACTGCAAAAAAAAGAAAGGAAAAAAAAAATTATCTATTATCTCCGGCACAGCCTGTAGGCACCAAGGTCCTATTATCACTCTGGAATTTGTTTTATGGCTCTTATCCAGGTGGTTTTCTCCTGACTAGGTCCTTGATTGTGATGTATCTACTCTCAGATGTACATCGCTTTGGATAAAAGCATCTGCTAAATGAAACTGTACAAGTGCAGAATCATTTCTGCTGCTGTGTGATGCAGAAGGTTATTATTAATGTCAGAGGAAAGAATCTGACAGTAAACAGGACACGTTTCCTGCATTACATTCACTTCAACATTATTACTGAGTCATTTTATGGCTGTACTTTGTTAATATATCATGTAGTATACACCTGTGTAAAACCCAAAAAAGCATATTATGGCCTCTTTAAGACAACAGCATGAAGCCCAGTGCACACCGACGCACCGTGAACATGGTGCATTTGGGTGATGGAGTGGTTCAGATGAAGCCAGCACAGCTTTTATTCTTAGACTTTTTACATTTTTAGATTAAATGTATCTATTTATTCTGGATAAAACACACACAAAAAAAAAACATCAAATCCAACAACAAAAAGAGCCACTTAAAAATCTGAAAATAAAAAACTAATGTTAGTAAAACCATAGAAATGCTCTTTTCAACCCAGCAACAGTGATTCAGCTCCAGTAGAAATGCTTGGTTGCCACGAATAAAGGACTCTGTGGTTGTACTTGGATTTATTGTTTGTTGTGTCCAGTTCTGCCTTTCCATTGTTCACTGTTACACAACTGAAGCTTGGTCAGCGATAAAAAATCCTAATAGATGATGTGTTAACAGAGGATGAGCTGTCTGACATACAGATTGGCATGTATTTGAAAGCATTTTCTTGCTGTTGAACATCTTTCCTGAGGTAGCAAATGTAAAACAGCTGCTCTGATGTGAGTGTTAACAAACTTGTCCTGTTGAGCCACTGCTATTAGGAGATGACATATCTATTAAAGCCACCTTGAAAGATTGTGCTGCATCTCCATACATCACTGTCAAAATTACAGAAGACAGATGCAGCTCCTCCACCAATCACTGCTGTGGAATGATGAAAAATCACTCGAGAGGCTTTTGACATGAAAAATATGAGCTCCACAACTTCTTTAAGGTTGTGTAAAGGAAATCAGACAGGAAACTACGTAGTATTGTACTGTGGAGCTAAGATGGATTAATGTTTTCTCATTGCTGTTTGTTTTTGTCATACATCTTCATATATGTTCTGGTATCGTGCAACCCTAGTTTGAACCAGAAAGGCAAAAACCACAAGATCATTCTCAGGAAAAACAATAAAGAATGAACAGAAGCACAGAGCGGCTGCACTGGATCATTCTGAGGAACAAATTCACCTCTAACCAAATCAAATTTACAACCATTTCCATCACAAAAGGGCAAAACAAAAGGACCAACAACAGCTTAAACTTAACCAAGCTCTGTGTAGCACCAACGGAGCAACATGTTCCTGCTTTTAAACCATTAAAATGTTCAGAAGTTCTTGTGTGAACCAGAAATCGCAGTACAGTGATGCACTGGCGTTAAAATTTGCATGAGGGCATTTAACAAGACTTACTGAAAACTACACAGTAAAGGTTTTAACGGTAATTTTTAAAAAATTATTTACAAATAAGGATTCATCTGCATGTTCACCATGAAAAAAAAACAGGCAAAAAGTGTAAATAACATCCACATCAAAATTGTGCATCTGTATAAATAGTAATTTGTGCTTTCCACCATAGAATAGGATAGAATAGAAGAGAATAGAATAGAATAGAACAGAAAAGAATAGACTAGAATAGAAATAGTGGATTGATCACCAAAGGGAAATTCTGTAAATTATAGTTTTGTTTTGTTTTTTATAATAAGTTTAAAAAAAAAAAAAAAAAAGTAATTTTACAGACATTCAAGAACTGGAAAAAATATCTATATTTTTTTAAACACTGTGATCACAATAATCAAGAAATGAAGACGAGGTGGATTATTCTTGTAAAAAAACAAACTAATGGAGAGTTGAGGCTCAAAACCAACACCTGCCTCTCCGGTGATCATTCTGGACCAAGTAGTTTTACAATATATCATTGGAAACAACTGGGATTCATGGACAATCCTGTTAACGGAGCTGACATCTGGTGTGATTGCATATTTCTACCAATGAGTGTAAGTTGTCTTGTGTTTATAAAAGTAGGTCGGTCAGTCCATAGCTGGAAAGCGACAAAAATATTCTGTATCTAAGGTGTTTCTGATTTCACATTGAACCTGTTTGGTTCAATAAAAATGAACTCAGGTCAGTTTGTATGGTTAATACGCTTCGCCCAGGCTTCATACTCATATTTATTTTAACAATTTTGAACCTTAATTTCATATTCTTGGTGATTTTTGTATTTATTCAAATTCGGCTGGGTGGTTAATGCCAGTTTCCTGTGGTGTGAAAGACTCAGAACACACAGCTTTTTGTCGTTTTTGTCGACAAATTTAGGTTGCTGTTATTTTCTTCATGATCGTTCACCTCCTTGCTGCTCCTCATTGCCCTCAGTGATACTTATAATACATGAGTCATAAGGGAACTTCTGGAGTACTTTAGTGCTTTATTGCCGCCGTCTACATTTTCCAAGCCGGGCTGGGAAGTCAAATTTGCATCATTGTGGTGACAATCCCGTTTGTTTAATGTTTGTTTTCCTCTAAAATCGACTGAACCAGTAAGAACCAGCAGACTTTTTGTCTTTCTCATCGACCCTGGAAGGAGGATTATGGATATCCAATGGTCTCTGTGTTCATTTATCAAACACAACAAACTTGGCATAATCAATACTACTGACTAATTTACAAATGTTTGAATCTCACACACACTATATTTGACCCCACTGGTGGAATTCCGATCAAACCTAAAGGAATGGTGTCTGTTGTTACTCCACTGTGGAATTTTAACACAGATTCCCATGAGAGGAAGCTATTGCACCACCTATGAGGAGTGCTGCTGCCATGTTGTCCACAGAACCACAGCTTAGATAAAGCGAATGTTATAAATACCAACATGGGAACCAGCAGCTCCGTGAGGCTGGGCTTGGACAGCACTAAGATGCTCATGTTCAGGCTCGTTAGCATACTTATATTTGCGAATTACCACTAAAATACTAAAGTACAGCTGAGGCTAATGGCAGTGTAAGTCACTACTGCATTTTGTCCTGATGTAAAATGGAAAGTCAGGGGATAACGGAAGGGAAATCAATACCCTATGGCTGCCACTAACATCTATCGACTATCTTTCCAATCTAAATTATAAATTTTCCTCCAAAAAAACAAAATAACCATTTCATTGAAGTTCATTTTCTTTAGACAGACTGAACGTCCTTATAAAACACAGCACAGTATGAAATGTAAGCAAAGGTCACACATTAAAGTGGACAACTGTTGAGTTAAACAAGCAACTCCAATATTAATAAAACAAATATAAAAGAGGACTTACTATATTAGTCAACAGTGCAACTCCACAAGAAATTAAACTTTCTAGTAAACCCCATAACAAAGTAAAAAAAGTTCAGCCTAAGCAAAAAAACAAATACAACATGGACACAGCACACAGTAGCTAATTTAGCTCCTTTCCCGTGCCCCCTTTTTTGTGCAACTGCCACCTGATTTTAGTATCAGCTTTGAATTCTATGAAAATATAACCAAATTTACTGTCACTATATCTTAATTGTTTCATTATTTCAGAAATAGAAAAATATGTACATGAGAACAGCTTTATTGGGAACTTGGCTGTATTAAAACTCAGTATATGTGAGCACAGGGAGCAGGAGAGAAGAGTTTGTACTGTTGTTTACCACAGTAACTCAAAGCAGTGTTCATTTGAAGTACTTTCATATTTTCAAAGCCTTGGGAAACTTTTACTCTTAACCGCACTCGACTTTCCAGCTACCGCCATTGTGTAACACTGCAGTTATAAAGTAATACTGAAGGAAAACATTTGTCACAATAAACTATCATGCACTTTCAGCATCCGCGTTGTCAATTATGCCAGCTTTAAATTATCCAGATGGGAAACATGAACATCTGAACTACATTTCATAGTGTTTCATCCAATAATTGTGAAAGTACTTCACTCCAAGTCATGGATGTCAATCACATGGTGGTACTACTAACTCTGGGAATCACTGAAGTTATTTATACACATTGTGTGGAGATCCAAATGTCCATGAAATCCACATTTTTCACAGCAGTGATTTCATAGTAGGAAAAGCTCAAACGAAATACATCCTGCCTCTGGCTCGCTTCAGTAAGTGATGCAGGTGAACCAAAAAGTACATTATGAAGACTGTGGAGTTAGCTCACCTGAGAGGAATGCATTCACTTTTAATGTTGTCAAATCTGTGCTTTTCCTGTTATTACAAGTCAGAGTATCTGCTGCGATCAGGCAGTTCATTCTTGGGCAAAGTCATGGAGCAGCCAACCATCATATCAACCGATGTATGACATTGTTGGTCCACCACTAGCATGGAAGAAAAGACTTGAATGTGCCAAAACAGAGGGATTAGGAAGAAAAAAGTCTTTGGCATTTTGGAAAACACTTATTTTGAAGATAGACCCCACTTTGGCTCTGGTTGACTTACCTAGTTAGCATAGCTGATCATAAATATTTAAATCGGGGTAAAGATTGATCATAGTTCTGGGAAAGATAAAAGGAATTCTTCCTAGAGGCACCTCTAAAGGTCACTGATTGACATGTTTTATCTAGTCTGCTTACCCCTATTAAAAACCTAATCACAAAACAAACATGATATAACCTGCTACTTACATTCTTCCTAATAAAAGGCATCCAGTCATGGCAAGTAGGCAAAGTAGGCCACAGTTCCACGTCCCCAGATGCCCCTGAAGCCTCAGATTTACTGTATATAAATTGGTTTTAGTCATTTAATTATTTGCCTACTTGTTAAGGAAACGACACCATTAAAAACCAATGCGATCTAAACAAGTTCTTCATTATCACTAAAGTTTGTAACCCAAAGAGATCTTGTGTTACTTTTGTGTATATTTTAAATACATTTTTAAAATGATAATTAGCAGCCATAACACAAAATTAATTCAATAGTTTAATATAATTTTGTGTCCTGATATAGCTGCTTTGAATGCGGTTTGAAGGTGAGTCATATAGAGTAGATGGGGCATTAAGCATCATTTAAGAATTTTTCATGGTGGCCATTTACTAGCTAAAATCCCACAGTGCTCTCTCCTTGTGGAACTCTGTTTTGCTACAGTATTAAACAGCAAAAGGCTCCATATCTTTGCATAAGCAGGTAATACAGCTAATGTAAGATACATTTTCTAACATATGTCTTTCATCCTCTTCCTCTTCAGTTAATAGATTTACAATCAGTTAAAATGCTATTCAATCAACGGCTAATCATTAACATTCTTTCTGAAACTTAAATCATACCAGTGTATAGTTTAAAGACAGCTGCCTTTAAACTTGGGGGCAGGTTTACTCTATCAGAAGAGTGGTGGTTGTTTTACATTTGATGGCAGCTGGAGGTGTAAGGCGGTACAGTCATAAATCACTACATTCCATCACACCACTACCTCTCAAAGGGAGTCAACTGAGGCCCAACAATTTTTTTTGCCGTCAGTTAACAAGTGAATCTAAGAAATAGATAGAAATGTAAAGTGCTTTATTAAGTGCCACCAAATGTCTTTAAGGTTAATTATCACACAAGCTGAGAGACAGAAATATTGACACCAGTGAACCAAATGTAAAGAAGCCAAGACCTATGTTGACTCATCCTCTTCTGACACTCTGACAACTGTGTATTTCAGTAAGTTTCAACTGGCAACTTGTTATTTAAACTCCATCAGTGGTCCGAGTAACTCCCTAGTGGTAGAATTTCACCACACACTGTGGTTTACGCTTGTATGCTGAGAAGACAGGAGTGTTGTTAAATTAAATCTTATCTGATCTAGTGCAGCTTTGACATGCCTGAATGCCCCAAACTTAGATTTTTTTCAGAGTAAATTAAAGGAACAGAGTTTAAATGAATGGTGTGATTCTTTGGAAGGAAATACACTCATTCATTCATTCATTCATTCTGATGGCAAGACATGAGAGGACCAGTACCATCCTCATATCTTTCTGTTAATGTCACTAAAAGTCGGTTAGCTTAGCTTAGCTCTAAAACTGAAAATAGGAGGACAAAACTACCTTGGCTCTGTCCAAAAGTAAAATGAAATTCACCTGACAGCACTTCACAAGTGTTAGATGTTATATCTTGTTAGTTTTAGAATTTTTTGGGGCTTCTTTTTTCCCCATAAATGCTACTTTAATTGACCAGAGCAAGGCAAGCAGTTTCCTCCAGCTTTCAATCGTAGTTAATTTAATTGGACGTTGGCTGCATCTTCATATTTACTGTAGATGTTGTACTGATGTTTTTATCTAACACTAAAACAGAGTGTATTTCTCAAAATGTCCAGCTACTCCTTGAAGAAAATATGGGATATGACACAGTAAGATCTCAGAAAGCAGAAGGCCAAAAACCTTGGTTTACATCCAGTAATGAAATTCAGCTACATCTCTTGTGTTTGATTCTCTTTGTCTCTTTATGCTGAACATTTGAAGACTTCATTGCTGAGCCAAGATACTGGGATATCATCACTTGAGTTACTATCTCAGATTCCAGAACTCCTAAAGAGCGAAGACATGTCTATTTCCACGCGTTATTTATATAAGATTAAATCTAAAACTCATCTCGAGGAGAGAGGAGGTTTGCCAGAGGAGCAATGAGTAAGGATGCTCAGGTGTATTGTTGCTTTACATTTTGTGGAAGTATTTTAAGCACCTGTGACATGTATTGTATGCAGGGCGATCTTAAAGTTGCTTTAAATAACTGCAACTGATGTAAATTTGGCAGCCATCCCAGTGATTCAGCTCTCCCAGCTCTTCTGCAACACTTGCAAGGGTCCTTAGTAAGGTCCCTGTATGTAAATATGTCAACCACCATCTGTGGCGGATGCCGATTCTCATAAATTGTGTCAAAACAGCAACTTGGATTTCATTTTGGGGAAGAGCTGGAGAGCTGGGCCGCAGGAAGCGATGATTGTTTTGTTGCGGCCGTTCTTAATCACAGTGCTGTGATGGGACGATTACTGCATTTTAGAACCTACATGCCACAGTTCAGGTTGTTTGCTGCCAATGTTCTCCTTCAGACATCTGAGGACTTTACAGTAGAACCTTGACAGTAGAACCCTGACAGAAAGACACAGGAACCATAGAGCTAATATGCAAAATATGCATTAATTGCGAGTCACATCATAATCACAGTACTGAACAATGATTTCTATAGCTAGTACTTATGCATATTTGGGTTTATTTTTATTTTTGTACTACATTTCTTAAATATTTGTGGTATCTTTTGCTGCTGTAACACTGCAAATTTCCCCACTGTGAGATTAATAAAGGTTTATCTTATCTCATATTATCTTAAGATTCTCAAGTCCAGGTTAATTTCTGCTTGAAACTCTCATTCTCTTTGGATCTGATCAGCTTCCGGTGCATCGTCAGATAAATATGCCTGGACGAGGTGACTCTGCTGGCCTGCTATTTATAATACTGGTGACCTGGTTCAAAGGGAAGTTTGGCTCCACTGAGTTTTCTAGTCTACTTTAGTTTGACATTACTTGACTGTTCGTGCATCACGTCACAGTGAGTCTCTGGGTCACTGAGGACATCCAGCATTATGTGTTTACCAAGTGAACCTTTACCGTCACCTAAACTGCACACAATTTATCTAACTATACATTAATATTCTGTGTGACATGCACAGAATACATAGATACATTATTAATAGTCCTGAGAGAAATTTAGATCTGTTATGGACCTATTTTTTAACAAAAAAGAGCCAAATGCACACATTCCTACACTTGCCTTTTGTTTGTTTATTCTTTAACACTCCGAGGGATTGCATTTTTTTATTTTTATGATTGATATAGTGGGGCTGGTGTAACTTTTTATTGTAGGTAGAAAAGCTGAAAAGGTAAGGATGACTTCTGGCTGCTGCAGAGGTTTACAATAAATGAATAATTATTGAAAAATGATCACTGTGAGCTAACAGCAGTGCTCTGTTCATTGTGTTTCCCTAATGTTTTAGGTCTTTGCTGTGCTGTCGTTTCAGTATCAGCACTGATATATTTAGGCTGGTATCAGAGTCATAATTTTAGTATTGTGACAACAGCAGGTACAAATATTTGCCTTTTCAGAATTTTGTGCATGTTCTAACAGTCAAATACCTAACTTTTTGCATATACATATATAGACTTACTATGAACATACTTTGTAACCCAAATGCACACGCCCCTATACATGTCCACAATATTTTTATTGTCATTAAGAAAGGATTAAAAAAGGCCTTTTTTTCTAGAAAACACACAAAGTTTTGGGTTATTTGAAAGCAAAGGTGTCGGATGTACAGCGTAAATCAAAGTGGTTTATATCTTAAAATATCACTTCACCTAGAGCCATTGAAAGTGAGAACATGCTTGAATACATCTAGTTAAAAATATGGCTTTCTGACTGTGAACCAGATTTTTACCAAGAAGTGTACTAAATACTGTTGTTTAACACAATACTCCACCAAGTCAGACATGACAGTTTGCTCTGCAGCAGATGCGTTGCCTGGGGACCACTGCTGCACATGTTGTTCATGCTGATAATTATTGGGCTTACCAAGAACACCGCGTCTCTAATACTTAAAATAGTCTTCTGTCTGTTCCGCAAACGGCCATAACGTATGCACACTGACTCGGCCTGCCTTTAATTGTGTCATATTTAATGCGTGGAACACACACAATAACGAAAAAAATCACATACTGCGGAGTCAGTTTAAAGGGGATGTAAAGAGACAGCGTGAAAAGCTTCGTATGATGGCCCGTTTTATAGGCCTTTCTACACCCGTTTAATAGGCCTTTATACACTGCTGTCAGCTCTTCTGCTGCTGAGCCCTATAAATGTCCACACCGACACCTCGTCAAATGCTATAGCATTTGTTCAAGGAGTCTATAAAGTTTATTTCCTATTAGAAGATCAGAGGGATCTATCATTTCTAACAGAAAGTCTCCAGAAGCATCCGGCGACGCAGAGATGTTAATATAACAAGCAGTCCAGTAAAGTGATTTAGCTGCCAATCCAAGTTGTAAAACACTAATTGAAAACATTTCTGTTGTGTTATTTGGTTTGCCGAATGTTAAGGCCATAAATAATGGTGGATTTACGGACTAAATTGTTACCAACTGCATTACTAGACAGCAATAAATCAGCACACTACCCAGACGGTAGACAGATGTAAATTCCTGATGTGACAGAAGGATATAAACAGCAGTCAGTTGTTAAGACATTTTCAGCTGTGATGCTTTACACTGATGACACCAACTACTAGATAATCTTAAACATGCTTGAATATTACAAAAAAGTAAAATAAAATCACTGCTCATCTGTGCCTAACTGATTGGCTTGTTTTCTTTTACATCTTATATTTCACTAAAAGTAACTTTGGTTTGTTATTATTATTCAAAAATGTAAGGAGAACAACCTTACATGGAGGTCAGTTGGATCAGATTTGGACAAACCAAGCATGGAGTCATGGTCAAGTAGGAAAGTCGGAGAAGAGCTTCATTTCCAACATCTCAGGTTGCATCCATCCAGGAGAAAATATTCGTCCATGTTCAAAACTTCCATAGTGAAGGCAGCTGCTCGGAGCTGTGGCCAAGAAGACGATGGTGGACACCAGCAGTGGAGGAACTGAGTAGAGGCCTGTCAAGTTTGGCAGCCTGGAGATTATAGATAGGAACCAGGCCAAGATAAGTGCAGCTGCCATGGTTTTAGAAGTAAAACCTTCCATGTGATTGTAATTCAGGACAGTAATTTGGCCTCCAGAAAGTTTTGTCAATCTGCCTGGTAGCACAAGAAGTAGAGGAAGAACTTTATCCAGGCTTGTCGATAGTTGATAGTCGAGGGAAGACGCAAACTCCTGAATCCATACGACACAATCTTAAAGATCAATGGCTGAAGAAGAAGCTTGCAGACTAGAAGACAGGCGCGGTGTTTCACGTTTTCGTAAATCAACCTGGAGGATCCGATGTACCAACTACTGGAGGATCTCACTGCTGGGCATCACTGGGAGCTCTAGCCGAGGAGTCTCCGCCCAGCGTCGATTCTCTGACCGAGCAAAAGCAATATGGACTCTGTAGGTAGTTGATGTCACCTTTGGATCCCTGAAGTCAATCCCACCATCAGTGAGTTTTGGGAATCACCAAGGTTGTGCCTCTTCACCAATGAATTCTGCAGATGGAATCTCAAGATGTGGCTGAGGAGTGACTCTTTTGGTGGCCTCAGGGCTTTATTGAACTATAAATGGGTCAAAACCTGACCCTTAATATGTTCAACAGTCTCAATAGTATTGCTCCAAGTTTTCCTGCGAGAAATCAGTCAGCAGGTCTCAAAGCAGAGCAACAAACACTGTGATGTATGTAATATTTATTACCATTTTCCATTTTGAACCCATGATATCATGTATAAAAGGGGGAAATTAATTTAGAAATCATCAAATCGCTCCTAAGTACTCCTGCAGTAACATGGTGTGCGTACCTCTCCAGTCAGTCAGTTGTAAACATGTGTTTAAATTGTATACGCCCCATAAAAACACACATTAAAAACTCTGCTTCTAGCCGTTAAAATTACTGCCCGCGGGACGCTTTAAATTCCTTTATGGGGCTGATGCACTTAACAGCAGCCTGAGGACCAACAGTGACATTTTGAATTAACCACGATTTCCCACATTTACAGCCTAAAAATGATGCTGACCCTAAAGATCCTGTTTATTTATATATATGCAAGGCGCAAATTCATCTAAGGCTAATGTTAATTGTAAAGTCTATTCTTTTATTGGCTTTTCAGAACAAAATCAGAACGAACAAAATCATAAAAACTTTACAGCACTTGAGTAAATTAAATCCCCCAGTGGATTTAAGTGAACCATAGCTGTTTGTTAAAGTCTTCCTCTGTTTTCTCAATACAGTCTGTGGGGACTGTATGCTATTGTACGCGGAAATATACAATTCTATATTTTTAGTCTGGAGGTTTTAGTCCAAATTGCTACATGGCATCTTCTATATAAAGATTCCTGCACAGCAAATACAGGCTTCCTGGAGGAGTTGCTGCAACTCAGGTCAAAGGGGGCTTCTTCCAGTATGAACAGAAATAAAGTTATGCATGGAAGAATGATTTTAGCATGAATTCTGCAAACCCAGGAGGGAATAGTAGCGCAGTCCTATCAAAAGCCCACTCTTACCACTGAAGACACTGAGTTAAATTGTAAACAAGTGACTGAGGTTTTGCTATTTTGCATTTTTCTCATTTTTCTCACTTTGAGCTCATTTTCACTGCAATATTAAGTCCTTCACGTCTATGGAAACAGTACAACCATGACAAGATGTACAGAGAGCTCAGTAAAGTATTTTGTGCAGTATAACAAAGTTAGAATGCCATAAAATCTGAACTCATTTTGGTGATGTGACTGTTGGTTGCATCTGAGTCATGAATTACCTAACCACTGCACTGAGGATCCCAGAATTTTTAGTTTTTTACAGAATCTGGTTGGTGTAAATGGATTATTTTTTTGCAAATTTGTGGATTAAAAACGTAGAATAAAATGGTTTTGATAAAACATCGTGGTTTTAAGCTTAGATTTTATTGGGTTTTCAATGGAATGGCATGTCACAGTTGAAACAGTAACAGCTATAAGGGTTCAAAAACAGAATTAGCATATACTTTTTTGTCAAGTGCCCACAGTTGCATATATATTGGATTAAAATGGTGGCACTACATACTATACATGTTAGTACGTTTGCATTTTCCACTACATTAACTCAAGAAGGATGTTTCGCCATGTTGAATGTATCTTTCAACAACCTAATAATAATGTGCTGTTCTGTTTACTGTTTTTCAGCCACACTGCGTTTATTTTATTGATAAAGTATGTGTTATTTTGCTGTGAATCTGTAATATGTCTACATACTTGTCTTCTCTCTGCTCTGAATAAACACTGCCTGCAGTTCAGCCAAAAATCCCTAAGATATTTTGTCACGAGATTGTTAGTCATAGTCGTTTTTTTTGTTTTTTTTTAGGTAAGATTTGGTTAATTGTTCTTACAGAACTGTACACCACCCATGATCAGTTCAAGGACCATCTGAGAGTTAACCATTTGATCATTCTTTCCGTTTTTATAGTTTCCAATAAGTTGTGCACTTCTGTAGGTAGAAGTGCATAAAAGTTGATTGCATGTAGAACACTTGTGACTTGGCTGGAGTTTTCTATTGCTTTTCCTTATTAAAATATTGTGTAATGAAATTGGCTCATTCTTTTTGAATAACCCTGTATATTCTACAACTTTTGCCCTTCTTGGTTTTGTAGTCGTTTTGCTTGATATTCAGATAATTGTTTTAAATCTATCTAACATACTCATGATGCTGACAAGGTTTGTGTGTCTAATTTGTATTGTGTGTTTTCCCCTGTTTGTCTAGTTTGTGTAACTTTGTCATGGTGTGAGAAATTGATTCCCGAAATCCAAAGAATATCAGCCTTATTAGCGAACTCTGGTACAATAAATGTTAAATACTGCACATGATTTCTTATATTAAAATGCTGTGGAGGGCATTTTGCTGGTTTGGGTCCTCTTATCCCCTCAAAGGGAAGCGTCAAAGTGAATCAATACAAAATTCTTCTGAACAATCGCTTTTATCCTATAATGAAGCACTTCTGTCCTGATAGGAGTTCCCAGGACTATAGCCTTCACATCCCTGAATGGTCACCAGATCTCAACCTAACTCAATACCTGGGTGTTCATCTCTCCAGCGGTGTTTCACAGATGTGCAAAGTCAATAACAAGCTGCACTAAAGCTGTTCTAGTGGCCAAACTCTTTATTAAGACCCTTCATGCTGGCTTTTCCTTTAAGTTCTCACCCGACTGCAAGCTCCACCACCCATTGATGGAGACCATATTTAAGCGAGGCAGTGAGCTCATGCATGGAGCTGAAAGACAGAAACGTATTTAATCACAGCATTACAGAGCATTAAAACTGAAGGGAAATCCAATGAGGAGTCTTAATATAGCAGGAATTTCCTCTGACACGAAGCAGCATGTCATGTCATAAACTGTCTTCTCTTTAGACTCTGTGAGACTAAATGTTTGGTTCCTGAGTTAAGAAAACTCTGGCTTGAGCCCCAAAAAAGTCTGTTTGTATCCATTTGTCAAACATATAGGTCTCCCCATATGGCTCTTAAACTGTCTTGTAGTTGTAAGCGCTGCATAAATTGCTGACTAGGAAGCTTGAGCAAAATCATTTACAGTGAAAATGAAAATTCGAGTAAATCATTGGTTTAACTGAATTTTATTGGGATCTCTCCCTCATTCACTTTTATAGGGGACCAATTAACTTTAAGGATGAAACACTGATACCTGCAGGTTCCCGTCAGTCCTAATTTCAATAGATAGTGTAACTACTTTGGAGATCATCCTGCTCACCGGAGGAATGAATGCATTAAAAATGTCTTAAAACAGAACCGCATCATATCTTCTCCCTCAGAATTTCATTTATCTGGACAAACCTTCGTGTGTTTATTTTCCCTGTTTGTTGATGAACAATAAAAAAAAAAAAAAAAAAGAAGAATGAAACAAGCCTTTATAGTCACCACAGAGAAATTCTTCTGTTGCAGTGGCAAAGGTTGGGGAAGCTGTTAGACAGCATTTTATCATTTTAAAAGCTGATTAGTTTATTATCACCTGGTTAAGATAAGACTTTATTATACTGCAGCGGGGGAATTTACAGTATTACAGAACCAAAGGGAATGGGGCAAAGATACAGGAAACATCGGAAGACAATAAAAACAAGAAAAGTACTCAGAGAGTGCAGTACTCTACCAAGGCTACTCAGTTGTTGTCTGACTTCCGATGGATAAGTCCCGATAAGTCCACAGCGGTGGATTTGTAGTAGGATCGCAATCATGTGATCGTCAGCAGGCAGCTTATGTAGTGTTCACCTGTTATCATAGCTACAGTGATGCTGTATCACTATCTCGCAATGATACAAAAATCTTTAACAAGTCCATGGATCCAGACTATAAGCCACATCACTGCCTAATCATTTAGTTCTTTCTGACCTTCCCTGACAATTTCATCCAAATCCCACAGTCCATTTTTGAGTAATGTTGTGAACAGACAAACAGAAAGACAAACATACATCAATCGTTACATAACTCTGCCCCGTGTTCCTTAGCGGAGTAATAAACAGGAAATCTACATAAGTGCTGTTGATATTGTGCAGATTCCTCCATATGTGGATTCCTCTGGATTTGGAAAGTAACACTACTGCATGTATGCATATAAAAACAACATGCTACTGCACTGACTCTTCCATAAGTAGAAATTCCCAAAAAATGTAGAAGAAAATTGATGTTGGACATAGCTTTAAAATGTACAAAAACTCTAATAATGCACAAGTTTAAATATGCTGATGTTGCAGTTGGTTGTTGACCAGATGAAATGTCTTCTGTTATTGTCAGAGTCAGACTGATTTTGTTTTCATTAATATTATGTTGTTGATCGAAAGCTAAACAGTTAAATTATGAATTTAAAATAAATCTTTTTTTAAAAGGGATTCTCAAATCTGGGTTCTGGCAGTAAGTATGATGGAAACTAAAACCATGATTTTTCAAAAACCCTCCAGATGTCAGGAGAACAAACACCAGTTTACTAGTGATAGTCAGATCACAGTCTAGTATGACTTACCCCTAACTTGGTACATCTAATTTGCAGTTTATAGACTGCCTTTTCTGCATCTTTTATCAGGTTTAACTGTCTCTATTGCTAATCTGGTCTTTTCTTCTTTCCGTCTGACCTGATTGGTTTTCCTTTGTTCCTAAGTATCGTCCTTTTTGGCTTGTCTGTCAAAGCACTTTGTAAACTCTGGATTTTATAAGATGTTAAGATACTGGATAAAGTTATTGCAAGTCAGGAAAGACACGAACATCTGTAACTTCTATACTGACATTTACCTGAAAAATACAAAGAACTCTACGCTTACAGATGAACTGTCTTGCAGATTTCTTCCCTGCACCATCCATGCTTGATTTTTGTACGTTTTGTTGGTGCAGGACAATGAACTATGGACAAGTCCCTGGAGAAAGTCTGAAGATGTGGACTCATGTACTTAACAGAAATGTGCCTCAAAGTCTGAGAGTCCATGACTGTACAGGTTGGGATGGGGCCCATAAATTAGCCTTATTTCCAAATTCCAGTCTTTTAAATATTGTGCTACATAGTACTGAAATATAAGGTCTATTCTGTCATCATGGCTACTTGTTTAGACCAACACCCAACAGACTCTTTCCAGGCATAATTCTGATCATACACTGAACACAGAAAATCCCCAGGAAATGCCTGTGGATAAGAATTATGCAGACATCTACCGATAGCTAACATTGAATAGAGTGCAGTGAAGCTTTTCTAATTACCTTAAATTCTGCCCACCGTACACCTTTATTCCAAAGTCCAACATCTCTGCTTTCCAAACACCACTCAGAGTAAGACCAAATGACTGCACAATGTAGAGACATCTGTTTAGAACACTGTCAAAATGAAACTCAAAGCAAATTAGAGAGACATCTGACCCAATAAAAAGATTAGAAATTAACAGAATATGTCTCTACTACTACGACTAAGCTCAGGCTCAGTGAGCTCAGACTGACAAACACAGGATTATATGCAGTTATATCAAAACCCACATCTACAATTTGAACACAAGCATTATCATTTTTTCTTTTCAAACTGTAATCTGTAAAGTGTAATCCAAACTCTCATCCTTGTTGCAAGTAAACTTTATTCAGTTTTTCTTTTACAGTTAACAGTTTTATCTGTGATTTTAGTGGTTATTATCTGCAATTTAACAAAACAGGGAAAACCTGTAACATAATGGTATTTTTAGCTGATTTGAATTGTACAATTTTACAGTCACACACTGTTAAAGACCATGCTATTTGTAAAAAATACAGATTTTGGATGTGCACATTTGTGGCCTGTATTTTTTTTTCTTACAGTTAACATGGAAATTAATTCTTTTTTCCCCTGTGATTGTACTAGTTATCATCTGTAACTTAAGGAAACTACAAATATCAGGAAAATAATAATATTTTCAACTGACTTAAATCCAGAAAAAAAAAAATTATGGTCACACAGTAAAAGACCATCACTATTTGTAAAAACACTGATTTTTGACATGCACAGTTGAGGGCATTTTTTTTTTTTTTTTAGTTAGTGTCTAAATTAAATTTTTTTTATTGTGATTTTTCTAGTTATCATCTGAAACTTAACAAAACTGCAAATATCTGTAAATTATTTACATCTTCACCTGATTTAAATACAGAAAAAAGTGCAATTTTATGGTCACACTTTGTAAAAGACATTATTTGTAAAAACACAGATTTTTGATGTGCTGTTTTTGATTATTTTATTATTTACAGTTAACATGTCAACGAATACTTTCTATTATCACTAATTTAACAAAGCAGGGAAAATCTATGGAATATGTTTTTTTTTTAAATTCTAGTACAAAATAATGATTTTTATTTACAGTGCAGGCCACCATATGCACAAATAACCATGTGATCACAACAACAGCATCTGTAATGAGAGTTTTGACCGAGATCGTGGATCATGATCGTGCACCAAAAGATGATTATATGATCTTTTGACCAGATCAGTGTCCTCTATTTTGTCTATTTTTGTCTTTTTATGATGCAATTCATATATTTTCTCAGGGCTACTGTATAAAATTGACGTTTTAGAGAACATATTTTGTGTGTGTCCTTGTTGCATATCGCAAAATTTCACCATCAGTCAACTGTTAACTGTATATAAAGCATTAAAAGCGCCATCTCTCTGATAGTCTGTTTGATATTTTTTTGTTTGTCCTCCTGATTCTTTACTGTATAGTTTTTAATTCAGATGCACCAAAACACATCATTTCTACACTCTGCTCTTATTTTTATTTGGTATTTACTGGCAAAGTGACGCAAAAATGAAGTGCCACAGCGGGAAGATTGCTGATCCTTGGCGCTACAACTTTACTCCCCTGCTCTGAAAAGTGAATCCCCACCTTCAGGAGGCTGTATGCAGAGCTGGAGCTCTCCAGAGAGGCTGCTCTTCCCAGCTGGGATCCCCTGAGGAGCTGGAAAAGTCTTCTGAGGTCACCTCTGCTCATCCTGCAGCCAGACTGATTCCGAGACGATAAACTGTAAGACAACAGATCAGCGGATCAGAGTCAAGCTAGCACTGATTCACTTACTTGAAACTCCACCAATAAACCCAACAAGATATGGTGAATAAAAGAGGAAGAGGGCATTGATGAGAGTTTTGTGCTGCTTGAACACTACTTCTCCCCCTCTTTGACCTCTCTACTATGAAGCCTCCATGACTCAGTTTTTGTTTTATTGTTTTTACCCCTGCCAATAAAACTTAATTGTCTTCCACAGCTTTGTCCATATTGAAATATCCTAAACTAACACTGCATAAAAATATGTTTTCTTCATTTAAAAAGGGCTCAAAATACTTATATTTTTAATTGCATTTATTACACAGTAATCCCATATTTTCTGCATCTTCTCCTTTCGTTTTGAGGTTTTAAGAGGAAAGTTCAGATCAGTCAGTCGGTATAATAACAAACTTCATTGCTCATGTGGGAAGGTGCTATAATTAAGTTTTGTGTTTCCATATTTGATCAAATTAATACCTATAAAACAAAAGCTAGAGAGAATCATCAGTCTGCAGTTCACTTCAGTTATACAAGCTCTTTAAAATGAGTCAACTGATTGGCTTTTTACTGGCTGCAACTTTAATGTGTTGGTTCATTCTCCCTGCTTTCATCAGCACTGTTTCCGGCTGCTGCAGGCTATTTTCAGCAAATAAAAAACTCAAGTTAATCACCTGCAGACACTCCGCACAGCACCGAACAGCACAGAGACACAGTTAGCAACTAGCTACTGAATATTTTAAACCAATAAGCAGCTAAACAACAAAAAATATGAAACATAAACTGTTCTAATAATCTCTTCTTCTTAAGTATTTTCTGAATGAGAAATGGTTCATTAACATGTGCATTTTATCTCTTCAGCTTCCCTCGTGTCATTTTAAATTTGAGTGGAATATGTGTCGTTTTTGAATCAGCTGTAATTCCTTTTCTTTCCTGTGATTGACGCTGCAAGAAACTATGAATGAGCATAAAAAGTCCTGTTTACAAAGTGAATCACGCCTGTATTTTTCTGGAATATTCCAGTGTCGTCATTAGGCGTATTATAGTGAGTATCCACCGCAACCACACGATGACGTCTGCATGATTCAGGCTTTTAATTTCATGTGTTTTCAGACAAGGCAGCACACTCAGAGATGCCAGTAAGACATCCAGTCTTTTAAATGGAGGAAGGATGGATTTAGGATCCTCAGCAATTTCTTCCAGAAACCTCAGTTTTTCTTCTGTGACTGTCTCAATTCTATGTACCTCATTTTGTCTAAATTCATTGCACATCAAATGCTCCTCCAGGCAGGTTGAGATGCAGCGTTGGGCTGTGATGGAGGCTCAGCAAAAGTAAAAAAGATGGAAGGAAACCAGAAGTAAAGCCTCACAATTATAAAAGCATCTTGAGACGATTTATCAAAGTTCCACAACAGCTGCTGTTCATAAAGTCAGACACGCTCAGCACAGTAGTAAAAAACAGTTGTGTCATCCTACAGTATAATATAAATTACAAGTATTAGAAAAAGTTTTTCCTCTTTCCCCTCTAATCCTAAATTCATGGAGCTCCCACTTTATTTTTCTTCTCTTGTCTTTAAAATCCATCTTTTCTTTTTTCTTTCTTTGCATTATTTACAAGTAATTGTTTAAAATTAGGCAGTGGGCAATAAAATCATTAAATTAATTCATCGATAGCAATGACAAAATAGTTTGATAGAATGTTACATAGCTTCTCTTGCATGCATCAGATGCAAATAGTCATGAAAGCACATACAAAACCAAAAAGTAAAGTTAGACTACGAGTAAAAACCCAAAGTGTGTTCCCTCACCTTTATCTAAATAGCCTACACTGCAAAAAAAATATAAAATAAATCTAAAAAAGCTGTACTTTCAGGGATTTTTTTAAGAAAACAAGAAAATATATATAAAATTACAAAAATGTCAATGTGTATTTTAAAATAACATTAAAAATCTGCAACCGTGAATAACCATAAAATTTAAAAAAAAATTTTTTAAAGGAAATCTTGTTTTTAAAGGAAATTGAGCTTTTTTGACTTGAAAAGATTGCCGAAGTATATAAAATTTATTACAATTTTAATCATTTTTATTTAACAGAGATAGAAAGTATAATCAAATAGTAATAGTTTAATATTATAACTGGTGTTTTAAAAAAAACATCAATTAGATCAACATGCTCTCATGTAGAATAAAGTGGGAAAATACATTTTAATTATGAAAAAAATTGATTTATTTTTATGAGATGTTTATTTTCTGTTATTTAACTGTACTTTTGGTGCCCAAACTGACAGAATATTATAATTTTTAACATAAAAAAATAGATAAAATGATTTTTTAAAAAATGAATGAAAAGAATCAGTCAAAATAATGATCAAAATCACTATTGAAGCAGAAACTCCGATGTGTCAGTGTTTGCTATTTAGTGTGTGAAGGAATAATAGGATCAACATTGTCATTCTGACCTCATGTATCTGATAAAGTATCAGAAAAGCATCAGAAAACTTCTACATGCATCAGGTTTGTCAGATTATAGTTGTGTTTATTCATACATTTGATTGTACTTTGCACGATTCAGCTAATGATACGTATGGATGACATGCATTGTTGGACAATTTTGCACCTTGTAATTTCTATCCAACGCTCATCTAGGAAGTAGCGTTGCCTTCGTTTAGCTGGGAGAGCCAGGGTGTGGAGGCCGGGGCAGACCTGACCTGTAATGAATGTTTGTTTTATCCACCACCGCGGCCGCTCGCTGACCTAGATTGTAATTGCCATGCACAGGCACCGTAGAAGGAAAGAGGTAAACTTTAAAGCCACACACACTGTGTCTGTGAAGCTGCTGCATGCTAAGAATGCTGACAAAGACTTTAGTAACATGCACATTTTTAGCAGGTGTAGCGACGTTCATGCTTACCTTCTTACTCTAACGAGTAAGCATGCTAACATATGCTAACTGGAAGTACAACTGAGTGAAGCATTAATATGTTTAAAATGCATTGTGGGGAAGACATGGCTGTGTGAACCAATCTTCATGACATGAATGGTTAAAGCATTATAATAATAAACGCAAATTTCATAGGTGCAAGATAAAAAAGTAAGACGATCACCAGAGTCATTTCAACACATCTTTTAGGAATGTCTGTACGAAGTTTCTTTTGCCAATCCAACGACTAGATTTTTAAATATGTAACAGGATTAATTAAAACTTCAACCTATTAATGGTGTTAAATGAGAAAACAAAGGATCACCATAATCATTAAAGTCCTTCTCAAGATATTGATTAAACCCTCAAATACTCTGTGCATCAAAATTATACAGCTGAAAGTTTTTAACATGAAAATAACCTCTTTCTGCCTTAATTGCTTATCTTATCTGCCTCATTTCGATTGTGTGAATCACTGATATCTCGAGCTCTTTCTCCACTCACATCGAACTCTCTGAAGCTCGAGCACACCATCTAACCTACAAATTCAATTCATTTCAATTCAGTCTTCAATTGCCATTGTCAATATAACAACAAAATTTCTTTCAGAGCATTTCTTTCAGAGCATTGCTTCTCCCAATCCCATAAACACCCACTGTGTAAAATTAACACACAATAATATACAATTAAATGTCATGGCTTTTGAGATATTTTAGTCTGGACCAAACCAGTGGACCAACCAAGTGATTAACCAAGGCAATGCTTCTAGTAGGCCTAAATACATTTACAAGTTGTCATTAAACACACAGATGTTATGAGACCATTAAATGGCACTTCATCTTTGAATGTAATTGCCATAATATGGGCTAGATGGGACCTTCTACACCTTCCAGTAGGCTTGAAAGCTTGCTATGGTCCGTTGTGATCATTGATAAGTGCATGTAAAACCTTCACTGGAGTCCTCACCCTGGAGCTTTATAACATTAATGGGAGACGTAAAGGAAGTGTGTATTTTAACCCAAACTGTGACCGTTTTTTAAACTGAAATTTCAATTTCAACAAGTCGACTCGTCTAAAAGTAAGAAAACAGTTAAAATTGATTTGCAGACGGTGGCTAATGTTAGCATTGCTAGCACAGCTAACCTTATTTCCTTGCAGATTAAAATCCACATGTCCATTCTGAATGTGGTAACATATGGCTCTGGTTTAGGGGTTATATTAGACTCAGAATCAGAAATATTTTATTGATCCCTGACGGGAAACTGCTTATGTTACAGTTGTTCCCATTCATAGTCAGAAATATAAACACTACAAAATATATAGATAAACATACACGACCGTTCAAAAGTATAGGGTCACTTAGAAATGTCCTTGTTTTTTGAAAGAAAAGCATTTTTTTCAGTGAAGATAACATTAATCAGAAATACAGTCCAGACATTGTTAATGTGGTAAATGACTATTCTAGCTGGAAACGACTGATTGTTTATGGAATATCTCCATAGAGGTACAGAGGAACATTTCCAGCAACCATCACTCCTGTGTTCTAATGCTACATTGTGTTAGCTAATGGTGCTGAAAGGCTCATTGATGATTAGAAAACCCTTGTGCAGTTATGTTAGCACATGAATAAAAGTGTGAGTTTTCATGGAAAACGTGAAATTGTCTGGGTGACCCCAAACTTTTGAGTGGTAGTGTAGGTTGAAAAACATGACTTAAAACTATCAACACAAGTAGAAAATTATGTCCTAAAAATGTAAATAGAAGTAGAAAATTATGTCTTAAAAATAATAACATAAGTAGAAACAGTATAATGTAGAATGTGTTTTTCAACTAGTGCGTTATTGCACAGAGGCAATAAATAGCATGTTATTGCAGCAGGAGTGACCATAATAAGCTGCATGCACAGTGACACACGTGCACCAACTATCCCATTTTTCTCAGCCTACATACAAACTTTTTTCATTTTCTAGATCAAAATCAGAGGAGACTCCATTTGTCCCACTTTTCACCGTGCTAGTTTACAACATCGCTTTGGGAAAAAGTCGCTATAGGTGAGGCGTAACATCTTACACCCAACATTTAGCCATTGCTGTACAATAATTAAACAAGAATAATTAGCTCAACCGACTAGTATTTCTGGTGGTGACTAGCAAAGGTGGCAGCGTTTAATCCTTTAATGACTCTCATCTCTACTTTATTCTCCCAGACGTGATAAAAATATAGCAGACACAGCACTGTACTATGATGTAGACAGTCTTGACTGTGGTTCCCTACTGCTTAGATGCATGACAAAAAAATAAATCTAATATACTGATTTGGAGAAACCTATTAACATTATTTTTATTGCTTGAGATGACACAGTAATAATAATAATGTTGCATTAAGTTAATGTTGTTGGTAGCTTTCGCTCAGATTTCTGTGATTTAAATTCAAGTTGAGGTAACGTAACTGAACTGGCTTGACAACTTGATTTTTTTTCACCTTGAGTATAATTCATTTTCTAATCTAATCCTCTATTTTAGCATGCATGGACAGTCAGACGGTTTATTAGAAATATCTTTGATTGCAGTGAAAAAGCTAATTACCATTAGCTCAGTGATGTTTGTTGGTTGAACATAATTTCGATAGAAGTTGACACAACCCAAAAAGATTCATACTAACTGCTGCTCTAATTTTTTTTGCAGGGCTTAATTTGATTTTTTTTTTTTGTATCACCACAATTAAGATCCTAGCAGCATATATAGTCTTCACATGGGGTATTTAGAGAGCATGCTTTTTCTTAAATGCTTCAGTCACAAAATAATCAGAAAGATTTATGATTCTGCTCTACATTCTGCAAACCAAACGTTCTCAGGACTAAAAAAATATTTTCCAGGAAAGTTAACTACTTTGTTGGGACTAATAGAGCTTGGCTTTCTACCGAAGAGTTACATTTTCAGAGAATCTTCTCTGCGGTTTTCCAAATTACAGTAAACAGAGTTTGAAGACTAGCAATATGGAAAAGTAATTTTACAATTTTATCAGATTACTGAAAATAATGAACCCTGTGATGTCCCGCTTGTACTTCAGGAATGAAAAAAATTCATATTTAGAGGATTCTTGAGATGTAGAAATAGAAAGCTGTAGGATTATCTGACACATGAAGGGGCAGTCTGAGCATTAAGTGGATCAAACTGTGGTTGTTAGGAGACTGGAGAGTCGCTGTTTTGAACAACAGCTGGGGAAAATCTGGACTTTTTCTGTGTCGTAATGATGACTGACTGAAAACGAAAAGAATGACGACCACATTAAAGCAAAAACCACAACTCAGGCCAGAGTGAAGCTGTGCCAAAGGAATCTCCCAGGCTGCACTGACAATCCAGCACTTCTCTAAATGTTTCATCTTTGTTGTTCTAAGAATTATCATTTAATTGAACTTACTTTGTTTGCTACTCCTTAATCCTGAACATTTCAGCTTTCTTCTTGATTGACATGTATTTGCTCACATACACATGAAACTGCACGACTTCTTGTCTCCGCATTTAAGAAAGAGACCGACTTTAAGTTATTTAAGATAGAAAAAACATTAAATACACCAACAAGACTGATTTTTTGAAAAACACCCTGCACATCAGCAATCACTGGCGGTTTCATTCCTACAACCAAAAGAAGGGAATCATATATTCCTCTATACTGTTCTCAAAGGTGGATCTGTTTCAGACCGCTAATTACCTGCTAAGTATTTACTGCTGAATCGCATTGAATTATTTAAAAAATAAAAGGATTCTGCTTTTGGGTAACGTGTTCCCTCCAGAATGAAGTTAAAAATAAATTTTATTAGCTGATCCCTATGCAGTCGGAGCATATTTAAAGGAATCCGAGCGCCCGGACACACAGTGTGATCTGTTTGCTGCCTTTATATAGACTTGTGACCCTGAGGATGTGGGACCATGCGTAAAACATTAGCCAGATTCTTAAAAAAAAAAAAAAAAAAAAAAAAAGAGATGATACGGGTCAGCCAGCTGTGAAAATACAATCTAAATTAAAAAACATAATGGTTCTGATTGAATTTTCTGCAGCAGCTTTAGTTTTTTTCACACAGAGCAAAGTTTTTTTTCTGTTCATTGTGGGAAAAACTGCACTGGAAGTCCTAATGCAAATGGATTTAATTTCTGCATGCTCTTGTTTTCAGTGCAGTTATTATCTTTTCATATATTATTTTTTAACTTCACACTCATACATTACTTTAGAGTGGAACATAAGTAAATAAGTGTGATTTTTTCAGCACCCTATAGATTTAGTATCCAAGCTGAATAAGAGAAGCAGAACAGAAAACAAATTTATGCCTCACTAAACAGTCAAATTCTTAAGCCAATTGCAAAAGCGTAAGATAATTTTGTTTGTGGGTACATCTATATTAAATGGCCATGATCATCAATAACTAATAAACAAATGCTGCATTTATATTAAAAAAACTGCATTTCTGACAATGTTATATGGGGGAATGAACAGCCTTGGCAGAGTACTGTGCTCTCTGAGTGCTTTTCTTAGATGTCTTTGAATCTCGGCTTTACACAACCTGTGCCAAAACCAGACCGAACAAAAGTTTTATCCCCGCCCTCTTTCTCACTGTTTCATTTAACTGGCCATTGATGATACCACTCTAAGACAAGGAGGTGTGCTTGTTTTTACGGATATAGCCTTTTGGTCTGTAACTTCTCCAAGTTATTAGCTGTGTTGCAATGTAACTGTTGAGCAAATTTGGAGCAAATTTTTGAAAAATAAAACGCGAATTAGCCTTGTTTCAACTATGTTTGGAATTGCGAGTGTTGCTAAAAGGTGGGGTTAAAGACTAGATAGAGCTGTAATAAGCTAAAGTAGCTAAAAAACCTTGAAGGCAAAAAAGAAACCAACAAAATGTGGTCATCTATGAGAGAACAATGGAACAAAACAGAACAGTTTTCAATAAGAAGGTCTGTAATTATTATTTCATGTCTGTCATGTTTCATGCAGTTGAGAAAATAAATTATTTCGTGAATTCTGCTGTTTACATTTTATAATGTGCTGCTTTAAAATGTGCTTAAAAATACATTAAAGAAAACACACATTACACATGGATCTTATTGCTACTTCTTTGTTTCCACATTTTTTTTTTCATTTCACTGAGCTTGTGGCACAAAAAAAGAAAAGTAATGACCTGGAAATGCCCATTTAAAACATCACCATTATGAAGTGCTTCTTCTATGTAGGTCAAACAAGAAGCATAGGCACATTTATTAAAATTGGAAGGGCAGGAGGCTGGGAGGAGTTTTGTAGTCGACCCTTAGAGAGGATCATTTGTTTTACACATCAATACATCCTCTTGAGGTCTTTGGGTTCATATAGACTGTAAGAGGATGTCTGACAGTGACCTGGTTTTGAATTTCCTGCATTATGGCTATATTATGGTAATAGCTCTTGTTTAATGTCATGCTTTTCCCAGTGATGGAGGGGAAACCGGCATGTTTTCACTAAACCACGAGAGGGAAAAACCAAGGAGATATGTGAAAGAACAAAGCTTTGTCTTTTTCAATGCTGAGATCGTGGATGTTTTTCCCAATTGGAAGGATATTAAAAATAAGCCGCAAGTGGGTGCCTCTATTTTCACTTTTTGCGCCCCTAACATTTCCTGCATCTCATCTGCACTCAAGTGTTTTACATCGTTTTAAACCCTTTCTTAAGATAGTTTTTTTTCTGCATAGAGCAGTTTAAAGCGCTCCCCTAACAATGTTTTAGCCTTTATTTGCTCAAGTGTAACATCAAATAGTCAGAAATAATGGGAAAATGCATAGACTTCTGTCACAGCAAAAAGATGAGGTGAACCACCAGCACACAGATATGTGAAGGAACAGAGCTTTGTCTTTTTCAGTGCTGAGATCGTGGATGTTTTGCAAATTTTTCCAATTGCAAGGATGTTAAAAATAATCCACAAGTGGGTTTGCCAAGTGCCTCTATTTTTACTTTTTGCCCCCCCTACCAGTTTGCTGCATCTCATCTGCACTCAGCAAGTGTTTCACATTGTTTTACAATTGGTAACACACAAAAACAAGTAATACTAAAATAGCTTTCCTAAGAATATAATTTTTTTCTGCATAGAACAATTTCAGGCGCTCCCAGAAATAATGGGAAAATGCATAGACTTCTGTCACAGCAAAAAGACAAGAAAAGCCCTCAGAGAGCGCAGTACTCCGCCAAGGCTGCTCATTCCCCCATATGGCGGTGTCAGAAATGCAGCATATTTTTTTGTAGAAATGCAGCATTTTATTATTATTATTATTATTATTATTATTATTATTATTGATAATCAGAAATTATGGCAACATAGAATGTGGCCATTTCATATAGATGCACCTACAAAGAAAATGACCTGAGCACAGGTGTGTTATGCATGTGTACGTTATGTACGGATACTGAATTGCGTGACCTATATATGTGTAAATTACACTTATAAAAGGTCTGATGATCAGTTCATCACTTTTTGCAAGGTGTTGTTTTGCTAGTGTTAAAATAACATTTCCTTCCATGCTTTTATTTTGAAGGTGTATTTTTTTGTTACAGGCTTTTATTTTTGACACCATTCCCACGGCACAGGAAGTGTTTATCTAAGATGCGGTTTCTTGACATTAGGAAGAAGCTGCCGAAAAGTCCGAAAATTCAGGTAAGGAGGCAAGGAAAACTCAGAAACACCCCTACAATTTAATCAATTGTTTCTTGTATCATTTCTGACGGATAAGCCCCGATAAGTCAGTGGTAGGATCACAATCATGTAATCATCAGCAGGCAGCTGATGCAGCATTCATTTGTTGTCATGGTTACAGTGATGCCGTGCCGGCTGCTATCTCGCAATGGGAAATCCTTAACAAATCCGTGGATCCAGACTATAAGTCGCATCACTGCCAAAATCTATTGAGGTGGTCCTTGTGTAATTTCTGACCTTCCCTGAAAGTGTCACACAAATCTGTTGGTCCGCTTTTGAGTAATGTTGCACACCGTCAGACAGATAGATTCACAGACAAACATACGCCGATCGTCACATAACTCCGCCAAGGAACGCGGCAGAGTAATAAAACTTAACCACCAGCATACAGATATGTTAGAGTCCAACATTTTGTCTTTTTAATGCAGAGATCTTGGAGGTTTTGCTTATTTTTCTAATTGCAAGCATGTTAAAAAATAAGCCACAAGTGGGCTCCTTGCTGGGTGCTAAATGCTTTTACTTTCACTTTTTGCCCCTACCAGTTTGCTGCATCTCATCTGCACTCAAAAAGTGTTTTCCAATTGGTTACACACAAAACAAGAAACACTAAATGAAGTCTCAAGATAACATTTTTTTTTTTATTTTGCGTAGAAGAATTTTAATGCGCTCCCAAAAAGAGGTTTTATCTCATCCCAAAGGGAACTCACTAGCACCAAAATGATAAAAACTGAGAATACACCAGTTTTGTTCATTGGGGTATCATTTTCTTAAGCGTAATTTTTGTTAATGAAATGGTCATTAACAACAGGAAAATGCATAGACATCTGTCACATAAGGTAATCCTGACTCACTGCCCTTCCTGAAAGTGGACTGATCATGCTTACAGTCATGTGTAGTCATACCCCCCAGAAGGCTCTTTCTGATCCAGGAAAAAAAAACCTGGAATGTGTCACAAAATCAGAGATGCAAGTCATGCATCTGTGGCCATCTGACATCTGCTAATGTCACTGAGAGATGCTTGTGGAAGTTTGCATTTCTAAAATGCCAGCACAGGCAGCTTGCTCGTTTTATGGGGAAGCTCTAGACAAACAAGCAGCAAATGAAACATAGATCTCCTCTTGTCACATCTAATCTTTTCAAAGCGTTTTGTAGCACAGTTCTTCAGTATTTTGCTGTGGCTCTATTCTCCGGAACACTGCATTAGGAATGAAAATGTAATTGTGAGGTTAAAGTGTAGACTTTAAGTTTGAGTTTATTTATCTTTACGTGCATCAACATTAAAAAACACTGACAGTCAAGTAAATAGCACTGATTATCTTCTTAGGATGCACTGTTCTACTAGAAAATCTTGAGTCCATGGATGTACCATCTACCTAAACATTGCTGCAGATAGGGAAAATGCAAATTTTGATCACATTTCTTGAACAACATTCCAAAGCCAAATCAGTCAATAATGGAAATGATCTCAATGCACATCATTCTGTGTCCTGATATGGCTGCTTTGAACCAATGGCATATATCACGTGACATGACATACATTACATAGGCATAAATTATCAGCCACTAAGTCACAGTGATGCTGCCTTAGCACACCTCAAAATGCAGACAAAATGAGTTGTATGAAGGTATTAAGCGTCACAGAAGACTTTCTCATGGTGGCCCTTTACCAGATAAACTCCCACAATGCTCTTTGCTTGCCAACACAGGACTGCTGGTAGTCCGAGCAACCATATCCTCAGGTCGCTACAGTGTTTAAAGAGTAAGAGCAATCACCTGGTGGCTCAACCAGGTACTACAGCTGATCTACGATACATTTTCCTCCATTTTCTGCCATTTAGGTTAAATAATTTTAATCTGTTAAATTAATGAATCGATTAACCACTACCACACAGTCTCGATAGTAATGGCACCCCTTAACGCAAGCCTGCCTCCCCCAGCAGGACAATGTACACCAACACCCTGCAAAAACTGCCCAGGAACACTGTAAGGAATATGACCAAGAGCAGCATGAGAAACCTGGGAGCTTCAGTAAAAAAGCCACTGGATTTCTCTTTTAGTTCCTGAAGACGTTTCACCTCTCATTCAAGAGTCTTCTTTAGTTCTAACTGATCATGGAGACCCATTTACAAAATGAGCAAACTCAAATCAATCAGAGGAACAAAATCCGTTGAGTTGTACATAATATTTTGCTTAATTATTTCACGTTGTTGTTTCCCCAAGGTTATATATTGAACACAACTTTATTCATGGGGTTTCATATCTTAATAGCAGGCCTTCATTCACAGTCTTTACTGGCTAGCGGGGATGCTAGTGGTGAGCATTGTTCATCAAATCCTTCCCCACCACCTGTAATCAAAAAAGTTCAGATTGGTGGTGCATTCAAGGCACCATGTAGTAAGGAACATTTTGTTGTCATTCAACAGGCTTAGCAATTATTATGTGGCATTCTATTAATAGAATATCCGTAAATTCAAGCAAAACAGACTTAGCTCATGCTTAGAATGTCACGTTAGAAGTATTTTGGCTTGTAACTGAATCTTGTTCTCACCTTGTTCTTACATTGTTAACTGGCAATTAAATGACAATACATCTCAGTCGATGTTTGCAGAGTAAGGCTAAATTAATTTAGGAAGTAGTGTGATAAATTCCTTTTAACATGGAGAAAATAAAAAAGTAATACACTTCTATTACTAAAAAAAAGTAACTAGTCATTTCTACTAGACAACTTTTTTTGAATAACATCTTCAACACCTGTCATCAATAATATAAGGTGACCACAGTGAATTTCAGTTGTGCTTCAGATTATCATAAACAGCACCAGTTGTTGCATATTAATGAGTGAGGGCTTGTGGCACAAATGTGGGAAAAATACTGTATGTGGTTGCTGGAAATGTCAGCCTTATAGCCAGCCGTGATTAAAAAATTTGTTCCAAAAAGCAGAACATAATGCAGAGTAGCTGATCATCTAAGAAAGACAGAGACACAAACTAAGCACAGAAAGTTAAAGCCACGATAACACTCACAGTTGCACTGAGACAAGTCAGTTTCTGTAGAAAATTCAGTGTGAATTTAAAGCCTTGAGCTTAAATTCCATTTAAACACCAGTATGACAGAAAAGCTAAACTTTTCACTTCTGCTTTAACATGTGGCTCGAGTTTCATATGTGTGACCTTGGGTAGAAGTACATATTTAGTTTGGTGTGTTTACTTGCTAAACTTGCTAAAATGTAATTTAAATCTAACATGCAAAAGTTGTTCTACAAAGCGATGCCATAAAAAACCTGCAGCAAAGGCTGAACCAGCACAAGGTTTAATTTTTTTAAAATTTTATTTATTTATTTTTTACAGGGAATCAACTTTGAAACATTTATTTTGTTTTCATGGATGTTTGGAGACATTCCCAGCTAGCACAGGGCACAGGGCAAGGCAATATGTTGGACAGTTTACCCATCCTTCACAAGAAGATCGCTGGATAAAAATATCCACAAGCTTGTCAATACATAAGGGGAGCTCCCCTGACAACATGATTTGTGAATTTTGGATGGTCTCTTAAATCTTGGCGGACAATTCATCTGCACTGTCATCACCAAGGATCATGCATACAGTAGGATATTATTCATGCATTAAAGTGATTCATCACTTTAACAGAGATACAGGCATGCATGTGGTTCTTGATGCCAGCAGCTGTAAAATCAAACAAAAGACTGAATAAGAACAAAATGTCCCACTGAGTCTCCCGCTGAAACACCATTTCTCATTTCTTTTTTTTTTTGCTGTCAAACTTACACATACGTCAAAAATGAGGACAGCTCACTTGCGAAATTTTGATTTATCAAAAAAATTGAAGCCAGTCTAGCCTGAAGAGCGATCTCTTGTCTCAAATGTCAGCACGGATCAATAAAAATAAGCTAAATCAAGTTCTTCGCAGATGTTGAAGGTCTATAGGTAGGTTTCAAACCACAACACGGTGAAAAAAGTCAACTTCCCCAACAGCTTAGTTGCTGAGAGTCTCCCATTTGTATCACTTGAGAGTCTGGAATTAAAACCCAGAAGAAACACACAACGCTCCACACAGAAAGAACAGTAAAGACTATTAACCCAACAGCACTCAACTCAGAGACAGATTCTTTCTATTAATAGCAAGCTTTCAATACTAAACCAATAAGAAATGTTATGAGATAAATACACAAATTAGTAGAGTAGTAGTAGAACATCAGGACAGAGAGGAGCGAATTCTAAAGATTAGAAAATATATTTATATATGAGACAGGGATATATCAGGATATTTTTCTATGTTAAAGAAGACTACTGTGATGCTGTGAGCTCTGACTTTCTCTGTTCTGATCAACAGGAGCTCAATGCTGCTGCTAGCACTGGCCCAGCAATAATAAACCAAACAAGCTCGCTAGATATCTAGGCTAAGCTAAATAATGGGACAAGTCAGTTCTAATTACTGCTGACTTCTTTTGCTTCTGGGCAACGTCAATTTGTCATTGGCAGTGTTGCTGTTCTGTCAAAAACAAGCTAAATCGAAGGAGAGGTTAGCTGTAGTTGCTACTGGCAACGTTTAGTAGCCGTTAACAGATAGCTGGGAGGTTTGCTAATAAAAACCACTGCAATCAAAAGGAACACTGTGAAATAAAGATTAATGGAGAATAGTTTAATTTTTATTATGAAAACAACAGCAATGAAACATCATTTCATGAGACTGAGTTGAGTGTTAGCTAATAAATAGTTAATTTATTAATAAATATTTGTTTCCTTATTCATAGGGCTTCATATCTTAGCAATCTTTCATTCACAATCTTCAATGGCTAACAGGGATGCTAGAGTTGGACATTGTTCATCAGATCCTCCTCCATCGCCTGCAATCAAATTTCACTTGATCCCATATGGGACGCTTTTTCTTTAACCTGAGATGTCTTTTATTTTTCCTGTCAGAGTACTGCTAGAGTATGAATTCCCAATGAACGCTGCAAAGGTAACTTCACAACCCAGCACCGGGCCCATTTTTTCAAGTTAGATTTTATCTGCCGACGTCTCAGACAGGTGTAGTGTGGCACGATTTTCTATACAGACCATCTGGAAGAGCTTATGATGGAATGTAAAGAAGTTCCTCCTCATGTTTTCCAGCGTGAAATGTAATCCTTAAGGGAAGATGGTGTTTGTTGTTTCTCTAATCCTTTCACGCTCCACTTTGCCCTCACTCCGACTGTCAAGGCAGACTCCCACCCACACTCAGCCTGGTTCTGTTGGACATTTGTTAAAAGACGTTTTTTTTTTCCCCAACTGTTGCCAAGCGTTTGCAAAATAAAAATCTGTTTAGCTTCTTTCTATTATAATTTAACATTTGGACCTTGTTGTGGAAAATGCCCTTGTGATTTGGTGGTAAATGAAAGAGCTTCAACTGTAATTTAATAACAAGGTAAAAACATCCCTTTCTTCTGGTAAGTTTTTACCAACTCATCTATCCACTGAGACCATTATTATATTGATGTGCACCTAAAAATACTACATCGCAATCCCCAAAGTCCCTGCATTTGTCTGCTGTTTTCTACTTGTGTACATAAAATGGCACTTCAGTACACAAATCTGCAAATGAATGTGCAAGTCTAAAAAAATGTGCATATTTATTACGAGTGGAAAAAGGTAAGCATTTAGCTTTAATTGTCTTTTGGGATGTGACTTTTCCAAACTCCTGCTGTGTCTCGGATGGTCTCAGGGTTTTCTTTGCCCTGAGGTCAGACTAAGAGGCAACAAAACAGACTTCATGAAGTTCTTTAAAATAAAGTCTGGAGGAAAAAGCACATTGTTTGAGATGCAGCAGTATGTTGTTTGTATAAAATAATGTCAAATAGTGTTAAAATACAAGTACCAAGAATTAACAAGAGCCCTACTGTGATGACAGAAAGTCTTGTGCACAGGTATATTAATAAACTATTGTTTCATTAATTGTTAAACAACTGGTCAATGTGACAGTTAATTCCAACTTTGATTGCAGGTGTTATTTACCAGCTCTAACAATTCTCTCTTGACTGGGGGATGGAAAATGACATGAGAATAAATGCAGCGCCCAACAGAAAAGCACAAGATGTAGATATAATACGCTACTAAAAATAAAAATAAATAGGCTAACGTAAGACTAGAAAAGTAGAAATAATACTGGCAATGATACCTAAAGTAACAAAGTAATATTACTAGGGCTGGGACTTTAATGCCTTAATTTCGATTAATTAATTGCAGCAAAAATAACGCATAAATAAACATTTATATCCCTAAAAAAAAAAGAAACACCAAAATGACACCATTCATCAGACCCAGAGACTATGAAAACAAAGTGAATCTCTGGATTTTCAACTTTCTGAACGTCCTTGAACTACTTATGCTGATGTTATGTACCATACAATGGAAAAAACAACTAAATCCAGGCTTTAAATCATCCAAATCACTTTTTTCTATATTTTTATAAAATTTTTACAAATTTTAAATTATAAACACGAATATGTCTATTCATTGATTCAACTGTCAACCACAATTTTATTTGAATTGAAAAACTTGACTTATTGTGTCAAATATTGCTATTTGACAAAAGTGTGATTAATTGCAATTAATTAATTACAAAGCCTGTAATTAATTACATTAATTTTTTGAATTGCGTCCCACCACTAAATATTAAATTTTATTATTATTATTGACTGTAGTCCTTTCTAGTTAAAAAAGCGACTTGAAATGAAACTGAACTTCTTGTGGATGCTGATATTTTTATGTTTACAAGTGTATTTTTTCTACGGCAAATGTTGACAATTAAGTAAACTAACACTGTGCAGTAAATAGGAAGTCATATTCAAGTTTTACCCAACGGAGACAATAATCACTTTTGGAAACTTTTGGAAGCTGTGGTAGGTTAATTACGAAAACTGAGTCAAAAATACCTAAAACAATAGTTTACACACCACTGATAATTTTTGTCCAGGCCTGTTTCATTAGTTTATTTTTTAAAATAATTCTGTTAAACCACGGTTCAAAAGCAATGTCTGATTTTCATTGGTTAATTTTCATAGAATTTTTATTTATTATTACTTTTGTCAGATTCAAATTACTTCTGTGACCATTGTGGGTTTTTCCTTCATTAACCAAGGGGTATCAACAATTTTGTCCACGTGTGTATGTTTTTATATTACTGACACTGTATATCCAGCTGTATGTTTTGCTGTTGACATAATCAGCAGAGTGGAAGTTAGCAAATCTTAAACCACATCAAAAACAGGCTATATTTTCATGTAAACCTGGATTTTGCATAATTTCTGTCCGCCATCAAGTGTGTGAAATTGATCATGTTAAGCTCTTTGCAAAATAAAGATCATCTTTATCTCCTTCAGATGCATCCTTCTATTAAATCAGTGTTCAGATTGTATCACATCTGGTTTCAAAAACATGTACTCAGTCATTTTTAGAGCTAAAAAAATTAAATTTCAAGCTAAAAAAACATCTAATTTGAAAATAAATATAAGTGTACGATGTAATATTAGCTTTTATTTGTATTACTGAAGTGTTTTTCTTCTATTTCTTAAGCTATGGTTACACATTTTAGCTTTTTCAAAGTGGATTTCAGCTTTTTCTTTTAGTAGACAGGAAAAAGTTCTATTTACAGAAGAATCCCAGTTAGAGATTAATGGCAGTAACAGAGGTGTGTATATAAAGAGATAAGAGAGGAGAGAGAATGACATCACGGTGCATTGAACCCATAGGTGTAAATATTCAAGCCTGGGAGTGCTTTTCCAGACACCTGCACCGAATCTATTCCACCCTGACCGTTCTTTCTTTTGTCCAATAAATTGTTGAATTCTATTGTGTGTGGAATGTGAGCATAATTGACGGTAGTGTAACTCGCTCTGACTCTGGGTCACAGCAAGTTCAACTCACATGCAGGCCTTACAAGAAAGAAATTAAGCATAATTGATCCTATTGCAAGGTAATAACTGAATTCCTGCAGCTGTTGATTATTACACCATCCATTTAGAGATTCAGAACGTCGAGTGAGGGGTTTTCCTCACTCAGAATGGGCTTTTGGTAGGTGGTAAGACATGACAGTACACATGATCCATCTACATTCAGTACATTTAAGTGAAATCTATGCATTTCCCTGTTATTCCTGATATTTTGGTCCACAGATTGTCTGTTATTCTTGAGTAAATTAGAAGAAGTAGTAATAAATAGTAATGAATTTATTAGTTTTTATCTGTTTGGTGCTGTTTATTTTCTCTAAAACTTATATCGGGGATCTAAAACCTGTTACTGAATGGGGTCAGATTGTCCTCTGTTAACAGATTGAGCCAGAGGTTTACTAATAAATTTGAGTAATACAGTTTCCTTAGCTGTAGATAATGCTTTGTCGACTGTCGATCAATCGGTTGAATATTTTCCCGATTAGTCTTGTAAGTTGTTTGGTCTATAATATTTTAGAAAATAGTGAAAAATGTCAGTGTTTCACAAAACACAAGATAATGTCTATTGTCTTGTTTTCTACACAAACCAAAGATATTCAGTTTACTGTCATAAAGGAGGAAAGAAATTAGAAATTATTCACATTTAAGAGGCTAGAACCAGGGCAACGTAGTTTGAAGAAAATTACTAAATTAATTGCAATTATTAGTGAGTCAATGGATTAGTAGTTACTATGAAATTAATCACTTTTTTGATCATCAATTAAACAATTTCAGCCTTTTTTTAAAATCTGATTTCAGCATCTTAAATTTGCACATTTCCTTGTTTCTTTCTGCTACTTTGACAGTGAACTGAGTATCTTTGAGTTGTGGATAAAAAAAATCTTGTCTTAATCTTAAGATACAGTAACTTCATCATTTACTGGAATTTCACAAAACAACTAAAAACATTAAGGAAATTAGGTGTCAGTGCTAACCTACTTTTATCAGATTCGTTCACCATTTTAACACTGTTGTCTTTTTATCTTTCCCTTGAATTCTGATGATTGTATGGCTGTATGTGTTATTTTTCTGCCTTGGGAAGCTCTTTGGATTTTTCAAAGTGCCATCTAAAAAAAGTGTTTAACCCAAATTTATATCATTCAAGCAGATTGAAATAATTGTTTCTGTTTGTCCATTAATCAAGGTACACTATGTGGTTTAGACATGCATGCTGGGACTGAACTGACATCAGCTCAGTCTCAAGTCTTTCATAGCAAAATTCTGTAGATTTTGCAGAAGTCTGACTCAGAGTTGAAACTGCTGTGTGCATGGATTTACAAATTCACATCACGTGTTTTAAATTTGACAGCATATTTTGAGCTAAAGCTTGACTTTAAAGAAATATATCTCAAATCGAAACCTAATGTCTATGAGGAAAATCACTAAAGATTTTTCCCAAAATCATTCAGATCTAACATGCACTGACACTTTTTTTAAATTGATTTTGGAGGATTTTCAGAATTACAATGGGATGAAAAACATGACTCCCTCTGTATTTTATATGACTCTAGCAATGCTGTCATTGGCTGCTCCTGGCATCAAACTGACTTTAAAAACCAGCGATATAAAGAATTGCTGCACGATCAGTACAAGCCAACTACACTTTCAGCATCGCTCCCTCCTGCTCTGACTGTTTTTACATGTGTCCGGTGTATCTAAAGATCTTAGAGGACAGGAAAGGTCAGAAGGGAGAAGCAGATGACCAGCGTGTTGTTCCTAATGGTAAAGGTTAGCTTGAGGCTAATCCTCGTCACACAGCGGGCATGGAAAGGTCCCGACACAGAGGAGGCCGCTGTGGGTTCATTCACATGCAAAACTCTTCTGTACTAGTGATGAATTTCTTACCGAGTGCTTTGACGAATAGCGATCAGACCTTTAAGGTGTGTTTGCTGGTTTAAATGAACCTCAGTGCCTGTATATTGGTCGTCCTTGTAAAGTGTCACTGCAGAAATCAGACAGCTGTTGAAAAGAACTTAATTAACTCTATAGATGGGCAACCTACAGTTAACTTTATTCCAACTACCATTTAGGATTTGGTAACGGAAACTGTGATCATATCAGCTCCTAAGTGATCGAATATATTAGCATCTGCTGAAAACAACAGTGAACACTTTTTTTGTCTTACATGCTGAAAATGTTTGTATTAGTAAAAAATACCGCAGTCATAGCTGCTCTGGGAGGCTGCATTGAAATAAAATTTCAGTTTCAGCTTGATAAAAATGTTCACAGTAATAATGTTAACATGCTGATGTTTAGAAAGCATACTCATGTAAAAGAAAGTTTTTACAATTTATTGTACTGCTCTTAAATAACTAATAAGATAAGATAATCTAATCTAAGCTAAGATACGATAAGATAAACCTTAAGTAGCAAAGGCACTGCAAACATTAAGGAATCGAGTACAAAAACAAAAATAAACCAAAATATACACAAGTACTAGTTACAGAAATAACAAGTTACAGAAAAAACAATATTGCACATATCAATGGTACTGCACAGATTCTTTCATGAACACAAAGAGTGAAGTGTCAATATTGCATAGATTATTATCTATATTGCACAGATTGTACGCAAGTAGAAAAACATCACTATAGCATATATTCTAGCAAATGTAGAAATCGATGGTGGAAAATATTAAACTTTTTCCACAATGTTCAAAATTTTTGAGATCTGCTAGTATGTCTCATGGGTGTTTGGAGTTCATGTTCCAACCTACATTTTGACAGATTTGTGTACATTTTTCAATTGTTCTTTTTTTCTGAAATTTAAAACAAAACAAAACAAAAAAAGTACATTGTTTTACAGATTTTACGTTACAAAAATAACCAGTAAAACCTGAGGGGAAAGAAACATTAATTTCGATGTTTACTGGACAAAAAGCCCAATTTAAAAAAAAAAAAAAAAGTTGCATTTTTATGAATGATAATTCATTCTTTTACAGTGTTATTTTTCACTGTATTTAAATAATAAACAAATAACATTAAACATATGTGCCATTATTTGAAAGAAAAATGTACTCATGTAAAAGGAGAAATTCAAAATTACATATCGCAACTAGTAAAATCACAGAAAAATATTTAATATTTGCATGGCAAACACCAAAAAACTGGCTAAACTGCACATAATGTCCACATCAAACACTCGTTCTTTTACAGTGCGTCCTTAAAATCACACAAATTTTCATCTAAATGTATCAAATCTGTTACAGATATTTTCTCCACTTTTCAGTTTTTGAATGTTACAGTATGTTTTTTGACATATTTGCCTCGCACATTTTCTAACAGGTTTTCACCCAGATTTTATCAGAGCTGTTTTTCTCATTTTGATTGAAACATCTTTTAACAACAAGCCCATGCACAAAACATTTACTGAGGAGCAGCTACTGTGGCTAAAGAAGAAAGACAGAAAAATTATGTCAGGAATGTCCGTTTTTTTCACAATATAAATGTGAAGTTTACCAATCGTTGCAAGAATCACACACCACAGGCTAATGGTCAAACCTGACCAAATCAAATACATGTTAACCTCCCTAACACACAGTTTTAAGGTAGATTTTGATCATTAAACTTTAAATAATATAGTTGGGAATTTTGCATAAAATGTGCAAGATTTTTTTATTACCATTTCAACCCATTCACCTTTCATTTTATCTAGAAATGTAAAAAAAAAAAAAAAACTAACTATGGAAATACATCATTTCAAGTGGACCACAGTATTTGAAAACTTGAAATAAGCACACCAGCATTTTTCTTGTCTTCAGGCAGCTGACAGGAACCACAACAGCAAGAAAAAGCCTGAAATTACAAAAGCAGTGACCCTTAGGCAATCGCTCCTCATGGAACACAAACAAGCCGAGGGTCAGCGATTATAATGAAAGCTTTCATCACAATGCAGTTATGCAATTTAGGAGCGGCGGCGTGCACTGCGACCAAAAAAAGTTGAGCCAAGCTTTCACCGCTGTGAGAAAAAGTACACAGAAAATGCAGAAGCAAGACGCTGCAGGCACTTTCTCAACTTTTCAAGCCGCAGCGAAGCCTTAACGCTTTGAGCAGTGGTTCTTAACCTTGTTGGAGGTACTGAACCCCACCACTTTCATATGCACATTCACCGAACCCTTCTTTACTGAAAAATAAAATATGATTTTTTTTCAAATTCAAGACATAGTTATATGTTTTACTGGTGCACAAAATGAACCGTGCATTAACATCCCTTGTGTTCTTGTATTCCCCATCTCCATGCAGCTTAAGGAAGTGTTCCTTTAGTTTTGCCGGTGCAAGACTAGAATTGCTTAACTTGGCATTGCAAATCATGCAGATAGGACGCTGACTCCCATCACGTTCCGTTATACATGTGAATCCATGTTGTACATATTCGTCCGACCACTTTCTTTCAACATAGTTAGTATGGATTAAAATATTAAGAAAGAAATCACACGACGTACCATCACGACAGTCACAAGTCGACTACTGAGCGCACCAAATTCCCTGCAGCACAGATTGGCCAAGCAATGTAGCGTGATCACCTGCAGCCAGTGATGGCCAAGCTGGGCATGTCATCACGAATCATATGAGTCGGCTCTATGTCTTGACCTCCGTCGAACCCCTGAGACTGACTCACCGAACCCCTAGGGTTCGATCGAACCCAGGTTAAGAACCACTGGCTTTGAGCATCTGTAGAAAGACTGGCAGCGGAATGCAGTGTGACAAATGAGACACTATCATCCCACAGTCGTGACCTCTGGACATCACCTAAACGAGTGCACAAAATGCTTCATCGACCACCTTTATGTTGGCTGGACAGTTTTTTGCATTTCAGAAAACAACACCTGTGACAGTGGAGCTAATTTCACATCTTGAGCAGCCACTAAACTTCTCTTTTTGGCATGTTGTGTAACCGCGACAGGCTGACACATTGTGTAATCTACGCCTCACATACAGCACAGCACCAGCACAGGGCGAAGAGAGTCCAACACTGTTCCAAAAATGAAATAAACTGAGCAAAAATCATGTCTTTAAATCCTCCTCCTCCAAAAATAAGTGGTTTCTATAGTGTCAAATGTGGTGGAAAATCCATGTTCGTTTCTGTGCATACTTTTTCCACTCGTCACTTGTTATATTTTACTTATTAAACACTTCGAAGAACGATTTGTCTCTCATTTTCTCTTAGAGTGCGCTTAGAGTCAGCTCACGCATCACACACAAAACTGTCGTAAATCCAGATATCCTCCCTTTGGAAGAAGCCTTTATCTATTCACCCACACACATAAATCAGAAAACTGTTTAAGGAAGAAGGAATGACGATAAGCTCGCAGGTGTAACTTTGATAAACGAGAGTTTATATTGTTTAGTGAGCACAACTGAATGGATTCTAAGTTATGACAGCAATGCAAATCTCGGGAAGAGCACTCTTCACCTGTTTTTCCACAGCAGGGAGGTATGAAGAACGGATCTAGAGGTGTTCAGGGAAACTTTATTTCTTTTTTTTTTCACTCTCATGAAGGCAAAAGCACATATGCATACAAATCACTGAAATTTATACATCATACATACATACGGATCTCATTTTCTGTGATTAATGTACAAGAAAAATCTGTCTGATGTAACATAATTTACTACGATTTAAGGGTTCTTGGATACACTGAGTTGTTTTTTTGTTATTTACAAGACACAGAGTTTGTTGACATGCAGGCTCCACATGAGCACAACAAAATGAGCGAGAAGCAATCAGTTGATAAATCGCTGGCTGGGATTCTAATTCTTGAAGAATCATCCAAGAAAGACTTCAGCCTGATGGTTACCAAATGGCTCATGTGGGCGTCGGTGTGAGCTGAGGGACTTTGAATTAAAGCTGCTTCTTTTGTTCACTGAATGCACTCTTAAGTGGTGATCTACAACATTAAAACCATCTACAGGTGAAGTGAAACACTCTGATTTAATGTGTTGTGTCAACGTCAATGTCAGATTTATTTATAGAGCACTTTTAAAAGGCCTATGGCCAACCAAAGTGCTTTACAGTAAAATAAATCATCAACAATACGAAAACAAATAAGCAAAACAATAAAACTAAAATAAAACAGATAAAAGATCCATTAAAGGTGACTCTGCTCAGCCAAAGGCCAGAGTGAACAAGTGGGTCTGAAGACGTGTTTTAAAAATGGAGAGGCTATTCACAGACTGCACAGAGAGGGGAAATGCGTTCCACAGCATGGGAACCACAACTGCAGAGGCTCGATCTCCTCTGGTTTTCATGAGGGATCAAGGAACGTCCAGGAGCATCTGGTCAGCTGACCTCATGGCTCTGGAGGGTTGATGCACCTTAACAAGGTCAGACCAATATTCTGGGGCCAGTCCATTCAAAGACTTAAAAACAAATAAAAGAATTTTAAAGAATTTTAAAATCAATCCTATACCTAACCGGGTGCCAGTGAAGTGAGGAAAGCACCGGCGTTATGTGCTTGCATTTCTTTGTTCTGGTTAGGAGACGAGCTGCTGCATTCTGAACAAGCAGCAGACGGTTGAGTCGTCTGCAGCTTTTCTTTGCTACAATGGCAGCTGTCAGGAGGTGGGATGGATAAGGCAGCAACTAAACCATCAGTTGTTGGTCTTGATGTTTTTCGAGCAGGAAAAATGGGCAGTGTAAGGATCTGAGTGACTTTGACGAGGGTCAAACTGTGATGACTTGATAACTGAGTCTACGAAACAGCAGAGGGCTTCACCACGAAGCAAAGTTTGACAGACCCACCTTTCTGTGTGTGAGCCTCTTGGACAAAACCTAAAACCCTCGACAGTGGTTATCAACTTTATTTGTCAACCAGGTTTTCTTCCCTGGACTTCACATAAAATGGGGCGTTTGACTCTTTTTCCACACAAAATGGACCTATCTTGTTTAGTTAACAGGCTGTTATTAAGTAGAACTATGAAAAAACATAAAATTTATTACAGTGAAAAGTGCTGCTACTACAAATAATGCAGGAGAGGAATGCTGGTAGAAAACTGCTAATAGTGCAAGTGAATATACACTACCATTCAAAAGTTTCTGGTCACTTAGAAATGTCCTAAGTAACCCTAAGCAGTTTTGTTCAATGAAGATAACATTAATCAGAAATCCAGTCTAGACATTGTTAATGTGGTAAATGACTATTCTAGCTGGAAACAGCTGATTTTTAATGGAATATCTCCATAGGGGTACAGAGGAACATTTCCAGCAACCATCACTCCTGTGTTCTAATGCTACATTGTGTTAGCTAATGGTGTTGAAAGGCTAATTGATGATTAGAAAACCCTTGTGCAGTTATGTTAGCACATGAATAAAAGTTTGAGTTTTCATGGAAAACATGAAATTGTCTGGGTGACCCCAAACTTTTGAACAGTAGTGTACATATTTTACAATTTAGGGAGTCTAAATGCAGCTTTTTATTTTTAACATTACAGCTGTACAATAAAGCTGTTCATTCATTTAACTTTCATTTAAATCTCAAGGAGTAACTGAGGGCATGCTCTGATTTACAATCATGTCGAGAGTAGAGTCAACAGAGTAAAAAGGCAGCAATCAACATGACAGCAAAGAAAAGAACACAGTCAAAAACAATCAAAGTCAGAAGCAGTGTAGTCTGTGATCACGGTTTAAACTGATCAACAGGTACAGCTGCACTTAAACTTCAATTATTTCTGCAAAATGTTCCATGTTCCATTCACCTTTGAGCGCTAAGCTCTTGAACAAGTTGAGTAATGATTCTAGGACCAATGTAACAAGGAAGTAATGCATTGCAGCATCTTGCGGCATACAAATAAACAGAAGTCAACATCTGTCTCACCTTGCTTAAATATTATACTCACAAAGTGCACTTAGGTCTAATAATTTTCCACACTAGAGAATAGTCATTTTGGTTTTGGGCTAAATTAAAGTGAAATCAATGTTGAATATTTTTTGTAATAAATCAATTTTCTAATCTGTGTTCTATTAGCTGCAGTACCAGGAGTGTAAAACCAATCAGGACAAAGAATAAAAACATATTTCTGCATTTTCTGCATCACCATCTGAATACAGGTAAAGTTCCCAACATATAAAGTGTGTGATACTGTAACTGCATGGCTTCATTTAGTTGGATTAGTAGCGTACAGCTCAACAGATCTGCAGATGACACACGTCCCCTCAGCTGAGAATCTGTACTGCTCATTGACAATTGTCAGGAATCAAAGTGGTTAAAGACAGATGCTTCTTACAGACTATTTAAATCCAAAACGCTGAACAAAAACTGCTTGGAACCAAGTTAGCTCTGCAGCATCTGTTACCATGGTGATCTAGCAGGTTAAAGGACAGCCACCTTCATACAGACACTAAAACTCAACATACTTTGGAAGACCATTAAACTTGCTTCTTAGTAGAGCACTCTGGTCTTGTTAGGTGTTCCTGGTATGCATGTGGTTATCGCCAACTCGGGATAGAACATTTATTGTGGCCGACATTAGGCAGTTATTCGATTATCTGCATTTTCATTGACCATTTCCATTGATAAATTAAATGCGCTACTTCAGGTCTGACTCCTCTCTCTGTCTGTTGTCACTCTGTGGTGTCAGAAATGTCTCTCAAGCAGCAAAAACTGAACAAGAAACAAAAAATTAAATTAGCTTCTCTCGCAGTGGCTACGGCTATGCTAACGTCTAGCAGCTGAGGCAGCTACAGATTAGCCTGAAACAGAGTCAGGAAATCTATCATTAATAATGATTTAAGATCTGCACCTTAGTGTTTGTTAAAAGTGTTAGAACAGAAAGAATTAAGGATTAAGAAAACAGAGAAGAACAGCAGATGTAACTGCAGGAGAAAAACTGATCAATCTCAGTGGATCCCACATAAACAGAGAGCATCCTAATTGAATCACTCCTATTTCTATTTTACATATTCAGTTATAGTCACCCTTATTAATGGAGAAGTCTAGTTATGTATGACAGGTTCTCTGCTGTCAAAACATTACATTAAATGAAAATTGGTCCCACATACTGGTGATCGGCCTTTCTTGATCACCAGTAACTGACATCAGTATCGACCCAAAAACCCCATATTGGTCGATCCCTAATACCAACATCAGGGATCCAAGAAAAGACAACCAGTAAACCAGCAACAGGATGAAGGACCACAAAAAATGTACTGCCGTTGAATCGCAGAAAAACTGCATTTATGTGGATGTGATTTTGACATGTACCTAAACATTTTACTGCAAACCCTGTACACCCCTTTATACCCTCTTTCATCAAGATAATGCAACTTGACACACTGCAAAAATAGTTTAGGAATGGTGTTAATGTGTGGAACTGAACCCTAATCTGATCGAGCATCTTTGGGAATTTTACAGAGGCTCCATTTTGCAGTTTACAGTAAGTAGAGGATTTGCTGCTGATCGATACCACAGGGAGCCTGTGCTGGACCTACACAATTAAGCAAGTTTTAGTGTCGTAGCTGAACTGTGTACATGTTTGTTTTTCATTGCTTCCCTCTCACATCTAGGCAATCTGTCTAACTGGGAAACAGCTTTCAGAAATGTAGCCATATCGGTTCCACTCCTAGGTATATCAGCTGCAGGCAACATGTGACCAGGCTGCAGTTTCCATGTAGTTGAGTTTTCTCATGACTTTGTCTTAGGTTTGCTTTCTCTTTTCGTTTAGGTTAGAGGAGGCGCTTAAGTCTGCGGTTCCTGGTTGGACCAGAGTGGCTGAAGTTTGACTGGCCTCTCACCTCTCTTCATTTTTGAGTTTGTTTCCCAAGGAGACGGCATGCTCTGGGCACTAACAAAAACAAAACTTAGTTGTGTTTTTCCTGCATTTATGCATTAAAGTGTGTATCACTTCACTGGCTTCTGTTTAGGTGCAGGATTGATTTTAAAATTCTTTTATTTGTTTTTAAGTCTTTGAATGGACTGGCCCGAGAATATTGGTCTGACCTTGTTAAGGTGCATCAACCCTCCAGAGCCCTGAGGTCAGCTGACCAGATGCTCCTGGATGTTCCTCGATCCCTCATGAAAACCAGAGGAGATTGAGCCTGTGCAGTTGTGGCTCCCATGCTGTGGAACGCATTTCCCCTCTCTGTGCAGTCTGTGAATAGCCTCTCCATTTTTAAAACACGTCTTCAGACCCACTTGTTCACTCTGGCCTTTGGCTGAGCAGAGTCACCTTTAATGGATCTTTTATCTGTTTATTTTACTGTTTTATTGTTTTCCTTTTATTGTTCTCGTATTGTTGATGATTTATTTTACTGTAAAGCACTTTGGTTGGCCATAGGCTTTTAAAAGTGCTCTATAAATAAATCTGACATTGACATTGACATTAATGTCTTTAAAGTGTGAGTACAGGAAATTTATACATCAGTTTTGTTAGAAAAGGCTTTAAAAAACAAGACTATAAAGGTTACTTTTAGTGAAAGGCGACCAGAAGAGACACTTTTGTGATGATAGAAGTAGCACACAGTCAGAAAACTGTATGAAGAATGTTTATGTCGCAAAATCTATGTCAAGTTTGCTAATGTGTGCAAGTTTTATCCAATATAGGTCATACCAGACCAAGAGAGGTCTGTACAATGGCCGAGCAGAGGCTAATTTATCAATTTATTAACAGGGTGGCATTAATGCTTATTGGTGAAATATCAATAAATTGCAATTTATGTACAGCAGGATCCAGTTTCCAGGACTACTAGTATGGATTCTTCTGTTTTGCACTGATTTTGAGTTTAATATTTGGCATTTCAGAATATATTACTATTATTTTTTTGTCCCATTTTTTTTGCTTGAATGACATCAGCACTGAACTCCACACATCTGTGCAAATCTGACAACCCACAGAGCTTCTTGTGATGTCAGGAATATTTGTCTTCCTCAGTATTTGTTCAATTGGGTTGAAGTCAAGTGACACAGGGAGGAAAAGTCCGTGACAATCACAGCTCTTTGGTCTTGGCTTTGAGGTGTGTTTGGGCTCATTATCTGCTGCAACATGAGTCCATTTCCACAGAGATCCATACCAGACTGTGGAGGATGTCTGAAGAAACTCTGCTGTTACTGCCACAAGTCTTGAACTCATTAATGAATGGGTCTTTTTCCATCACTCACTGTGAAGGGCTGATATTTCTGTGCCCACCCCGAGTTTGAAGCCTTGTTTCTCTGCCTGAGATGTGGTTTAGAGATGCTGCTGGTTCTCTTTAATCACGACTACACAGCCTTCTTTTGACGGGACTTTTGCTGATTGGATTCTTGTGTTCTTCATTTAATAAATTCTGTGCTTGGATGAAGTGGACAAAGCTTGACGTACTCATCTTCTGATGGTGTGCTCACTGTTTGGCTTGATCATGTTTCCAAAAGTGTTTAAAAGCACCACGGACTGCTTCAGTCTGGTCATCATGTGACACTGAGAAAGCTCCTTGTTGCTCTGAATATCAATCTGACTTCTGACACTTTCACTTAGAGCTGATGCCATGTTTTTCTACTAGATAATCGAGTCGATTTAGTCCAACAATCTTCCATGAACGGATACAACTTCAGGTAATCTGAACTTTTTGCACAAAGGAGTTAAAACGACCAATGCCACACATTTGTCCTGGCCTAGAAATCAAGTAGAATCCAGGTTTAGATGAAAATATGACAGATTTTTGATGTGGTCTCACACTTTCTAACCTACTGTACTTTATGCATGGCCAGCAAATAGAAACCACTGGATATAGTGAGTGTAAATTGTACTTTTTGTGTATTTTTGTATTCCCTGTGGAGGAACTCATTTCGGCCGCTTGTACCCACGATCTCATTCTTTCGGTGACTACCCAGAGCTCATGACCATAGGTGAGGGTTGGAACGTAGATGGACTGGTAAATTGAGAGCTTGGCCTTGCAGCTCAGTTTCCTTTTGTTTCGGCACAACGTCTGCATTACTGCTGACGCCACACCAAGCCGTCTGTATACCTGACTCATGTTTCTAAAATAGCTTAACATCCCTTTATTATAATTGAGATTTAATTTACTGTTAGATATACTCACAGAATTTGCAATAATATTTATGAGTAAAAATATATTTACTTAATTTTCTGTTTGCTCCTCCAATAATTGGTCAATAAAAATATGATAATCACAAAAATGCCAAGTATCAACCATGATAATTGTCCAGGGCGATGATCGGTCTATCCCTGTTGACAACTGCAGCTGTTTCCAGAATTGCATTAAATCAAATAAGTTATATTGCTCTCATTTATGCACTTTTGACAAAACTCATTGGTAATTTTGTCAAACACCTGAGGCTGTGGCACTAAATGCATCAGACCCACTATAATAAAATCCTGGTTTTGACTTGTAGCAGGAGATGTGAATATGACTCAAGCAGAACTTTTGGCAAATCTAATGAGATCAAGCACATTAAATATTGTCATGATAGTTCTGGTGATTAGAATCCTGGTTCAGTGTAACAGGCTGCAGAACCAATCAACATTCTCTCACATATGTAGGTGATTGTACAATTGTCTTTGGAACAGCAACTGTTCACTTTTTATCTAATCGCATTGGTGCATTTTGGCGATTTCTGGACGCATTTTAATCCAGGCTCATTTTACATTTACAACAGCAACTTTATGCACTAATTATGTGATATTTTTTAGGCGTTCACCCCAAATTACACTGGTTGATCTAGAGGGAAGGTTGGTACCCAGTGAAATATGATGTCCTTACTGACAGACATTCCTCATATTTTAGTGAAAAGCAAACAGAATTAAGTCCTGACATTTCCTCACCACAAGGTTAAAAGATTTAAAGGCTTTCAAGCTTACCAATATAACGTCACTTTTAAATAAACTGTAAAAAGAGCATATTACACTTGTGATTTACATGAGGTTGTGTATTTTCATAGGTCTGGAAGTTTGTTTTTTTTTCTTGCGCCCTGTAAAACTTTCACTTCAAATTATGCCCACATGTTTTCTGAATAAATATGCCACCACAGGGTACCGTTTTGTTGTGCTTTACATATTTTAAACACTTGCCAATGTGGTTACACTTTCATGAAATTCTACATTGCCATTGTCTTCTAAGTGGGAAAGTTTAGTCTAGCCAAGCTCTTTGGTGTTCTCCCACAGAGGCACATCCCATCCACATGTCCAGAAGCAATGAACCAGATGTGAGTTTGTTGTAGCGCTTGTTATTCTTATGTGTGACAAATCATTATGCTCGTGTTGTTACGCAAGACAAACAAGCTGCTGCCAACCGAGGTCTTTAGCGAGCTTCTCCGCTGACGCTACAGATGGAAGTCAAGAGGTTGTTGCTCCATGAGGGACTGTGTCCAACTGTGGAGGAGAACATTTTCAGAACCTTTCTAGTCTTCCACATCTTGTTCTGTTTCAGACTCATCTTATAATGCATTCAGTTAGATTTAGTCTCATCAGAAGCTTATGATGAAAAAAGCAAAAACAGGATTTCGGAGTATTTTGCACAAGTACAATTATTCAAACCCTTCACTGCAGCAATGACAGCGTACAATCTTGCTAAGAATGATTCTACAAGCTTGGTACGCTGTTTGTTTTGTTTGGGGGGTTGTTTTCTGGAAGCTTCTTCCATTCTTCCAGGCAGAATACCAGGTTGGATGGGTACAGTTGGTACACAGCAATTTTCAGGTCTCCCCAGAGATTCAGGTCCAGAATCTGGCTTGGTCACTCTAGGACTTTGAGAGTTTTCCAAAACCACTCCTGTATTTTCTTGGCTGACTTGTCTTGTTGACACATAAAGCTTCACTTCAGGCTAAAATCCACTCTTGAAAAAGGCTTTCAATTAGAATTGCTCTACACTTTTTCTGCATTAATCTTTCCCACTATGCTGTCTACTCTCTCAATCCCTGCTGCAGAACAGCATGATACTGCCACCACCGTGTTTCATGCTAAGTGCCTTGTCTCCTCCACACACACTGTTGAGAATTGTGGCCGAATAGTACTTTCTATGCTTCCATAGGCCAGCTGGCTTTGCTTTTCATGGTCTGAGAGTCATTCGGGGGTCTTTAAGCAAAGCTCCAACATGCTGTCATGTGCCTTTAAGGCCTGATTAGCCGAGTACTGCACCAATGTTTCTCCCATCTTCACACAGGAACTTTGGATCTCATTGATGGGGACCACTGGGTTCCTGGTTATCTGTCTAACGAAGACCTTCACATTCAAATACTCAGTCACATCTAGGAAGACTGTGTTTCCAAACCTCTTCCATTGAAGTATCATGGAGGCTGCCATGCTCTTGCGCACGTTAAATGCTGCAGAAGTTTCCTTGTATCATTCCCCAGATTTGTGCCTTGACACAATTCTGCCTCGCAGTTCTACATTCAATTATTTCAACTTCATGGTTTGATTTTTCACTCTGACATACACCATCATCTATGAGAACTGATAAGGACAGGCGTGTGTTTTTCCAAATTATGTCCAGTGAATTTACTTAGGCACAGATAAGACTCCAATCAAGGACCAGTGATAGATGTCCAATGCACCAGAGCACAACTGCAACTGTTAGAACAACATGTCGGAATACTAATGTAAATAGGATATTTCAATTTCTTTATATTTAATCAGTTACCAAAGCACTAAGGAATCTCTTTTTGCCTTGTTATTGTAGAATGCTCTGTGTAGACTGATGACAAAAAAATAACTCTATGATGAGTTTGAAGCATAATAAAAGGTGGAAAAACCCAAAAAGGTGTCAACATTTTCTGAACAAATCTTACATTTACAACAGAATGGCCCTATTTCCAAGCCCAACATCAACCTCAGCTAAATGTTAACACAAGAAGTTTGAGATAAAACCATACAGACTGACTAGAATGCAAAAACTCAACACAAACATACTATCAGATACCACTATAAACTACAGTTGTTCTCCAGTGCCTACAGCTATTAGACACACAAACACTAAACAAGAAAAGCACTCAGAGAGCTCAGTACGCCGCCAAGGCTGTTCATTCCCTCATATGGCATTGTCAGAAATGCAGCATTTTTTGTAGAAATTCAGCATTTTTTTTATTAGTGTTAAGCAACATGAAATTGTATATGCCTTCACTCATTGTGTTTTGAGCCATGCTTTTATTCTGAAGGATGTGTGCACCAACACGTGGAAGTGAGGTATTCTGTGAGCGCAGGGAAATTGATACCTGTCGTTTGGTGGTCTATGTTGATGAAGTTCCTAATGAAGATGCAGGGGTTTTAGCTGTTCCATGAAGAAGCCTGGAATTAGTTCCTTAACAATTCGTTATTGATGAGCAGGAATAATGGCACAATAGAATGTGGCCATTTAATATAAATGCACCCACAAACAAAATGACCTTGCACTGCACAGCCATGTGTTATGCATGTATATGTTATGTATGGATACTGAATCACGTGACCTAAATATGTAGCGGGTGGCGGGAATTGATAGGACTCAGAAACACCCCCACACTTTAATCAATTGTTCCTTGTATGATTTCTGACGGATAAGTGGATTTGTAGTAGGATCGCAGTCATGTGATCGTCAGCAGGCAGCTGACACAGCGTTCACTTGTCATAGTTACAGTGATGCCGTGCCGGCCGCTATATCTCACAATGGGAAATCCTCAACAAATCTGTGAATCCAGACTATAAGCCGCATCACTGTGAAAATGTAATGAGGTGGTCCTTGTGTCATTTCTGACCTTCCTTGAAAGGTTCATCCAAATCTGTTAGTCTGTTTTTGTGTAATGTGACACACAGACAGACAGACAAACATACGCCGATCGTCACATAACTCTGCCATGTTCCTTGGCAGAGTAATTAAACAGACTCAGCATTTAAGCATAGCACATAATAATACAACAGCTCCACAAACACAAAGAGACTTCTGCACAACCACGTGGCATATTACAGTAAAAGACTGTACAGCTACAAGTAGAATAAAGGTTTTACAAATCACAGACTCAGTTGTATAGAAGAGAATATTTATCCTCTTTAGGACAATCTAGTTCAGTTTTGACCAGGCTCTACACAGTGGTTTTTCATATGAACCTGGACTAATGCTGTCCAGTTGCGAAAAAAAAGTTGTGAAATCTTCCTTTTTTCCTGTACTTTTGCAAATATAATGAAGGTTTTACAAATCAGAGACTAGTCTATCAAATAACCTAGTCCAAATTAGACTTGTTTTGATATAGTATTTTTGTTAATCTCGACCCTGTCAAATTGAAGTCTATATATAAAACAAGTGGCGAAATATTGATTTGTTGCACTTTCAGAAACAGAAAAAAGTTTCACAAATCAGAAACTGTGTTTTTAAATGTCTTTACCCCTGTGAGCACTATCTAGCATAAATCTACTTTTTTACACTTTCAAAAATACAATATAGATTTTCAAAATCAGTGACACTCTCGTCCACATATGACCAGTCTGTAATACAGTGATTTTTGAGTTTTATGTTCCAGATGCAAAAAAAAAAAGCGACGACATCTCCCTTTTTTACACTTTCACAAATAGACTAAAGGTTTCACATATCAGAGACAGTGCTTCAAAGAGTCTTTAGCCTCTGTAGGGCAGTCTAGCCAAGAACCAAACAGTCTATCTATAGTGGAATTTTTTATATGAACCTGGACTAATGCAGAAGTAAAAAAAAAGAAAAGAAAAGAAAAAGCTGTGAAATATGCCCTTTATGCACTTTTGCAAATAGAATAACCAAACCAGTGTGTGTTTTAAAGAATCTTTAGTCTGTGCTGGGCAATATAGTCCACATTTGACCTGTCTATACACAGTGCATCTTCATATACACCCGGTCCAATGTAGTCCAGATGTAAAAAAAGCAATGAAAATTCTATTTATCTGTACTTTAACACACAGGTCAAGGTCTCACAAATCAGATAATGTCCTTTATAAAGTCTTTAATCTCTCTTGGACAGTCTACTTCTGTCTATCTATGGTGGCTTTATATATGGACCTTGACTAATGTGGTCCAGATGCGAAAAAAAAAACCATATGAAATCTGCCTTTTTGCAATTAGAACACAAAGGCACACATTGTACAGATAAGAAGGCTTTACAGGTGTCATGATTTTACACCAGATCAAATGATTTTACTTTAATAAAATGCTACAAAAGCTGAAAAACTCAGAAAGTTTCCCTTAACTAGAAGCTGACTACAGTATCTCAGTATATACTACAGTAGAGTATAATATTGAGTAAATTACCTTCACAGTTTGCTGCCTTACCTGCACCTGCTGTCTATCTTCCTCCATCCGGCTCTGGTCATCCACTTTCCCAGGGCTCCTTGTTCTTTATTGTAAGTTTCTTTCAGAATAGCGGTGTCCAGGCCTGTTTTATCAGCTCCATCTCCTGTTTGTCTCCATCTTGTTTGGCGTCTCGCTTGTCCGTTACTCCTCCATGCTAACGTTAGCTCTGCTAGCTTAAGCAGCACTGCCGGCGCTTGGTGGGATTTTACGAAAATAAATCTATCATTTTTGCATTTTTTTCACCCACATGTACCTCGGGGGGTTCTTTGTATTTTCTCACGTCTTCTCTTTGTCATTCTTTGTTCATTTGGTGGCCCGGTTCCTTTTTTTTGTTATTTTAGCGAAGTTGACACTTAAGTTCATTTCCGCCCTCATTTAACCGTTCCGCTCCCATGATCCCCCTGGACGTATCAAATTCTTAGATATTTTTTATTTGTTTAAATTTTTATTTTTAAATGTTTTGGCCCGATACAAGAATAGATTTAAAAATCTAAATCATTCCTGAAATTATTGTTATTACTTATTCATTTTTTTTTGTACTTCTGGTATTTTGCCCAAATCCAAAATGGCTGGAATGTATTATGTTCACATACTAACGTAGATTTTTACCTTAACAGAAACATTTACTGAACCTGAAATATGACACAGTATATTTATAAACCATCAAAAACATAGCAGAAATACTTAACACAGTTGCCTTTATTTTCTTTTATACATTTTCCTGGAATTAGACAAATGACTCCACCAGCTGAGAGAATTCAGAGCCTGCAAACGTCTTCATCAGAGGAGAAGATAAAAATGTCATGAAACGTGCAGTATATAACTTATTTTATTAACTACTGTAAGCTGAAGCGCCCTCTGACAACAGAACACAATGAATCAGTGGTGGAAAGTATGCCGGGCTTTTACATGCCGTTGATATTAAAGCAGAATCCAACATAAATTAACATATATGGAAATAAAGGGACTAGCAGTTGTAAGGATTCACTGCAAATTGCTGCTGACTTGGCTGCACTTGGCTGCACACATTTTGGGAAATACGCATATTAGCTTTGTTGCTCAGAGATGAGAAGGCCGACACCATTTTTATACAGTATATGCAAAGAAAATGGTGCTACAAAATGGTTAGATTTGCTTAGAATGCATTAAAAATCACCAGCCAGCATCTCTAAAGTTCATTAAAAAAACACATTTTATCCTGCTGATTTAATGTGAACAATAGGAATATGAAAAAAAGCATCATAAAGTCATTTTTGCCTAAATATACACACTAGTATTGGGTACTGGACTGAATGCAGCTTTGAAATTATAATTTACTGAATAGCTTTTCTATTTATTCTTTACTGTCCTTAATCTGTTTCTTGGGTTTTGCTTAAGTTTGTGCTCAATGCTAGAAAAAAAAAAGAAAGAAAAAAACTCTCCATTTTCTTTCTGCAGCAAATCTTCTGTTGACACCAAGTATGACAGCCAAGGTAATAAATCAGTCAGAATTCCCCACCAGGTGGTCTATGAAGGAGACATTTCGGGTAAGGGGGTCATTTTTGCCTTTGACAGCCGCTACAATGTGTAGAAAGGAAAATGTTAAATTTTAAAGATGACATTTTAATCTTTAACTCGTTCAGTTCAACAATTTAAACAACATATGACTTAAAATATTATAAAATGCACAATAAGGATTTAGAGGTTTACATAAATACCTCAAATAGTACTGTACTTGTGTTTTCAACATATTACAACATAATACAGAAATACCATAGCTGTCATGTGTTACAGTGATAATCCGCTCTTTTAAATCTTCAGTTTGACTTTATACAGTTGGTTTTCAGTATCTGAAGCTGAGGATTTAAAAAATGAGAGAAATTCACAGCATCAGCAGTCAACTTCCACGATAACTCAACCATAATCAGTAGAAGCTCCAAGGTATGTGTTAATTAGTGAGCTTTAGAGGCGCTGCTAGGCAGAATTAAAGCCAGACTCTTTTCTCTTGCTTCTAATCTTGATTTTAAGCTTCACATTTGTTGTACATTAACTGTTATTAATCATATTATGTGACTGTAATGTTCCAAAAACTTGAATTTTTCTTTTTTTGAAAATACTAAAAAAATACCAAAACCTACATCTTTATAAAGCAGAAACAGCTCCCCTGATAAGTCTAAATATAACAAACTTTGAACTCCAGCACTTTTAAATTAACCAAATAACTTAACGTAGTGGTCCCCATACACCAGGCCGCACAGAGAGGATAAAAATGGTTTATTTCATATTTTATTTCTGGCAGAGTCTGCAGGGTGTTTTATTTTGAAAAATGAATAGATCGTCTTCCCATCGCTTCCATCGGTGCTTGTTTCCCGCACTTGATGTTAAATGAAGCCGTCAAGCTGCCAACATTGACAAAACGGACAAACGGATTTGGATGAAATCTTCAGGGAAGATCAAAAATGACACAAGGACCAATTGATTAGATTTTGGCAGTGATGCAGCTTATAGTCTGGATCTACAGATTTGTTAAAGATTTCTGTATCATTGTGAGACAGTGGGATGGCATCACTGTAACTATGGCAACAAGTGAACACTACATCAGCTGCCTGCTGACGTCACATGATTACGATCTTACTACAAATCCACCATTGTGGACAGGAATGATACAAGGAACAATTGATTAAATTGTGGGGGTGTTTCCGAGTCCCATCAATTCCCGCTGCCCGCTACATATTTAGGTGACGCGATTCGATATCCCTACATAACATACACATGCAGATCACGCCTGTGCTCAACGCAAGGTCATATTTTATTAAAGATTTCATCAGTCGGAAACGATACAAAGACTGAGCAGCCTTGGCGGAGTACTGCACTTTCCGAGTGCTTTTCTTGTTACATGTGCAATGACCAGTCTGTAAAAATTATCTTGCTTGAATCCGGTCCGTGCTGCAAAAAAGCCTGGAGACCGCTGACTTAATGGATTTTCTTTGTGATTTGAATCGCAGCTTAACATGAGATTCACTCAACTGCTGCAGCTAAAACATCCCACATCTGTCCAGTTCAGCACTTTTACACTGTGAAGTCTGCACTCAAGACTGAAAAACGCAGAAACTCCGCTGATCGCTGCTCAGTAATGACATTATTCTGCCCGCGAGGTCAAAATCACACTCGTCAGATTAAAATACTTACATATTTAACTAACAATGTTCACTTCTGGGCCTCTAACGTGTGAATGATTGAGACAAATGCATTCAGAGATGCTTCGGCTGAGCGGCGGCTCTGAACACACACTGTGGCAGAAAAATGACACACAAACATTGTTTTATAAAGTACAAAAACAACTTTATTTACAAAAACAGACCACTGCCCCTGTCCCGCAAACCCCGAAATTCAGTGACTACCGTGGAATGCTATGCCTGTGGCTGAGGTTGGGAATTTACTGGACTGACAAGAACAACACCCAGTGCAAACCTGCAGTATTTTTCCACCCACTTATTTAGTCTGCGTGTACCCATTTGTCTAATGCCACAGTATGGCAACACTTCTTGAACCGAGGCCCGGAGCTTGGACTCAGTTTAGAGGTCAGCTTCTGTTTGGCTGAGAGGAAACGATATGAGCTCTGAAACACAGGTAGGGTTCGGGGCTGTGTCTCATAACAGATGGTTCTAATTAACAGAAATTAAAACAGTCACACCATACAAAGACAATTTTGCTGAGATCAAAGTCAGAAGAAACACAAAATGAAATAATTCCTCTTTCTAAATACAGACACAAATGTATGGTCAGGCTGACATGCCTCATCTGTCCAGACAGCATGAAATCCATCTCCTCGCTTGGTGTACATCAGGGAATAACTACTACTCGGGGAAACCTAGAAAAGTCTTGAAATAAAATGTATTCAAAAAGGCAGAAGATTTCGGTTCAGTATGTGAATTTGCACAGATGACAAAGCAAAAACCTGCTCATGAATTCTTTTCACACGGCCATACGTGTGAAAAAAAACCCGCTGCAACACTGTCTAGTAATTTTCACAGAGCTGAGACTCGTCATGTTTCCGTGTAACCGTGTCTTCGTGCATGTGTGGTTTCTGCTGACAAACAGCACAGGAGAGGTGTTAAACTCTGACACCGCCTTCTGAGTAATTGCTTCATTCGGTGAACACGAATGTGCAGCGTTTCTGCCAATAGAGCTGCGTGGGCAAACGCTCGCACTTCTCATTGCAGGTAATTGCGGCATTGAGAAAGAGGTGACTGTAATTTGCGTCATAGATGTAGCCGATGTAGGACAGTTACCAGACAGTGTGGCTTCTGTTGTGTTTCCATGTACTGCAGTGTGTGTCTGCTCGCTGTCAACCACATGAAGACGTCGGTCTGAATCCTTAACGGGGAGAAACGGTTACACAGCACGATCTGTGTCCCAGTTTTACATGTGTTCCTGGAATGAATGTGTTGCTGTGTGAAGGTGTGTGTGTGTGTGTGTGTGTGTGATTAGAAAGCGTAGCGAGTGCGAATGTCCTCCAGTTTCTTGGAGACTTCGGGTGGCGTTCTGTCCAGCTCCTCTGCAACGCTTTTCTGCTTGTGAGGATCCATGCTGTTGAACTGCTCGCACAGATCTCCATCAATCACATTCTGGAGAAAAGAACAAAACTGACTGTTTGTTTCCATTGTGCACATTAATACACATAGTGAATGATATGAGACAGATCAGATTGAACCACAGACGTGGTAAAATGTTACCAACCTTGACTGGGAAGTAGTAGGATCTAAAGCTGAGGTGGTCTCGGCCACAGAGTGGAGGAAACTCGGAGCGCATGTGCATCTCTAAATGCTGGAAGAAGTCATGATCCTAGAGGGAAAAAAGAGAGAAAAGGGGGAATGTTAAAAAAAGAAAACAAAAGCTATTACAGACACATTACAATGAAATGCATCAGGGCTGCACAGTGGCTTGGTGAGTTAGAAGATCCTGGGTTCGTGTCCCTGCCTGGGCCTGGGATCTTTCTGCATGGAGTTTGCATGTTCTCCCTGTGGATGCCCAGTTTTCTCCAGGTTCTCTGACTTCCTCCCACAGTCCAAAAACATGCTGAAATTAATTGGTGATTTTAAATTGTAGCCGTGAGTGTGATTGCTTGTCTCTATTGGCGCTTTTCCACTAGAACCTACTCTGCTCAACTCTACTCAGTTTGTGAGGTTTTCCATTAGGACGTAGTACCTGGTACCAGGTACTATTTTAGTACCTACTCGGCCGGGGTTCCAAGCGAGCCGAGCCGAGCCGATAATGTGACGTCTACAGAGTGCAGGCCACTGATTGGACAGGGAGTGACGACACATGAGAGTGACTCCTTCACGAACACCGGTGAGTGTTTGGTGACTTCAAGAAATGTTTACATTACTTGTCCTATTGATGGAAAGCTCACTTTAAACAAGTATATTTTGAAAGTAATGCTGTTTCCTGTATGCAGACAATAAGCTAGCTAGTTAGCCATCGATGCTAACTCCGTGGCCGGGCCGCCGTGCTGTGATGACTCCACCCATGATGAGGTGGTACTTAATTGTAATGGAAAACGACCTAAACCGAGTCGAGTAGAGCCGAGCCGAGTAGGTGCTAATGGAAAAGCGCTATATGTGATAGACTGGTGACCTGTCCAGGGTGTCTCCTGCCTTTACCATAAGTCAGCTGGGATAGACTGCAGCCCCCCTGCAACCCTATGAGGATTAAGCAGTGTAGATAATGGATGGAAAGATGAAATGTATCTTCCAGTGGACAGAGAACATGTCTTTTGAGGAACATATAGTAATGCTTTGTTGTCATCCAGCATGTTATAGGTGTGGACGGATGAGCACTATACATAAGAGGTGCAATCAAAAAGTTCTAGGACTGTTCTGGGAGCGTGATGACCGACTTTCATGAATCAGGAGGTCACTTAACTCCACGATATCAGCTACAGGGGTGTTTTTTTTTTGTGTGTGACCACTGACAGGTGAACTTTTGTGTTGTCTCCATTGGTCAAAAACTGGTGCAGAGGAAACATCCCATTTTGTGTCCATCAGAAGTCTGGATGATCCAACTTTCCTGTCAAGTTGATGAGAGGTGGGACTGCCAGTGTTGCCGACTTGGCGATTTTCTTGCAAAATCTGACGATTTTTTTGTGAAAAGCGACTAGCGACAAATCTAGCAACTGTTTCTGGTGTTATGGGACCTCTGACATGAAAGCCGGTATCATTCTACAGTTAACGTCCCAAAGCACTCACATGCGGTCACAGTAACCTCGCAGCACTCAGATTAGAGGAGAGCACAGACTGTAGAATATATAATCACATATATTATATATTATACAGTCTATGGAGGAGACCCATACCACTCCACATCCAGACAGCAAATGATTTGCGCGAGCTTATAGCTGCTGCTGATCCCGTCCTGGCTTACAGAGCAGGATGTAAATGTTTCTTCACTGTCACACTAAAATAAATCAATGCATTTGACTCAAAACCCTCTAGTTCTAAACATATTTTGGGTGTTTTTTACTCACTTTTGTCTCTCACACAACATCATTTCTTTCTCCTACAACGTCCAACACAATTACATGCAAATTGACAATTATGCAAATGAGGCAATGACGTCATTTAGCGACTTCTAGCAACTTTTAGGATGGCCAATAGCGACTTTCCCTACTGAGGAGTTGGCAAGACTGGGGTCTGCAGCTACTACCAACAGAAGAAACAGCGGTTTTTACAGCAAACAAGTCTGCAGCTTCCAAAATTGTCAAGGCGCATTAGGCTAGAACACCAGGAGCACGCTAGTTGTTTCCTTCAACACTCATGTGGTTGTGCACCAGCAATTACACTTTTAAGGCAGAGCTGTATCGCTACCACAACACAATCATCATTCCCTGCTCAACCTAGTTGCTAGATTTGGCTCGCTGCGACTCCTTTCTAGTCCCTGAAATGAAACTCAAAGTGAAGGATTGTCATTTTGACATAGTTTATGCTCTATTGGTGTTTTTAAAAATGTCCCCTTATAGACTGTGTGTAATGTTAGAGAATGCCTTTTCACATTATACTCAGAGATTGTCCTTAACTTTTCATTGCATTGTTGCTTTGCACTGCAGTATATTCACATTAAAGCTTCTAACAGGTTCAGGCCATTCAGTGCCGCTACAGATGGTACCAGACATGTTTACATTGTGATACTTCCAGGGAGCGTTACAGCTGTTGCAGAAGCGATGGCAATAAGGTGCAGTTGATGATTTGTAAAGGCAGTCTCTGAGCTTTTCAATCCAAACTTAGAGGGTTTGTGTTTTACCTCATGTGAAGTGAACGGGACCAGAATGCCGATGCCTCCAGACAGCGTGGTGTAGACCAGAGACTCAGAGCCTCCAGGGATCAGAGTGGTTTTCTGGAGCGATAACACGGTCTCTCCTACGTGGTAGTTCACGATTACCTCAGCCTGGACAGACAGAGCAGAGGGAAAACAAAGGTAATGTGTTTTTGTTGTCACATACAGCTTTCACCTGTCTGCTGTGAATCAAACAGGAAATTGCACGGAACTCGGCGAGGCGTGAGAAATCAAATCATAGCGAAATGTATCAAATGTGTCACCTGAAGCCATTTTATGTCCCAACTCAAAAAAGCATCATCCGTCCTGACAGCTGCACATACGTATGAAGCACATTAAGAGTGGCGTCTGTGCCAAGGTCAGAGAGAAGACACACTGTCATCCTGTGCTTAGAGGAAATTGGTCCAGATGGCTTAATCCAATAATCATCAAAAAACTACTGCACCGAAAATTAGAGGTAATAATTGGGATGTACCTTGTACACAAAGGCGGCATTCGGCAGCAATAAAACCTCACTACCAGGCTGATCAAAGCACATGTGGGACATACATGACACTGACGCCATGGAAGCCAGAAAGTATAGGCAGAGTTAAAATAAACTCTGTGCTTCAGACACTAGAGAGCCAGACATGCACAGGACAGTTTCCCTCTGATGAGAAACAACAGCAGCTCTGTGCGACGCCGACCACAAAGTCTCCCGAGAGGGGAAACATGAATCCTTCGTGAGATTTAATAGAAACCTTTAAAGAATTGAGAAAAGACTGTACATCAGGGGAGTCAAACATGCGGCTCGCGGACCAAAACTGGCCCTTCAGAGGGTCCAATCTGGCCTGCAGGACGATTTTGTAAAGTGTAAAAATTACAGAGAAGACATTAACTGCAAATTGTAAATTTGAACAACTAAATTAAAAATAATTTCTAGACCATGACAAGTTGTTTTGATCAAAAGGTAAAATACTATATTACTCATTGCTCTTTTGTCATCATGTGTCTCGTTTTTGTCATATTTTGTCGGGTTTTTTTGTCTTGTTTTTTGTCTGACTTCTGCCACGTCTGTGTAATTTTGTGTTTCCTTTTTGTCTCGCTTGTGCTTGTCTTATTTTTTTGTCATTTTGTGTTTTGCTTTATTCATGCTTTGAGCATTGTTTTTGTCGTTTTGTGTTTTTTTATCTCGTTTTTCCTTTGGTTTGTCATTTAATTTCTCGCTTATGTCATTTTTTGACATTTGTCCATTTTTTGTCGCTTTGTAACTTTTTAGTCTCACTGTTTTGTTTCATGTTGTTTGTCTTATTTTTTGACGTTTTGTCTTAGTTTTGTTGTTTTCTTTGACTTGTCGTTTGTCATGTTTTTTCATTTTGTTTACTTTTTCTCGTTTGTTGTCTATTTTTTGTCATTTTCTTTCTCGCTTTTGTAATTTTTTGTCTTGTCATTTATGTGATTTTTTTGTCGCTTTGTAACTTTTTTGTCACATTTTTTGTTTTGTTTTGTGTCGTTTATCTCATTTTTTGTAATTGTTTCTTGCATTCGTCGTTTTGTATGTCGTTTTTGAAATTTTGTCTTGTTTTTGTTTTTTGTCCTTGTCTGACTTTCGTCGTTTTGATCATGAAGTAAAATACGATATCGTTCAGTTCCAGATAGCTGTGACTAAATGTTTTGTCAACACTCTTTGATCTGTAAGTTGTAATGTGTAAATGATAAACTGAGGCATAATGTTGTTGAAATTGAAATTTTTTAAAGAAATTTCAGATTGTACATAATGTTTTGTAAAAAGATAATTCCTTAAATGTGAACATTTTTGCACTAAAACAAAGGAAACATTTGGAGTTGTGGATATTTATAGGTTATTATGCTCTGATTTAACTGGTCCAGCCCACTAGAGATCAAATTGGGCTGAATGTGGCCCCTGAACTAGAATGAGTTTGACATCCCTGCTGCAGATGATGAACCTTTGCACTTACTGTCTTCCCAACTTAACACAAGATCAGCAGTCTACAGCGAGGCTAGCGGTTCTGTACAGTGGTGCTTTGGGCTACATGCTGTTTAGTGGCTTGGGGTTAGCAAAGGTTTACCTAGGTTGGTGTCAGGAAAATTCTTCAGTGGAGTCCTGACTTCTCCAAATTAACACTCAGTCGTCTCTCAAGTCAAAGCAGAGTTGTCCTTGCAGCAAGGAATCACATGAACAGAACACAATCTGGACAAGTGACTGGCAAAGGTGGAATATAGCATAGTTTTTATACAAGCACAGAAGCACGAGTTACACCTCTTGGCATGTGTTGTCTCTGGTTTGCTGCAGGAGGGCGGTTAGGGCTGGTTTCTTATCCTGCAAACTCCTGTGCGAGCAGCTTGTCCTTGTTCCCTCTTTTAGCACACATCACACAGTATTACAATGAATAAGAACATTCTATTATCAAATACAATCATTTTCATAACATTAAGCATCAAAATTTTGCCTGTTAGCATGTTTTCTACTTCTTAAAAACACTAAACACAGCTGAGGTTACAGGATGCATCTTTAGCGTTGCCGGGATTTTTACCACAAACATCCAAAAGTTTTAGAGTTTTACTTAAACCCACACATGTGAACCTTCCTGGGGCCCATCAGACACGACAGCATTCATCCTCCAAAGACCAGAAATGCTTCTACAAAAGTTGCTGCCAAAACATCCAGGACTTGTGAATATATTTCAGCGTGAGTTAAAGTGGATGGCCAAGGAAACACGTTTCATTTATTCTATAGAAAACTTTAACAGGAGCTTGTGATCAGATGACTCGTCTTTTCAATCACACCTTTAATCTGCTGTCCTTTGAAGTAATTTGAAAAGTGCTTATAAGTAATTTGCGTTGTTATTAACTCTGGTCTGAACTGTCTCTACTTTTATCTGCACTTTTAAAAAAATTAATTTCCTTCTATTTTATTGTACATTTATCTCATGCATTTCAAATTTTCATTTTTTTAAGCTATATTAATCAATTAGCTTACATTTCTCTATAAATGTATGTACATTTTATTCAACTTGTCAGTGCTGTTTTTGATGAAATCAGTTTTTTATCATTTTTTTAAAACCTTTGCCTGTAAAGCACTTTAAATAACCTCTGTGCATGATAAGGTGCTACAGAAATAAACTTGTTTGCTTGCTAACTGACAGGCAAGACATATGAAGCAAATGCAAAATGCATTACTTCCAATTTTCAATTAATAACTAAAAAAGCAGATTAAAAGGTTTGTGGCAAAACTCTTAATTTTTTGCACTTCCATCAGAAAAACCCCTGCGTTTTTCACAATAAAACAAGCACCGAAGATCTTTGATCTCACTTTGGCTACGACTTGCTCACAAGCTGCTGTGTTTGATTCAAACTCAGTGGAAGTGTCACATTCGACCAATAAAGATCAAGTAGCTCAACTCACGAGATGTTTTTGTTTCCTAAGTGTTGAGCAGTTAAGGGAAAGAGGTCAACACAGGTTAATGTAGGACTTCCTCGGCGCTAGTCAAACCTTTGCACACGGCACACACTTGATGATTATCTACGTAGTTCAGGGAAAGTTGAAGAAATCAACACTACTGGGATTGTAACTGCTGTCTCGTATGACGCAGGAAGTGCCATATTTTACTAGTTTTTGTGTCAGTGAAAGACGTAAATTTCAAAATAAGTGTGTTGAATGTGAGTGTGAGCCTAAACATTCACTCCTGTCTTCAGACAACCAGCAATAAACCTAAAACAGAAGCTGAACTCCTGAAGTTCTTTTAATATAGTTAAAACTGAAAAAATGTTTCTTTACATTCATGTGCATTCTGGCGTGGTTCACATAAACTTTTAACCTTAACTGTACATTTAAATGTACATTTATTTTTTTTTTTGGTTTTCTATGTTAATACGCCTCGGCAACACAAGTGCGTGTCTGTGTTTGACGTTTGTGGTTAAAACAGTCGATCCTTTCATTTTGCTCGAAGGACAGCTGTCTCCCTGTGTCCAAATAAAAGTGGAATGTATGTAATTTAATCTAAGACAGACAGCATTTAGCCGAGACATGTATGTAGATAATTAGGTTCAACAGGTCAATTGCGATCACACACACAACATTTTGGATGAGGACAAGTTCAGGCGTCCACACCCGCATCTATAAATAGACACAGTACATTTCCAAACTCCAGCAAATCAGAGGCAGAAATAGCAGACAAACACTGTGTCACAAAGGCAACTGGGACCAGCTCACAATGTCAAAATTGGAGGGACTTTCCCAGTCTATGTGCTACCTAAACAGTTTTTGACCAGGATTTAAAATATGGGATGAGTGATGTTGTGTGTGTGTGTGTGTGTGTGTGTGTGTGTGTGTGCTTCTCCTAAGTGTGCGACTTGTGCTGCATTTGTGAGTAGGTTAAACTTGTGGTTGATGGTGGTGTGTCTGCGGAGGTCAGAGCAGTGGAGGAAGCAGATCAGGGCATCGAGCCAGACTCCAGCACCGACCGGACATTTCAGCTGCAGCACGAGTCGGCCCAAGTCATTCAACAGAAAAGGCAATGCTTTTTTTCCCTTTAAAATGAATTCCAAAAACACTTGGCAGGAGTTATAAACAGAATGCTCTTTAAAAAAAAAAATCACCACAATGGCATCATTTATCAGAGCAAGAACAGTCAGATTTTCAACTTTCTTATGGCCCTTAAACTAATCATGTTATGTGCAGCTCTGTTGGGGAAATTACCCAATTTTGAGCTAAAATTCGTTCATTTTATCAGAATCATTTTATTGCAATATCATCGGATTTTTCCTAGTAGTCTCACGAACTGTATTATCATTGTTGAAGTGCAATATTTCTAGTGCAATACATCTGTTTACTCTTACTTTCAGTTCACTTTCTGTTAATCTGTTTCTTGTTATTAGTCTACGGTTTACATTTTGTATTTGTGTTATTCTATTCATTTATTTTATTTTTTAGGCACTATTCCTTGGTGTCCACTTAGATACTTTACACACTAGACACATCACACACTTGGACATTTTGTGCTTTGTATTCTTTTTGATTTCTAGTTGACTACTAATCTAACTGCGTACATTTCACTAACCTTTGTTCATTGTATTGTACTCTGGCAAAACAATTTCCTCCGGGATGAATAAAGTCAATCTTATCTTATCTTGTAGATGTCAGATTTGAAAATTTGCCGTTTGCATCAGATTTAGTTAAAAAAATAAATACATTTTTCAATTCTTAGCTCCTCAACGTAACTAATAAGCCACAGATGACCCAGCTGCGACCAACAGGTGCGTGAGAAAAATTCAGAGACTAATCGACTGAGCTGCAGACTGTGTTTACACAGAGCAGACAGGAGACGAGTGTGGAAACAAATTAAAACTGTAAGTAAAATATTTGTAGTATGCAGAGCCATCGTTGGTTGCAGGTTGATTCTGTTTTGGGGGATTTTTTGCAAGATAAATAATCAAAAGATATTCAATGTTTTGTTCTTTTTAAATTTGTTTTTATGATGTATAGTGATATAACTTTGTTACACTACAGAAGACAGTTCTCTCTACTACTAGCTATGGTTACACTGTTTCCATAGAGGTGCAGAACGTAATATTGCAGTGAAAAATGAATGTGATGGAAAGTGTGGCAGGAGCAAAAAACAGGTGAGAAACACTGGGTTCAGAGTTAAAACTGTCACTCTTTTTTACACATAAAAGCTGACAGGCTGCTTAGCCTCTTAAAGATCTACTGACAAAATTTAAATTATGTAAAAAAGACAATATTAGCCTTGTCTGACGTGTTACCAGCTTCTTCATCATGATTAGGCAGACAGATGAACATCTTTACAATGTTTATGTTTGTATTAAATGAACACCTACATTTCTAACTCCTAAACTATTTGAGAAAGACTTTTTTCTATTAAATTGGCAACACAAGCCAGAACCTAGACAATGCATGTGAAGTCTGACTTGTTCTGTCAGACTAAAGCCATGTATTTATGTTAGTGTATGCATCAGTGTCTAACAGAGCTGACAAAACCAGCCAAAACTTTAACAAATGTATTAAATGTGACAGTGGCCTGCTTCCAGAAACCTGTATGAGAAGGATGGATTGGTGAATACTGACGGTGCTTTTACCTTCTGTGATGCTCCATTAAGCAGGCCTCGGTCCCATAAAGCTTTGTTCCCTGTGGGGTCCTCATCCACATCATCACTGGTGTTCGGAGGAAGACGCACCTAGGGAAATCAAACAGACCATGAAGGGAACTTATTTCTTCTTATCTTGTGGATCCCAAAGGGCTCCAGATGTTTGAGCGTCCTCATGAGAGTACGTCACACAAAAGATTGGGGCTTAAACGACACCTAGAGAGACTCGATTATGGAAGAACATCAATGCAATTATTGGCATCAAAGCTTTTTAATAACTGCAAACAGCTTCACTGTGTTTGATATGATTGTAGAATGGAAAAGGAAGGAAAATAGCAACGTGTAAAGAGAAAAAACAGGCAAATTACTGAAATAGTCCATAGCTGCAGCTCTATTAAGGGTAGACTTTCTGTTTTGACTGGAGGTGATAACTTTAGACAGCAGCTTATTAAACAAGTACATGTTTGATAAACAGTCCAAACACTCCTCGTCTCTGCACTTACGATGCTGATGTTTCCAAACTTGTCAGCAGAGGCCATGGTGTCGTAGTCGAGCAGACAGGCTGTCGTCACCCAGCGGGGATACGTGTCATCGGCGAAGATGATGAGCTGGTTCTCGTTACGTCGGTATCGAACCCAGAACAGACTCTCCTGGACGTCAGACACGATCACACGCTGGCCAATGGTGTAGATGCCAGACACCAGGTTGGGAACATGCTGGAGAAGAAGAGGAAGGAGATTTAAAACAAACTACTTATGTGGGGAATCTCTTTTTTCACAAGGGAAACATGATGTGATTCAGGATTCCACTGAGATCATTTCTGCAAACAAAACTTTTACCAGGGCAGCAGAGTGTGCACCAAATGTACAATGATAGGGCGGGTAGTTACTCTGTTAGCCGCTGTAGTTAAAAAATGGTACCTTTTCTGATAATTTAGCGTCCATATCTGATGAGGTGTCACACAGATGAAAATAAAGAGTGCCAATGCAGGAAGGAGGATACCAAATGAGCTAGTGAGGAAGAAAAACCACTACATTCAATCACATTAGCTAATGTAGTGCAAAGACTGCAGAATTAAACAAATATTATCTATCCATCCATTATTGATATACCGCTTAATCCCCAATTAGGGTCGCGGGGGGGGGCTGGAGTCTATCCCAGCTGACTTAGGGTGAAGGCAAGGGACACAGTAGACAGTGGACAGTGTGCTGCATGCAAAACTGCCAGCTGGGGGTGTCACATGCTGAGAACTGTGTTGTGTTTCCAAGTATTCGTCGAGCAAATTAGACGAAAACTTTTGAAAAGAAAAAGCAAAGCAGTCTTCCTTCCATTTTCTGCTTTGGAGCAAATAAACTGAGCTGCTCAGTGTCATCAGAGGGCTGTAATAAAACAGATTAGAGGAGGCTGGAAACAAAACTGCTTGCTTTCAAGCTGCTAAAAAACGCCGAAGAAGAAAGTAACAAAATTTTGGCTACAAATCTACAAGGGAGGTCTTCATGAATGGGTCTTAATTAGAAAAGCTGTAATTATTCTTATGTATCGCTGGTTTTGTTCATGATTAATACCGTCTGGAGACAAAGACAACAGAAAAAGCAGAATCAGTCGGTCAGTAATGTGAGTTGAATGTGAGTCAGAACTTATTTGGAAAAAGTCTTCCCAAAAACATTCCTTCAAGTGAGCATATTTTGTCATAGATAGATAGATACTTTATTAATCCTGAAGGAAATTCATTTCTGTAAACTTCAGAACTTTTCTTTGCCAAATATTTGCTGTTACTAATGATCATTTCTCATATGACAATTCAATATGGGAAAAAAATTGGCATGAAAACACAGCTACTGACAATGGGGCAAATACTCTGAAGGTAAAACTGTGCAGCTCTTCTATAGTAAATTCTAGCTTAAAGTGCTTCAGAATTCAATTACCTAATCTACAAAGGAGTAATTGGAAAAGCCGCAGACTGTATTAGTGCTGATTTTGAAAATTCGACTAATTACGACCGTCGCTGTTGTGCACTCTCAGATAAAAACTTCTTTGTCTTGAAAGGAAGAAAAAAGCCACAGTGTAAACAAAGTGAAGTTACAAACAATTAAAGGCTTACTTGGTTTCTAAAGGGTAAAGTTAATATCCTTTACTTAACTAATTTAAATGCTAAAAATAACCACTTATCTGTACTCCAGTTTCTCTTACCAGATTAAGTCATTAAGGGAAATGTGGTTAATACAGGTACATTTGAAATCAAGAAAGCCTATTATCTGACCATAATGACCCGTAACAGGCTTCTAAGTCCGTGTAATTAATTACAAATGTCCCTGCAGCCACAGTACCACTGTGACAGCAGTAAACTCTCGACCGCAGCTCAAAATGCCATGTTCAGGAGTAGTCGTGCTGCTACAGACCACGAAAGTGTGGTTATTTGAGAAACGTGTGTAGCTTTTATCGAATCAGGCCTCACACATGACATGAGATAAAGACGGCCTTTTTGGTCCATAATTATCTGGCTATTTCCGTCTGACATCGCAAAGATGTAAAATGAACAGATTTGAACTGCAGATTTTAATATTTCTGATTGTATTTCATGCATTTGTAAGTTCATGATTGTTTGTGTGGCAGCTGTGGTGTCATCTTTAAAGGTTTACTATGTAAAAGGATGTGAACGCTGTCCCTGGCCAATCAGCTGGTCATGGGTCAGGTCAAAGTTAGGGTCTCGCTGTTGATGGTACTCAAATTGTGTCTCTCAGGTTTAATCTTTCAAACGCCACAGTCGTATTTCACCTCTTTAAAGAGCATCTAGCATAAGTTGCGTGTTATTGTGACAAGGCAAACAGTGTTCAAAAGACCAAACCAGGACACTGGTGAGGACAGAGCTGAATGTAGTTAAGTGCAACTAGAAAATAGATAAAAACCTCAAATTTGAGATTCAATAGTGTCTAGACCAGGGATGTCAAACATATGGCCTGCAGGCCGACTTTGCAAAGTGTAAAAACAACAGGAGAAAATGAATACTTACTAAGTGAAAATTAATAGTTACCATGGAAGTATTTAAAGACATAGAACATTGTGCAACATGATGTCAGTCAGCAGTTTCAGAACAAAAGTTTGGTTTGGTGGAACCCTATTGTTATAAACTGAGGCATATTTTGGAAATTGCACTTATTGTCCTTAAAAATTTGGTGCTGTTTATAATGTTTAGTAAGAAAGATAGTTCATTAAATGTGAACATTTTGCACTGAAACAAAAAGAAAAAAATTGGAGTTGTCATTATTTATAGGCTATTGTGCTGTGATTTTACTGGTTTGGCCCACTTAAGATCAATTTGGGCTGTACATGACAACTGAACTAAAATAGGTTTGACATCCCTGGTCTAGAGCATTAAATGTGTTCAATAAAACTGCTAGGGCTGTACCCAAATATCTGAATATTCGGTCCCGACGGTGGTATCCGGATACTATAGGACATTGCTATAGGAACCGATCCTAATATTCACACACACACCAACCCCTCAACTGAAAAATGTCTTTTAGTCAGTATAACAATAATGCCATAAATCACTTAAAAAAAGAAGACAAAAAAGTCAAATTTCTTTGATTATTCGACTGAAAAAAACAGAATCAATAAGTACAACATTTTTCCAAGTGCCCACAGGTGTTACCAATAATGGAAAACAAAGTGTCTCTTCATATTCTAGATATTTAAACTTACATTTTTAATTTCTCTCCATTCATGTCGTCTGTCTGCTCTGTGTAAACAGAGGCTGAATTTTTATCAGCTGAGTGTTTGTCACATCAGGGTCCGTCATGGCATTACAGCTGTGCCAGTGAGTGCAGAAATATTGTTTATTTATTTATTTTTTTTAACAGAAATTGGCTATGGTTTATTTTGGTGAGTTGTAAAGTGAGACGTGGAATAATGCGATTTTGATGAAACATCAATATTTCGAGCTTGGATTTGGGTAATTTTTTAGACGAAACCCACAAGTTCAACGACGTTGCGAAGTTTCAAATCCATCGATTCTTTGTTGTTTTTTTTTTACAGTTTCTAACTCTGATAAATGCTGTAGTTTTGCCTTTCAGAGGTTCAGTCTATGTCTGGAAAACTGGCTGAAAGTGACTGTCCAACGTTTCTATCAACAGCTCACACAACATAAAGACCTACATTAGACAGACTAGACGTCTGTGTATTAAGGTCCTTTCCTTACCTTGTTCTCACACTTGCGTAGCAGCTTCTTTTTGCCCAAGTCATAGATTCTCAGCAGTTTTCCAACTCCGACCAGGACTCGTCCCTGGAACGGTGCAATGGCCAAAGGCACATCCTCTACTGGGGTCTGGCAATTAGAAAACAACAACACTTTCAAGGAGAATTCAGGTTTAGACAGAGTCAGTTTGTTCAAAGCAGAGACGGCTCGCATTTCTTCAGAAGTGGAAGAGCTTCTTTTTGAAGAGGGGTCCAGTGTCTTACTAAGCACAGCTTTAGACCTAATCTCTAAATTCCCTCAGATCATGACATGGATCTGATAAGATATGAAGAGGATCAAGATGTTCCAATGCTCTTTGGAGTTAATGGTTTTTAGATGTAAATGTTTTTGTTCTTCTGTTTACTCCCCTACATGGTGCACAAGGCCTTTTGTTTTATGTAAACAGGTAAAATCCATTAAACATCTCTAAAATGCCCAAATTATTTATACCCATGCCAATTTGACTTAAAAGTGAGTTCTTTTTTGACAAATATGTTTCTTGTGGCTGGAAAAGGCAAACATTTGGCAAAAGATGGCAAGACACTGTATCAGAGAAGTTAAGGATAAAATTCAACTGTTTTTGTTTGTTTTGCCGTATACACCATTTCTAAAATTATTCACACAGTTTTCTCAGCAATCAGCGCAAACCCTTTACTTGGCACCACAGCAATCAAAAAGTTCTGATACTTGTTAAAAAGCTTCCTGCATGTCTCCACTGAGGTTTTGTTCCTCTCCATTTTTGAGAAGATCTCCTGGTCTTTGAGGCTGGAAGGTTTCTTTGCATCACTCTGTTCCTAAGTTCCCTCTACAGATTCTTGTCTGTCCTCTCCAACATGTTGATACTGCTCTGTTGACCATTCCTCGGCCACATTGGCTGTATGTTTCAATCTTGTCGGAAGGTTCAAAGCTGTCCAAGGACACATTTTTCTTCAGACTGCCTGATGTTTTCATGCAGGAACCTAAATTTGTCCTTTCATAATGTCATTTACTTTGACAAGGTTGTCTGAGCCACTGGTAGAAAAAAGTCCCTGAAACATCACATTCCCAGCACCATGTTCGACTGTTAGGATAGCGTTCTTAGGGTTCATTGCTTCTCTTTTTTCTTGCCAAAGGAAAACCACATCCATCTGTTGAAACAACTCCAATTTCATCTAATCTGATCACAGCATTGATGGCCAAAAGCTTTGTTCTTTGTCCATGTGAGCTTCTGCAAAGGGTAGCGCGAGATTCTCGGTGCATGTCTTGGAGTAGAGATGAGTCCTGTTTGGTCAGTATCCATGGAGACCAGGTTTGCCTATTGTCTGATGATGCATCTGATGGAGATGTTGGTAACAATATTGCTCCAAATTCATCAAGACGGCCATTTTGATGATTACTTGATTCTTCAAGGCCTCTCGCACCAATATTCTTGCCAGTACAGGGGCCACTGTCGGCATCCTATACCACACCCTTGGTGGAACACTCTTGTACTTTTTGCACTGTGGCCACTGGCACTTGGTATGCATATGGCTTTCAGGTCTTCGTCCGTCTCATGAGCAGCCACGACTCTCACTCAGTGATGGACCATAATAGCAAGCTCACTAAGCTCTTTGGTTTGAGTCATGACTTGCAACTGACTACTTTAAAGCAGCACAGAACTGCATCAGCTGCTCCCAATACATAGAGTTTTAGAATGCTTAAAAATGGTAGAAATAACCAGGAAAATTGGGAATGGTATAGAAGATGACTGACTGCAAGACGTATTGATCAAACAGAAATTCACCATAAATATAAATATGGCATGAGTAAGTTTGAGCTTAACTGTATGTTCCTTCTTAATACAACAGTCCTTCATAAGGCAGCTGTTCAGGATAATATAATAACTTCGGCAAATCCTGTAATAGGAAACTGGGTTAGTAACCTTTAAATCAGATTACTTGGAGGATTCCTCTCCTATGTTTCAGAAATGTGAATGAATAAGCCAAACATAAAACTGCTACTTTGAATTCCGTCTTTTGTTGCTGCATCCATTAAAAGATAATTATCATGGCCTGATAATTCCCACAGATGTCAGCAGTTTACATTTAACGAATGATGCGGTTAAACATTTAAAAATCCGTGCAACTAAAACTCATTATTTGTTGAAGCTATGTTGATTAATTCTATTTCTCAAACAAGATTATAATGGTCACATGAACTAAAACACAACTTATAAATCCCCATTTATTCCATTTTCCGTGTGACGGAATCACTAGCAGTGTGAAGTCCTGTACAGAAAAGGCTTTTAATTCAGTACCCTGTTGCTTTTTCAATGGTCTTCAACAAGACTGTCACTGCTTTCATGCATGTGAATGGTTAATTGCCTTGTTGCAATAAATCTTGCCAATCAGCTGTAACCCAGAAAGGATAGTATGTCAGCCAAAATGGGATGCTACTTCACTTTGCTCACTGTGTGGCTGATCCTTTAAAACTCACTCACTCCAAACTTGATTGGAAGCTTTCAGTAACTGCAGCCTTAACCTTTTAAGTGACCAAATAAGAGTTTTAAGTCCTCTTGTTCAGTGTTACTGACTCAAACATTCTTGTTTAGGACTTGAAAATTTTAGAATTTGCCACAGTCGAGATGCAGTGAGACACGCTTTTATTTAAAACATGTACATCTGAGAGTAGACACAACACAAGCAAGACTCTAGTCAGGAGAAAACAACCTGGATAAGTGCCATAAAACAGTGCGTCTTACACTGAACCCTTACAAACACAACCTTCCACAACTGGAATTACTTTTCAGGTCTTACGAAATTAATTTAGCCCCTAAACTACTTGATATTCACATTCAAGTCAAGCTCAGGTAGTAGATGGCAAGGTTTTTCCTGGATCGGAGTGGGTCTTGGAGGAGTGACAATGCACCAAAGCAAACATGGCCGGTTCATGTGCATCGAAGGTAATAAGTCAGTTACTGTTTTGGAAGAAATCTATGCATTTTTTGGTATTTTGGACCATTTGATAAGCTAAAATGTCTACGAAGTTTAAATAAAGCAAACCCAAAATCAACAAAATTGCAAAAAAATAATTTGTAATCCTCAATTCTTATGATTTTGGTGCCAGTGAATTTCCTTTGGTGCTAGCTAAAATCTTTGGATGACACAAAAAAATTGCTCTATGCCAGAAAAACACGGCATGTGCTGGTCTAAAATCAATTAACTGAAATAGTATGCAGTGGGAATAAAACTAGGAGAACGACCGCCTAACGAAAAAGTGATGGTTTCATTTTAAAACCTTACATCACAGCAAAAGGAAGCATACCAGAAAGGTATGCATCAGCAGGTATCTCAGAGACAGAAAGTTTGCAGCGGGCTGGTGTTTCCAGATGTGCTGTCCAAACTCAAAGCACAAAGAAGTAGGTGTGGTTGAGAATCAGAAATTAGGGACAGAGACTTAAGGCTGATCTCAAATAGGTAAAGCTACACAGAAAAACAAAGGCACTTAAGCGTGAAAAAGAAGAATTGGGGAGCAGAAAAATTTGCAGTTCCTAAAACATTTGCACAATACTGTACATCAGCTTGCAGTAGGAGAAGTAGGAAATAGTTTTGCTGAAAATGAAGCGCTAAGCTAACTTTGTTGCTCTGAAATAAATATATCTGGAAATTATTGCTGATGAGCATAGGTTGTTTTTAGAGTTGCAGGCTGCATCTGCATCACAACTGGCACTTATATAAGGCTTGTAGCCCATACACACAATATAAGCTATATATACAGTATATATAAACTTGCACGTCCATGACAGTACTCAGGAATGTGTAACTTTATTGTGCATATCTGTGTCCAGCCAGGTATGTCAATCTGCATGATGCCATATTTGGGAATTATGCATATTATACAAAAACATAATATCCTCTGCTCTGTCTGCATTTCCATATGTATGTGCATGAATGAAAAGTGAGTGGTGTGACCAGATAAAACGATTTTAAAAAATCTGATCTGGTTAAGTGGTTGGGAAATTCCTCTAACCCCGCGAAAAGAAGTGGCTGACACCACTGTGCAATCCAACACTCATGACTCATTTCCCCAGTTAATCCACATCAGGTAACAAACACGTGTGGGCTGATTCACCCCGATCATCTCCACCCTGCTCGAGTTTCCAGGGGAATTGCCCGGAGAGCAGTGTGTGGCGCCAGGGGCAGTAACATCTGTGTTTAGCGTCATTAAAATTTTATTTGGGGTTGTTGCCTGGTGCACTCTGATCACCCTTGTCCCTTGAGTCTGATCCTTATCTCAGTACACATCTCCAAGCACCCCTCCCACCTCCCTATTTCTCTAATTACAAACACAAAGCCTGTGTGGGAAGCACGTGGCTAACAGACTCAATCAACAGACCCATATCAGCTACAGTGACGGCGGAGTCACAGCCGCATCAGAGTCTGAACGTGATGCAGCTGGATCGTGTGGAGAGCAGACATATGGAAAACAGAGCTCCAGGGTTTTATCACACTGCCACATTGCACATCACACTTGTCGGGACGGGCAGATGGAAACGCAACTGCAAAACGCTTAAATTAAGAAGCCAGAAAAAAAAACACAATCTGTGAATGTCGCTTAGGTTGACTAAATAGCAATGCTGCAAAATATTTACCCTTTCAGAGATCTAAATCTTATTTCATCTACAGTAAGGTTAGTGCAGGGCTGCAAGATATGGAAAAAATATGATATTCAGTTTACTGCTGTAGATATTGCCATTTTCACCTGATTACTTAAATAACTATTTGGAAATAATTCATCGTAGATTTGCCATTTGGGTGATTTTATAGGGGAGTACATAAAAAACTTATTTCAAAAAATGAATAGTGACTCTTTCTAAGGTAAAGACTTTTTCTTTGTCATGTGGTCGACCACTGGCAAAGGTATCTGAAGTACTTTTTTTGGTTTGAATGCTATTCAAATCTGACGTGGCACTCATCCTACAGAGCCTTGTGGTGCTGATTTAAATTGTCACACAACTTCTTGATCAATATTGAGATCATAATTAAAAACGCGATTAGACTACCACTATTATTTGGTGTAAAGACATAATATTTTGTTGCACATTCAACATTTAAATGGTACTAGCACTGCTTTCACTTCCAGGTTGTGCTATATTCCTGCTGGCGTTCATGTATTTGCATAAAACTAAGGTTCTTCATTTGAATTTAGAGCATCTCCTAAAGGCAAAATATAATTTAAACTGCACCCAAAACGCCTCACTTGCTGAACATCTGCCGATCAACAGACACTACAATTTTTGGGTGTTCCTAGAATGCCTCACATGCAGGCATGTGCACAGAAAAGCCCAACTCAGACGTGTGTTACTTTAAAGAAAAAAATAAACTGCTCTAATGTCAGATATACTCAAGGCTTTATGAGCAGAGCTTTCTGTGAACAAAGCATGTGAAACGTCAGTCCCACAGTGAATCATGTTCATTTAAGTGTGAGAAACCTGAATTGTTATGATTTACATTCTGGTAATTGTGTAGCTCTATAATGAAAGTTGCAGCTTTTTGTTGCAACTAATTCCTCTTTTTTTAGTGTCTCTGTCTTGTTCCTGTCTCATTTTGCTAAGCACACATGGAGACTGAACGTCAACAAATTTTGCGTCTTGTAAATAAAGAACCAAAAACTATTAATTTGGAGTACATTCTGCTATATCACATAGATTTCTCTTGTAGATTTGTCCCAGAAAATAAAAACCAGGCAAGTTTTCTTTCTGTATTAACCAGCAAAAAGATGCAACATCAGTTAATCAGCGGCAGTTTAGTGTCAATAAAACCCACCTTGTGCACAAACTCCAGCTTCTCCCCTCCACTGACGAGCCGGTAGGTGTAGATGAAGCCGCCGCCGACTGACCTTGGGTTTAGAATCATGTCTCTGGCAACACCGACCAGAACATACCAGTCGTCTCCTGTGTTGGTAAAACGGCACACTGCCACACTGCAACATACCAAGGACAGGGAAAACGGGAAAAGGAAGAGTGCAAAATGAAGAGTTAATAACAAGCGACATTACCTCCACCACATGACATTTTGCATTTGAGGCAGAACTACATACTGCCATGGTATCTCTGTATAATATTGTTTGAATACAGGCACATTTTCAGACAATTTCTCCAATGAGACATTAATAGTGTTGCATTAGGTTGCAAAAATGACAAGTTTAACACATAGAGTCCCAAAGAGACTCAAATACTTGGGCAAAAACAGAATGTACAAAACTGCCCCCTGCATCTGTGACATTTTGAGAACTATAAATAAAAAATCCAAATGAAATGAAAGATAAAAAATTAACCTGTGCCTTGAAAGCATGAGCAAAAAAAACATTTTGAAATACTCAAGTGCTGCTTTAATAATATTAACAATGGAATGCATTTGCTTTTTGCTATAAAGTGGACATCACTGTTGCTAGAAGGGGACCACCTGCTATCAAAAAAAAGCCGATTTAAACATTTTCTTGATGTAATAATATACTGTGAAATACAACTTAACTGCACATCTCAGCCGCATAATATATAAACTGTATTTATGTGCCTCTCGACAGTGGACTATGTTCTATGCTCAGGAAGGAACTTCATCTATTTCTATTTTTGCTGTACCGTTTGCCATTTTACTGCAGGAAAGGAGGTTGACATTCCAATACAAACTCCAATAAATGAAACATTAAATCACCCGATGACAGAAACCAGATTAATTCTACTTTGGCAGCCCAAAAAGACACTTAGGGAGTCGTTACATTTTAAGTTCAGTTCTGAAACACCACTGGCTAGAATTTATGAGATGCTGGGAGCTTTGGAGACTCATTGTCAATCAGAATGAAAGGCGTAATAAATGGGAAACAGTCCAGAGTCTGACTGTCGACTGCATTACTTCACTTAGCTCCATTTCAAACAGAAGCTACTGACAGTTCTAAGTTACAGCAGAATGTCTCGTGGGAGCTTTTCTTCAACGTCGTGTTTCCATTTTACACTCTGTACATCCTTCCACTCCTGTCCTTCCTGTCTTTAAACGATTTTAGAATAATTTAAGAGTTACTCACATCTCTCTTTCTTGCCTTCATAATCACAAATGCTCTGCTTCATCTGAATATGACTGTACAATCTACACCCTGTGGCAATGAGGTGCGTTTTTGACTGATTTGATTTGATTAACTCACCTAAAGGCAGCTTCGTTCTGTTCCAGCTGCACCTGGTCTAGTGTTGAACCCTGTATGGGGTTGACCAGTCGCACCAGTGAGGCCCACTGTCCGGCTCCGGCTTTAGGCGATCCAAAAATGGCTTCCGGGAGATTCTCATTGAGGAAAGCAGCGGCCATCTCAGCAGCCAGTTCTCTTTCATCCTCGCCAGCAGCCTCCACCATCTCCTACAGAGGCACAAGAGAACTTGCAGTTTTTCTGAGCTGTAAATACTGTAAAATTTAATATCCTTTGGTCGTTGCCTGTCTGGTGAACAAAACGAGCTCATCGTAAGATAGGAACTGTGATTTTTTATTGTTCTCTCATTGCGTAGATAAAATGAATGCAATAATTGAGACACTGATGGGCATCAATGATGAAAATAATTCTCATTTTCAGTCAGTCTTTATATCCATGGGTGAATGTTGTGGCGTGCTTTAAATAAAAGGATACAGCCTCCCACTAGGTTAGGCCTGTCTTGTATTTTATTGTTCTTGTCTAGTGTGGAATATATTCTGCATTTTTACTCCAGTACAGGTGAAGCGGATGCTGCAACAATGTAGAAGTAAAAGAAAAGAGGAAGTGAACTTTGCAAGGCTGAACTGATTCCATATGAGCCCTATTTATCACTTGTAATTTATCATTGTCAGCTGCTGCGGTTGTGATTCAAGAGTGTTTGACTGTCAGAGTTTGCATGTTCAAAGACTCCAGAGAGGTTTTTTATTCACAACTACCGCTGCTATTTAAGAGACTGCAGAGGAAGCACGTTTATCAATTAATCTTGTTCCGGGAAGCGATCAGAACGACACTGGATGATTGAAGACACGAGCGCTTATGATTTTGATGGGAGATCAGTACAAGCTACCCTGCTCTGTTAATCTAAAGCGACACGCTGTCAGCTGAACAATCTGTCACACGGGTCAGCTGTATGGGAGGTTTCACCAGCATCTGCTTTAAAAAGGACTACACAACATTCAGGACATTCATGCAATATTGGAGCAACGACGTTCCTCCTGCCATCACTTTTCTCTGCTTCTGTCACATTTATCTTTGCAGTTAGTGTGGATAATGACCAAGAAAAAATACAGTAATCTGACTGGCAGAATGTGAGTCGACTAGGGATTTTATTGATTAACTGTGAATTGAAAAATTACCATCAATAACTAAATCGACTAAAAATGTATTACCCAATAAGGCTGTAGTGTCAGAAAACACACTGTAGGGTGCCCGTATAGCTCAATGCGTTGAGTGGGTGACCCATGTACAGGGCTGGTCCCTGACGCAGCGGCCCGGGTTTGATTCCCACTCGCGGCCCTTTGCTGCATGTCTTCCCCCGACTCTTCTCCCCTGTTTCCTGTCTCTCTCTCTCACTGCGCCTATCTAATAAAGCCCACAAAAAGGCCAAAAAAAATAACTTTTAAAAAAAAGAAAACACACTGTAGAACTGTTGTAGTACCTGGCTGCAGCACCAAGTGGAACCTCTTACTATTAAAGCAGAGTTACAGGGGTGTTTGCTGACCGCCTGTACATAAAACAAGTGCGCCTCCCTGCTGTCCAGCTGCTAACTGTGGCAGCTGATGAACTCTGCATCCTAAAGTTGTAAAAATCTGGCAGCTAAACTAGATTTTTCAAATGACAGCACAGACCAGGAGCCGAACGTCTGTCAGCAGAGATGTTGGTCGACTCTTAAAATATTCTTCCATAAATTATAAAATGATGAAGTGCAGTGGCGAAACTCTGCCTCGACTATAAATACATTTTAGAGGTGGTAGTAAACATTGTCAGATTTCCCGGATTGACAAAGTTTCTGCGGCAGTGTTCTTGGACATCTGTTTCTGCTGACCAGCTGTTTCCAGCAGCTGGACTAATGTTAACTACAGAGAATAAGTCGCTCCATCATGTAGATCAACTATGAAGATTATTTTGATATGAGACCACTATGCAGAGAATTAAAAACTTACAGGTTAATTACCGTAGAAGACTGCAGCTCATTCCCTGTGTTTTACAGTTTGGATTTTGTTGGCAAATTGTTGAATAGCATTTATGAATGAAGCAATTTTTTTGCAAAATTCAAGTAACCTGGTGTTTATAGGTCAGATATTTTTTTTTGTTTGGTTATAATTTGGACTTATATAACCTGGTCTAAACACGTGAAACTGAATTGATGGCTATGTTTGTTTTCTTTTTTTGTGAGGATTAGTAGCGAGGGAGTTTAGCCGTCTGGGCTATTATTTTAATTGGTTGAAGAAAACATATTTTAAATTTAATAGCGCTGTCTGGCATCCGAATCCTTTCAGTATGATAAATACTCTGTCACCATATGTTCCTAAAACTCCCAATGAAAGCGAGCCAATTTTGCAGTGAACATTAAGCGTAAGTGGGTCCAGTCTGTAGAAAAACGTACACTGTCTTTCACTAATTTCAGCGATTATTAATTGGTGATGTATCTAACAATCAGCTAAGAAAATAGTTTAAAATTAGCATCCCAAGAGTCAACTCAGCTTCTTCTTGTCGGATAAGGTGAGTCACTGAATTTTATGGAGCAGCTGTTTATTTTTATATGAATAAAACACCCAATATAAATGCAAACACACAGGCCTTTGTCTCTTCCTGGTTCTGTGAACTTGTGCTAATGAACAAACAGAGAAACTGGCCCCAAACTAAACCAGTGTTTCCTCTACATTCATTTAGGAGAGGTGGGCCGCCATTCCTAAATCCTAGCCGCCGCTCCTTCAAATTTCTTTTATTTTTAAAAATTTATTTATTTTTTTATTATTTATTGTCACAAATACACCACCACTGCATTTCTCAACCTTCACAGCAGAGTCCTGCACTGTTGGGTACTCGTGAGTACTAAGGTAAACTACAGATAACTATCCTGCTCAGTATCTACTCTTTGATACGCCAGGTTAATACGACGTTAATTGCTCGCGAGAGCGCGGCCTTGAAAGTGACGTCACGTCCAGCACCCAGGCATCAGGTCAGATAGTCAGAGGAGTGTCGTTTTGGAAAATAGGGCAGCGACTTACCGGACAAAAGTTACTAGCTTAAGATAACTCAGAATAAATTTTATAAGTTTAATAGACATTAAAAAATAAATATTGATGGGCAGCGAACGGTACGCAACATATCGGTAGCTTAAGTCAATTGGGCCCAGTGCCAACTCAGTGTCACTAACGTGAGAAAACCAATTGATAGCATTAAGCTAATATCTACATGCCATGATGTAACTGCTGACTGCATTTTCAGATGATCTTGTTCAAATATTTATTTATTGTTTTTTTTTTTTAATTATTTCGACGTTCAGCTTTTAAAAAGCTATTTTCAACTGGCGATTCAATGAATAAATTGTACAAGTAAAATCTGTAGTCTAGTGTCATTTGTTTATGTCGCCACGCCTCTCCAGAGAGTCTGCCACAGTTGCTGAAAAAAATCCTAGAGCAAACACTGTAAACCTAACTACAGACCCAGACTATGAACACAATCAATCCCCATAATGGAGCCACTAAGCTACAACCACGCTCCGGCTTTAAATTTTTGACAAAAAAGGCGATATAAATGCAAAGTCTGTGTGGTCTCGACACTCGTAATGATGTGGACCAAAGAAGCAGCTCATAGAATACTTCTATTGGGTCACTTTCCCAGGAGACAGAACACAGGCACAGCAAAGTGTCTGTTACAAAAGATCAAGACTTTGTTTTTTAGGTTGTGACCCAGAAAAATAATAAGACTGTCCCTGAATTCTCCTTTGGCCATGACACTATTAACCAATGTACCATCTTACTGCACTAAACAATGCATTACTGTGTGCAAACACATTTTTACTTTGCCCCCTTGGGTCAGGAGGATTTATCACTTCAATTATCTCACTGACATGGCGCTTCATACCTCAGCCATCTGTTGCTTTCTCTGAGCTTTGGTCGCCTCGGTGTAGGCGTTGTGGTCGGTCTCGATCAAGATGAGGTTGTTGGTCTCCTGGTGGATTACAAACTTCCTGGGAGTATACTGCAGAGGGAAGGCCACTTGGTTGAAGACGGCTCCGAGTTTCTCTAAAGCCAAGATTCTGTCAGACAGAGAATGACAAAAGAGAACGGAGAGACAGTTACAAATACATTTGAACTCCATTTAGATGTTCTGTGTTCCGTGACACAATCTGTCTGGCTACAGGAAACTTTGTACCGTTAAACCAGAATAATGTGCCATACAATACCAGGACATGTGGTGCAATCATTATATACCTGAAATAATCATGTGCGTGCATTATTCTTCTGAAGTAGACAGCAAAGGCTGTAGGTTTTGCACATGAACTGTGTATTATCTTAAAACATAAATAAAAGACTATTGCTGTGCCACCACTAAATAGGGATGTATAACAAAGCCTGGTATTAAAGAAGCCCTGGGGCTTCTAAAATATCAGTTCTGACTCAGTGTTGAAGAAATTAAGAAAATGTCCTATTTATTATGGCTACATTAACATTATCTTGCACTTTATCTCATCAACTCCATTTCTAATTCGTCTATGCATTTTCCAAGAGATCTCTCTCTGAACTTTTACATTTTCTTGTCACATATTGCAACACTAACGAATCCAGCTTCTAATAAAATGATGGAGAGGAATAAACATTTACTGTGAAAATTCTCATTGCCACGTATGCAACAAGTGTTTCGCAAATAAGAGCCAGAAACAAAATCAGTCTATTAAAACATAAAGAGTAAGTGCATCATACACAGGCAGAGAGAACTGCACTGATCCCCACTGCTTGGCTTGTAGTTCAGCTCTTATTAATCCAGGTATGTCATGTATGTTAAGCTGACATGTGACATTAGCTAAATTATGCAAACCTTGGTTAATGATTAAAACTAACGACTAGCCACCTGATTGTTTAGTTGTGGCTGTTTTCATAAATTCAGTCTGAAATAGTCAGTGCATCATCTGGATTTCTGTTCAGAGACTCAGTTTCAAAGCAGGGCAGGTTTACTGATTTTGGGGCCTGCAGGCAAACTCCATCCTGCTTTATTTCTATCTTTTCTCTAACTGAATGTTGGTATTGGCAAGGGTTGAAGAAGTGCCCAAAGTGTTTTCTGAAGCAAGTTGGAAGTGTAAGGGTGAGGAAGAACAAATTAAACGGAGACGGAAAGCAGTGCAATGTTAACTCTGTTCTTAATTTGCTTGGGTTTTTCTCTTAAAAAATACCAAAAATAATCTATAAGAGTGCCTGTAAAGTAGTAGATTGAAATGCAGTTTCATCAAAGAGTAGTAGTACCTGTTAATTTTATTTTAAATTAAAAATAATCATTGCTTTTTATCTCTGCACAATTTCACAAGTTCCTAAATTCAGATTTAATCAAATTGCTAATCTTGCCCAACCTATACTCCAAAAAGATACTCAATTTGCTTGCAAATAAGACATAAGAAAAACAAAAATCCTTAACAAATATCAAACTGGAGCAGGGAATGTTCAGCAATTTTGCTTGAAAAACAATTTAAGCAAATAACTATTACAACTGATAAAGATCATTTTATTTTAGACAAACTTATTGATTCACTCAACTAATTATTGCAACTCCAGTTTGAGACATATGGCAACAGACACTAGAATAATAACAGTTAATTTCATGGCTGAACTGCAGTGTATTCCGGTTTTATCTGCCAGAATGTTCTTTCCCTCCTAAAATTTTCAGCATTTTCACATTAGCATGACAAACAACGTGTACAAAACGATGTCCCTGTTGCTTCCCTACCTCAGTGTGTTGGTGGAGATGGCCACGATGCCTTCGGGGCATTGCTCAGAGGCGAAGCCGGAGGCGTATTCCAGAGTCTCATATGAGAGGGGGGTCAGATGGAAGCGAGACTGGTATGAGTAGCTGAGCCAGGAGCGACTGGACATTGCCAGCACCTGTTAGAAAGCCAAAAAATGGATTATAAAGTTGCAACTGAAAAGACTTTTTTACAACAATTTACCCAATGAGTTATGATGTTGATGTTTCAAAAGACAAAATCTACAAGTCACCACAAGTACTTATAACACATTGTTTTATGTGAAAATTTCTTATGTTATCCAATACCAAGTCAAAAGAGTTAGAGGGCAAGTTCCATAAGTAGATTAGAAATATGTCTAGAATGCTGTGTTTTTAAAAATGTGTGGTTAATTATAAGTAAATGAGTCACATACAGCTTCTTGTCCCTGCATCCTGACTCTGAACAGTTTGACCGGTCGTGATCCCAGGTATCGTGTTCTGGTATCCGACAGGTCACCGGTCACTGGGTCCAAAACTGTCCTCAGCAGCACACCGTTCTGAGAAACAGTTTAGAAACACACTTACTAGAGAACATGATCTTAAATCTGTATCACAATAAACTGGCAAAAACTGACCACAACGATGACAACTATAAACATTTATTGATTCAAAAACTCTAGAACGCCTCTATGGATTGTGGGCAACTGGTTAGTTGAACTTCTGACTGATGGCACATGATAGCCTGAGAATGTAATTTTGACTTCTAATATCAAACAGTATTCTTCCTGGATGAAATACAACACAGATGTGACCAAGTGTGACTGTGGCCTCACTAGATATTCATCGAGCATCATGCAGAACATGTGCCATTCAGATTCTGAACACACGCTCAATCTGTGCTAATGCTTATGGAATCCAGTGAATATGAAGGAATACCTGAAGTCCTATGTTGAGGTAGAGGAAGCCCATGGTTCCTTTATCTCCAAATTCATCTTGTTTCTCGACTCCTCCCATCTCTACGATACACAGACTCTCTGGCTGGGCCGGTAAAGCCTGCATACTCAACGGCTGCAGACAGTCCTGAAAATCATAAAGGTCCAGAGCGTTACAAACATAGGAAACAATCTCACTAAGTTGTAAACACAAACATTTAGACTGCAGCTGCAGACTTCTAACAGAAGTCTGCAGCTGCAGATTAGAATGAAGCAGAATCCTCTAGTGAACCTTAAAAATAAATATTTAAATGCCAAAGGTTGGTTACTGGTCATCCTGGAGGGCAGTGAAAGTGTTGAGTCAAGTTTCATGTTGCATTAAGTTTTCCCTCGAGGAAGAGTAACTGTGACTTGAAGAAGCAGAGACATTATTTATTATTGACCTGAGAGGAAACTAAAACAACCGAGTGTTGGCTGAAAGGGATACATGTCAGTCACTGAAACAAAGTAAACTGTATCTAACGCAGTATCATGTAGCTTGTGAGATCGGTCAAGTCTGAGGAGCAGCTGACAGTAATTGTATTTTTTTCCAAATCACAACAAACAGAATTTATAATTTAACAGCCAGGTGGTCTCAGGTCTATTTAATTAACAAACATGCATCCCTGTTCTTACCGACGGGTCCAGGGAGATGATTCGGACAGTATTGTCAACCAGCCCAACAGCCAGGAAACGAGAACGCTGCTCACCAGGTGGAACGTTGGCCAAACTCATGCAAACCACATCTGCAGACATCTCCTTCCTCTCTGTGTACTCATTCAGCTGGCCAGACTAGAGAAAAACAAGGGCGAGAAAGACAGCAACAGTATTATTACAGAGACTTTCTGCCATCTTCGTTCTCCCCTCGACGTAATGCTGTACCAAAGATTAGTTTAGTATTCAGTATTAGTTTCAAGTTACAGTTTCACTAATGTCAAATGTTAGATCTGTCAATATTCTACTGATCACTATGAAAAAAGCCAACTTTGTAATAAATAATTAATATTAAAAGCTAAGATACAAAAAATGAACTGTTGAACATGTTTCAGATAGACTATCACGCTGCCTTTACATGCAGTCTACATAAACATCTATATGTGACTTTAAAGCAAATTATTTTTCCATTATTTGTGTTTTATCAACTCCCAAAGCACAAATGTTTTAATATACTATACTTTAACACAAGACATGATGAAACCCCAAATGTAAAACAACTGCAGTAGACCTTTTTCTTGTGACAGTATGATTCAAACATAAAAACAGGTAAAATAATCTCGGCCATTTTGACCATGTACATTTTTCCGAATGTATACAGTATGTACTAAAATATCTTCATTCTTACCGGGTCCATCTCAAAGTAGACCAGCTCCCCTCCAGTGAGGGCGATTACTACTTGTCGCTGGTTCACAGCACAGCGGACGATAGTTTTTTTACCAGGAGTCTTCCACTCGTTCACACGCTTGTCTGCTCGGATGTGACGGATACCATCTGGGTAAACCTGTAGTCAGGCAGAAGGCAAAGAGCAGGAAATAAGATGGAAAGAGAAACAAGAATAAACAATTGTAAGGATTTTAACTTTGTGCATGTGTAATGTGCAGTTCCATTGAGGAAATTAACCAGATTTACACCTAACATTGTAATATTTGATCCAAATCTCTTTATTTTAAGTTTCTCGGTTAGAAATTTGGCAAAAAATAAGCAATGTGCATTAATTTGATCCTGAAAAAACATAAAATTCTGTATTCCTCGGAGCAACCAATAAGCCATGAGTAGTTCAAATGCGACCAACAATCACTTGACAAAATGCTTTGATGTTTTGGCTGAACTGGCTTTGTTCAAACAGAGCAGAGGGGTGACAAGTATCAAAACAAGAGAGGTTGAGAGGAAAATAAAACATACTTGATCACAATAAATAAAAATCTATTTAAAAGTTTGGAGAGATTGTAAAAATGTAAATAGCAAAACATCTATAGCATATAGAGCCACTGCTTTTACCTGATACATTGGTATGTTGTACATACCGATTCCAGGTTTTGCTCACAAGGAATTATAACTTTGCTCTACAGTGCTAAGACATATTTGGGTTATCTTTACTGGTTTTCATACGCGTGTAAGGACTTTATACTGCAGTAAAAATGTGCTCAGGCAGTAAAAATGTGGCATCAGGCAATAAACATTCAGAAACCGCTTGTAATGTTGAGAATTACCAGCTACAGAGAATTACCAGCTACAGATACTGCAAAGCAATAAAACTGTCTTCTAAAGATGTTAAATTATAGTCATCTGTGTCAAATCAAGTGAAAAATGTGTTATTTCTAATCATCTGTAAATACTTTAATAGTTATTATATAGATATACATTATATTTACACAAGTTTGAAGGTTAAATATTCTTCATTAAAAGCCTTATAAATTAAATTCAAAAACAAACTCACTCGATTCTTTAAAACTTATATAAGTAGGCAATGAATTTAAAATGAGACATTTAAAACCCTCTTTCATCTAAACCCAGCAAGAACAGTTTTTCTCTTATCTGTGAAATCAATAATAGACTAAAATGGTCATGACTGCTCTAATGTAACTGTACTACTTGTATTTTCTCTGTAGTATCTAAGTGCATGTTTAGATGATGCTGAAGGTAAATTTCACTGACCTGCACGAGGGCATCCTCACCCAGCAGTGAGCAGGACAGAGTTGGTGTCGTTCCCAGAAACCCAGAATCTGTCACTTCTTCTACAGTCTCTCCAATGGACAGAACCAGAGTAGCGTTGACGAAAGACACGATGATGTAGGCATCAAATTCATCTAAGAAACAAAAGAATAAAACACACAAAAGATGAACGATTAGAAAATTATTAGTGTGTTGTTTACCTGAGCCTAAATAGGACACATAAATGAGCAGACAGAGACCGCAAGAACAGCAATAGCAGCACAGCAGACTGATGTGAAAAATGAATAACACCGGCCATTAAACGCACACTACAAAATATTTAATATCTGGAATTCAGATCAACTTCTAGTGACATTTAAGCTGTAAAAACGCAGCCAGATAAAGACCTTCACATCTGCTTGATACCCTGCATGTGTATACATTTTTTCTCCTAATAAATAAATAAATGAATGAATGAATGAATGAATGAATGAAAAGTTGGCAGGCCATGGGCAGGGATCACCTTTGACTCACTGCGACTCACTAAAAAAATAAAGAAAAACAAAGCTGAAACAACACTTCTCACATACTGCTGTGTGAAGCCTCAAGAAATTTAAATTGCACCTGTGGTTTAGTCAAATCCAGCTTGCTGTGTGACTTAAAATCCACTAGAGGTCACCGTAACTGAGGTTTAACTGCCACCTGCCACAAGCATTTGTTGAAAAATTGTTCTCATAGGAGTGTCTCACAAATTCTGGTAATTTCTACAGATATATTTAGTGATAAGCAATTAAATTTAAGAAAGTTTTGTGCTAAAATCAATCTGTTCTACAGATTCAGTTTAGCTTTCAACTTTGTTTTAGGCAAAAGCAAGTTCTGGTTTAGCTGGACTCATTCTAAACCACACCTAAACTAGTCAGCTACTAAGTATCGGAACAACAGCCTCTGTTTATTTCCTACATTAGTCATGTTTGTACATTCAGCAGTATAAAAAATTTACAGTGAAATGTATGTATCCTGACAGTCTTGTGATAAACTCTTAAGCCTCTAACTGAAAAGCTGATGTAAAACTGAGTGTTTTAAATGTTTAAGAAAAAGCTGTCTGAAGCAGAAACGTTCTTACCTTCTACATGTCTGCGTACTGTCCACACAGCGTTGGGATTACCGGGCAGTTCAGACACAGCCATCTCTGAAACCTGACAGACACATATAGAGAAAGAAGCAGACGATGAAACAGCAATGTTTATTAAATTGCACTGATTTTATCACGATACTGAAATTATTTCTATACAGTAGGGATGGATGATATTATTGTATTGCCGATTAGCTGATATTTCTTAACTCATCTTGATGGATTGCTGATGCTGACGTGAGAAAATCTCCCCTATTAGAATCAATATATCATTATTATGTCTACTGTTATTGTGATGGCCCACTAGCAGTTGCACACAAAAAATGTAATGTTTTTCAAATGTATATATTCACTGGGCAAATTAAAAAGAAAACTCCTTCAACTTAGATCTGAAACATGCCGTATTCATTTTTAAGCAACATTTTATAACACAGTGCTAAACTTTTAGCCTCACGGGTATTATATACATGTCAGTGTTCATTTTGGGCCAATAATATTTTATATTAAAGCCTTAACTGGCAGTGAGGCTATCACTGTACATCCCTAGTACCAAGGACGCTAATCCGTTATGACTGTTTATAAGACTGCTTCAAAAGTCAGGGGACGTCCTACAATTGAGATCAAATAAAAAATGCCTCACAAATGCTGTTTCTAGCTTCTCAAATGTGACGATTGCTGCATGTATACATAATTAACTGAGTATCTTTGGATATACGGCTGTTGCTTAGTTGAAAAAAGTAATCTAAAGATATCATCCTGGTCTATGACAAATTGCAGGACATTTTCAAGTATTTTCTTAAATATTTGCCACTGCTTGGGTTTTAAAGAACTGCCTTTAATTCTGAGAACTTCGGAAAAATACACAAAACATTACAGATTGACTAAATTATCATTTTTGGATCCAGTCTTCTCTTCCAAAGACTCAAAGCTCTCAAATCACCAGTCAATTAATTATAGATCATCCAGTTTATATTTGCACAGAAGCATGAGATTTTTTTGCCTTGGGTAAAAAGACAAACTGACTCAAGTGTTTTTAATTAGTTTATCTTCCCAGTGTACAGCAAGCAGTAGTTTAAAGCTAAGCTCCCAAACAGCAAGAGAGAAAATCTTATAGTCAATGGAGCACGATACACAATAATGTAAAACCACTAGACTTTGCATTTGTGCTGAGATCAGAGCAATTGACAGACTCTTCAGCTTTTATTCAGAGAAGAGACATGAAAAAACTCATCATTTTTACAGCCAGCAAAGCTTGTGTGTGGGCCTGTCCTTTCACCTGTATGTATAATAAAGTGTTTGTGTACCTCCAGTCCGTGCCGAAGGACTCTTAGAGTTGACCTCGGCCCTCGTCCACAGGCTACGTACAGCTGAGGTGTGTCTTCATTGGCCAAATCAGCAATCTGTCAGGAAAGGAGGCGTTAGTGAGCCAGTCAGAAAATGCACTGGAACTGAACTCAAGCATTCCGTCTCTCTTCTTAAATCCATGTTCCACCGACACTCACCTGACAGGACATGATAGGTGACAGGTTCTCCTGTTCGTCCACCAGCACCAGGTTTTTCAGTGGACGAGGCTGGAAGAAGAAGGTGTCTCCCTCTTCCAGCGGCATCGCAGAGGAAAACTCCGGCTCGTCGTCATCATCACCCAAATGAGCAATTTGGTAAAGGTAACTGAAGGAAACAAAAGGCAGAACAACATGAATAAAACTGTCCTTGTCCACACACTGACATCAAAACAGTATCAAAATTGTTTGGACTCGCTGCAGTCGTCCCCTAAAAAATGGTCAAAAATACAACATATAACATTAGAAGACCAATTGGAGGGGAACTACATAATAAGCATGTCAAAAATTATCCACAGTTCTCTGCAGAGCGTCTCAATTTTTCAATCTCCCTCCACAAGTTTTGTGGCATCTATGAATCCTTACGCTCCTGCATTGCCTTTTTACACAGCTTTCAATCACATCTCAGCAGAAAAAAAATTGTTTAAATTTATGTATTCGACAGAGGTCACAGATTTATAAACAGATGTACAACCAGCCAAAACGACGCCAAAGAACAACAAGGCAGCAGTATTGACATCACCTTTGGCACACACCACAAAGTCAACAACATCAAGCAAAAACTGAGCTCAAAGCAGTTTTGATAGAAAAAAAGCAACAGAAAGTCTGGACCTGTGGAGAAGAAACATACAAAATGCAACAAGAAGGGATGTCCAGACCAGTGTCAGGCCCGAACATGGCTAGTTTTAACTGATCTGTACCAATACAAGCCCAATCCTGTTTACATCTGTTGTCATGTAGGTATCGTGAAGGGAAAACACAAGTTTTAATGGAACACTATGGATAAAAGGCATCAGCTCTGGTCAGAGGACGTTAATCATCATTGAAGGCTCTGTCATAGTGCCTGTTGCTGGTCCAACTCCTGTAATGCTCTCTGCTTTCCAACATGAAACTGCATCCTCAGGTTGCTAGTAACACTAGGTACTACAGCTAATCTACAATACATTTTCTGACATGCATGTAGAGAATAAAAGTTTTCATCATCACTTGGAGCTTGTAGACCCACAGTAGACTCTACCCTCTCCACACTACATTTCAGACAGCGACTTACGGAAGTTTCACAATAAGGTTGGCGATCACGTACATAACTTTAAGGAACAGATTGGATGCAGAAATGCAATTTTTTAAAATATTGCTACTCAGTTGTCAAGCATGTGTATTGGACTGACTGCAATAACTTAAATGAGCCTGAAGTGTGCATTTTCAAGGAAAAAATGGTCGAAAATGGTGAGTAAATGTTAAGGATCAGGAAAAAAACTGCTTGATTGGGACATCCCTAGAAAAAAAAAACAATACAACTTAACTTAAAGAAATAAGAAAACACGTAATGTACAGCCTGAAACTTACTGGTTTCCAAACTCTGACGAAACAAACAGGAAGCCAGTCTTCAGGACACACATGGCTGCTGCCACAGGAATCGTGTCGAAGTACTTCAGCCTGATTTCTGTGACCTAAGGGATGACACAGACATTAAAACAAGACATTTTTGGTGTACATAGCATTAAGAATATAGACAGAAAATCAGTGGTGACAAAAGTTTGACACATTTAATAGAGTAAATGGTTACTATATTATTACTCATGAGTGACAAATCTTTCATCTGCACTCACCATTTCTTCATCTGTTTCCAGCGTAACTTTAAAGATGTCTCCCTGCTCAGTCTGGGCCAGGAAGAAGAACATGGACTTGGTCTTGTGGGTGGCTGAGCAGACAAATATCATGCCACGCTCTGGGTCATCCAGGTCATTCTGTGGGAAGGGACAGAAGAGAGTAGGTGGAGAAAAAGAAAGCAGAATTAAAATAAACATGCATACAGAGAGGAAAAACTGACAGAGTTGAGTGGGTGACTTAAATAATAGCCAAACCTCCGTATAAACAGGAAAACCGGTTCCATTTCTACTTATTGAATTACAATCAGGAGAACTGTTGCATTTTGAGAAGATGACGTGTTCAAATACAGCCAGATAATCACCTCAGGAAGTCATGTGGTAAAAATATTTTCATTAAATGGTGTACTTCTGTAAAAAGAACTCACCCTGCGTCGTGGGATGGGACAGCGAATGTCAGGCTGGTCTCCAAAATTCTTATAAGTGATGTAGTTTTCAGAGCAGATCAGAACTCCACTGGGACCATCTGAACCACCAGGAACTAGACAGAGAATAAAACAGGATGTGTGTCTTAAAACAGTGATCTAAATGTAAGTTTGGCTCTATTTTAAAGCTGAAGGTTTCCCCTTACTAATCCATTTAGTGCTTTAATGTGTGATATAGTTCTGCTGAACCTGTGCTGAGATCAGAGAGGTTGAATCTTTCTCCAGTGGTAGTCAGAGAAGAGACATGACAATTCATCATATCTACAACACTTTAAAAATAGTTGTATCATCTAACAACACAGTGTGCACTAACAGCCATGCCTGAATATAGATTCTCCTGAAACCAAATCCAATTCTAGAAAGTTCCATATTTCCACTACTACTGCAGTGAATGTCATTTTCACTCTATCGACCTTGTGTATTTTGGAAACTACCTGTAACAGCTGTGAGTAAACTGGTTTTCTTCACAGCCTAAATCACTCAGGACTTAATGCAAAGCAGCTGATACGTAATGCAACCATTTTTTCAAGTCTGAATAGGTGAAATCATGTGAAATAAATTCTTACCGGTGATGAGGAAATTTCCATGTTCCTCCAAAGCCTCGCTGTACTTGCGGACCACGTGATTCAAGCCGAGATCCAGCTCGTAAAAGGTGAGCGTCTGTTGTGTGTTTGCAGCAGCTTCTCCTGTTGGGTCATTGTCGGCTTCCTGGAAAAGTCAAACGTATCAACACAGATTCAGAGGTTAGTAAAGCATGTCCATTATTAGGATCAATAATAGTGTGAGGTTATCACTTTTGAACTGTTAAGGTGCTTTTTATGATGCTTTACGCTTGAGTGTTAAAAAATTCTATCACATGTTGAGATCAGAGGTGTGAAATCTTTCTCCAGTGACAGTCAGAGAAGAGACATGACAAACTCATCACATCCAAAACGCTTTGTTTTGCATCAAAGATTCTCATTTAACCAACATCTCTGCAGTCTAATGGTTAGCCTTGTTTTTTCATGACTTTACCTCGTAGTCCATTTCTAAGCAAGCGAACATTGGATTTTCAAAGCCGACGTCGACTCCCACTACATGGTAGACAAGCGTGTTTGCTTTATGGGCTTCCAATGGAGAGGAGATGGTCAGTCTGGCAGCGGCATCTCTGTTCAGAATATAGACCAGCTTCTGTTTCTCTATCGCTCCTGGACAGATGAGAGACAAAATACATCCAAAATAATTAATTAATTTCACTCAACTCACTTCAATATAACACTTACACGGCTTTTCTCTTAGATGAAAACAATGTTTTTACATCTGACAATGTACATAGTAATGCACTATTATTCAACATCTCATTATTTTATGTTGCAATTCTGCCAAGAAAGTTGATTTTATCTGCCATATAACACAACTGTTAGTGTAATAGTTTAACTCCCATCTTGAGAAAAATCTGACATTGCAGCAAAACTAAAGTTCAAGTAACACAAATTTCATCATCTTCTCAAGTCTGCAAGGTCTGTATGTGAAGCCCATAATTTGTAAATAAGGTTATTCACGTTTGTAATCCATAATTATCAGCACCGTTGCTGCCTGTTCTTCTATTTTAACAGTATTTCCCTTACTTCAAAATATTAACAAACTGTGATAAAAACAATCTGCAGTCAACACAAAACAGTGGCTCTAACAAGAGTTGTCTATGTAGTAATTGTTGGCAGACATTGCACATTTTTTTCCAATCAACTGTGACCAAATTCTCCAGAAACTCTGCTGTATGTTGACCCACTGTGCTTGGAATGGAAAGGCAGCAAACTCTAGCAACACGCAATTTCACAGCACTTGGCACACCCCAGGAACAATCACTGGCATGGTGCTACAGTCCAAACTGTAACTATCTGTGGCATCCTATAAAAAGCACAGCGTCGCAGCTATGATTTCAGGACCATCCACAGAAAGCCTCATATGTTTTTCTATGTCCACATTCAAAGTATCAGTCAGCTAACAGGGATGTAGAAACCATGATTTGGCCTCAAGTCAAATAGTACTGATGTGGTGGTAATATTTTTATTATTTACATAATATTAATACATTAAAGCAGGGCAAAAAACAATCACTAACTATTTCTGAGATCAATATGTGGTAATTACAATATACAGTATACACTCTGATGAGCTTTAGTTTCTGTACCACTCTTCTTTTTACTTCCTTATAAACTAAGTGAACTGAAAACTGAAACTCACTCAACATTGTAATGAAGTCCGATTCTCAAAGGTCCTGCATTTATTACTAATGAGTAATTAATACTTTTGAAAAGCAAGGCGTTTTTCTCGTCGTGTTACCATTAGAACTTAATCGTAATCCTTACCTATCATAACAGCTCTGCCTTTTGGGTCGACAGCCAGGAACTGTCCAGGGACGATGCGTCGGCAGCCGCTCTTCCCAAACGTTTCCTGGTGGATCTTCTCAAACATGTTTTTTGATGGATGATACTCCAGGATGACGATACGGCCGCTGTCACTTCCCACGACAATGTAATCTACAAACACATACACAGAAATTCTATACTTACACTTCAGCAATTCATTTATCATATTCAATCAAAAATACATTTTGGAAGTGGGTCTTTAAATGTATAATCCTCTGTTGTAATCACTAGCATGGTGACATACCTTTGGTTCCTCCAGTGAGTCTGAAGGCCATCAGGGATCTTATGATGCCAAACACTTCCACTGTGAGGAGAGTGTGCACCTTTCCTGTGTTGGCATCTGGTCGCAATATTTCCAGGATCTTCCCTCTGGAAACAACAATCTCCTGCATCTTTGTTCCTACCAGAGCGGAAAAGTCCCATTTTAGCATTTGTAGCATTCCGCTTTTCATTTATAAGTAACGGCACATATTTCTATGCTTGCCGCCAACAACTGTATACACTGAAATAAAACATAAAACTGCAATACCTGCAAAAACTACAAGTTTAAAATAAAGCAATTTTTTTCACAGACTAGTATAGGATATCAACATATCAAATCTGCATTCTAATTATTGTACTTATGTTCTATTTTAAATGTTTTTGTTATATTGCCTGTTTGGTTGTACACCCTGCATTCATCATGTCTGTGTTGTGCAGCATCTTGGCAAAGTATTTTAGAATGATGCTATATCAATATAGTTACCATTTTCTGGAGCAAACTCACCTGAGAAGTTTCCATGGATGGCATGAGAGATGCCAGTGGCGCGCTGCAGGGTGATGTTGTAGAGAAACATGGCTCCTTTTCTGTTGGTTCCACACAGTGTTCTTCAGGGGCAGCAATCAGAGCACTTAGCCCGGCTCAAAGCTGTAAATAAATCAAAAGCATGAGTGCATCTGTGGTTACGAATAAGTAGCCAACAATTCGCTAAATACTATAAATACAGCTTTATCTACGTGGTTGCAGTGTTGATAAATGAGGCGCCTGTTTCAGAGGGATTTTCAAACTGGGCTAAGTTGCGCTAAATGGGGAGTACAGTTACAGAGCATTTAGCTACTTTTCAAACAGTTAAATCAATTAAAATGATGTTATTAGAAGTAAGAGGAGGGTTTAAGTGTCTGTTAGCAACAAACTTAAGGTAACTGTTTACATGCCAGCGCTGCTAACACTAGCTAGTTAACTGCACTAAACGTTAGCTTAGCAATACGGAAATATAACTTCACTATTCACAACTACTAACTTAACTTTTGGTTATAACACATGCAGGACAGCATCTATATTTGTTTAACTTTAATTTAGCCCTTCCGGCTCCTGTTAGCTTCTCTTCTACCGGTTGAGCTGGCCCCATTCATACCAAGCGCCACTTTTGCCGGACGCCTCCTCTACTTTTGTGCTTTATCGCTTAACATAGAATACATATTACATTCATAAAGCGTTTATTTAATTCCAGACAACGTGTAGATTTGTAGAGTTGAATATTTACCGGCGTATTAAATGAGATGTTTCAGATTTCAGATGGATAAAGTTTCATTTACACTACCTATTTTCCCAGAAACTCCGGGAACCCAACGATGAGCCGCCGTTGATGGGGTCCTTCGTCACTACAACAACGTCATTGTAGGTGGCCCGCACGGTGCCTGACGGAAATCCGAGCGTGTAGTTTTGCATTATGTCCAGCAGATGTCGACAAAAGACCTGAATATTAACACCTGTAATTACAGTAAAACAGATTCGAGGACAGGTCATGGTTTAAGATATTTCTAATTACATATATGGTTGTTGTTGTTGTTGTTATTGTTACTAGTAGTAGCAGTGTAGTGGTAGCAGTAGTATTAGTTGTTGTTGTAGTATTAATAGAAGTATTTTATGTTATCTTTGGCAAAATAGTGATTCTTTCTGAACTCTTTTTGGTGTTTAGCATTTATTATTCATTAACAATATTTAAATTAATTTACTTATTATCTGTTACAAATATATACATTACCTCCATGAGGACAGATTCATTGTTGTACAACCCAAAATTCATAAAAAGGTTAATAAAAAATAAATATTAAAAAAGAAAAAAAAATTATTTATTCTATCATGTCCATTAGTTTTTACCCCTCATTTTTGGTAAAAACTAAAAGTTAACTAAATGAAAATTTAATAAATAAACAATGTTTTTAAAAAGGTTCTTTAGATGCGGATTTATTTAAAATTGTCCTTATCACTAGTTATGTGACTTGGTGTTTCAAACATGATCACATAACATTTTCTTCTTCTTACCATTATTATTATTATTATTATTATTATTATTATTATTATTATTATTATTATTATTATTATTATTATTATTATTATTATTATTATTATTATTATTATTATTATTATTATTATTGTTATTATTGTTATTATAGGAAGCGTGTAAATAATTTATATAGAGTTTATAACTATATGAAATCATTTAATGTAGCCTCTTAGCATTGTTGTTTTAAAGTTGCATTTCACTGAAGTTTAAAATATTATGCATGTATACAATGTATTTCAAACCATCATTATAGCTCTTTGGAATTGTTGGGATAAGGAAAACATATTTAAATACAAACATATATATATATATATATATATATATATATATATATATATATATATATATATATATATATATATATATATATAGAGAGAGAGAGAGAGAGAGAGAGAGAGAGAGAGAGAGAGATATCTGTGCTAACATGTAAGTGCATGAAGTAAGTTTACATGCAAAAGTTCGGATGTAATTCTATTTTTTTTTCAACTGGATCACCATCATCGTTAAAGTGGTTTGTTGTCCTAAGCTGACATCTAGAAATAAACTTTGACACTGAATTTTCTCTCACATTTATACACTCACCATCATAGCTGTCTGGTGGACTATAATAAACTTCCTGCACTTATCTATTTCCGTGCTTTTTCTTTTGTTTGGAGTGGAAAAACTCTGGAAGGCTTCCCGTCTTTCTGACAATTTCCAGCACCTGCTCTGATGGATTCTCAGTTCCACGGTCCATTTAATGTGTTGAGTGAACCAGAAAATGAAAATTGAACAGAATTGTTTTCTGGGCAACCTGGTGAGCGATTGTGTCTCACACATTTCAAAACAAGCTGAAAAATCAGCCCTGCAGCAGAGCCATGTTGGGCTTCGTAGCTTGGAAGCTTTTGCCCTCAAAAATGTTTCATTCATGCCCCATATTTTGAGGTCAGGGGTTGGTGAGCTCTGTTGTACAAATACAACGAGGATAAAGTGAGTTCTACATGACTGCTGTGCTTAATTTTTCAGCCTTGTTCATGCAGTTCAGGATTAAACCTTTCAAGGAAGTAGTAGCACAGTAAACATGAATGGTTTTAATCAGTGCAGAAATATTCAAAGCTCAGCTTGCAGCCTTTTTGTCCTGTGGTGTAAAATTACAAAGGCCCAAGAACTCTGTAATTTTACTGGCTCTGCTCCTCTGAAAATCTTCTTTAAGGGATTCATTCAAATATTAATGTAAAGCTGGAGAGCAAACCGCATTAGGAGGCTGTCTGTGAGTTTCTTTTCAAAGTAAAAGCATTAGAGCAATTTTCTACACAAAAACAAAAAAGACTATTTTTACGGAATGTAAATGGATCCAACAATATCCATATTTTAATTTTGTCTGTGTAAAGAGTGTGGGAAATGTCAGTAATAATAAGATGTAAAAAAGCAACATGTGAGATTTTTTTTAGTTAAGACATGTTTGTAATGGTACATGTTCATCATGTCATTTTGTTTTAAATGCTAAACATCACATATTAGGTGCCTCATTATGTACAGCAGACAGCAGAGTTCCTCAAATATTACAGAACAGCATAATGATGTGGGGAGACAGTCAGCGTAATTATGCACCATCATGAACTGATGATTCAGCAAGCAAGGCTGCCTCATCTGGAAAAGAAAAAAACTTCCATTATGATGTTTTTCAATCCTGAATAATTCATGTGGGTATCTCTTGTACTTATGAGTGACTTTACCACTGACTGGGCCTTCCAGATACATGTGTCTTTATACTGCAGGCACTTGAGAGACATCCACTGCACTCAGATGAGCTTCTTTTCATTAACTCTGTGACTTCTCTCACCAGTTGGTGTTGAATTAATGAAAATAAATATTTATGCTTATCACTTATTTTACATTTTATATTTTTAATTAATTGACATCACTTTGTAGAAATATGTTGTCACTTTGACATGAAAGAATTGACACAAACTGTATTTTTTTTTGGTGGGTGCACGATGAATACATAAACATAGCTCAGTGCTTTTTACAGTGGTAACATTTAAATAGCAGACCCATTATCAAAAAACACACTGTCCCCACTATGAAGCACGGTGGTGGCAGCATCATGATGTTGGCATGCTTACAGTGTCTAGATGTGGATGGCACTTATTTTACATTTTAAATTGTTAGATAATTGACAATAATTAGCAAAGATCTGTTTTCACTTTGACACGAATGAGTCTACCAGAGTATGTTTTCTGGTGGGTGCTGAGGGAGTGAATAAACATAGCTTAGTGTTTTTTATGGTGGTAATTATGAAGAAGCAGGCACATCATTACAAACACAGCGAAGCATGGTGGTGACAGCATCATGGTTTGGGGATGTGGAAGGCTTGCACTTATTTTACATTTAATATTGTTAATTAATTGACAACAGTTTGTAAAAAAAAAAATCACTGTGGCATGTAAGAGTCTTTTTATTTTGGTAAATTCTGGTTTTAAATAGCTAAAATAAATTTATCATGATCGAATGATAAAAAGCAATAAATGGGGTATACTTTTACATTTTATATTTTAAATTAACTGACATTACTTTGTAAAAATCTGTTTTCACTTTGACATTTAAGTGTCTTTGTTGTAAATTCAAGTTTCGAAAACACTAGATTCAATGCTAATAAGTAATAAACAAACTGTACCCTTACATTTGTATATTTTTAATGAATTGACATTACTTTGTGGAAATCTGTTTTCACTTTGACACAAAAGAGGCTGCTCAGAGTGTTTTCTTTAGCTTAGTACTTTTTGTGGTGGTAATGATGGAAAGGCAGCCACATCATATGACTTTGAAGCATGGTGGTGGCAGCATCATGATGTGGGGATGTGGAAGGCTGTGCACTTATTTAACATTTTATATATTTTTTATATTTATACCACAATTTGTAAAGAAATTATTTCCACTTTGAGATGAAAGAGTCTTTTTGGGAAAATTCTACTTTTTAAAAAGCTAAATAAAATTTCCCATGATTCAAAGTCGAGTCGAGCTTGAGAAATAAAAGCACAAACGCTCGCGCGGTGCGCTTCATTGTGAAACGGCGCAACAGGATTGTGTTGATCCGTGCGGCCTCAGCTTGACAGCGGTGTCCGCCGGGGTCTGGAGGACCGTCCCTCCCAGGAAGACACCAGCCGACGCCGCCTCCTGCTCCTCCTGCCTCGTCTTTGAGGGCCGTCCTGGGCAGCAGATCGTCGGTCTCCTGCTCGCTGTGGACGTCGCCTCATCAGCGCTCATCTCTCATTGAGCCAGCGGGTTAGCAGCAGCAGCCTCCACGGCAGCTGGTACCTTCCTGCACCGCTAACGCAGTTTTTTTTATCTATCTGTATTTTTTCCCCATTTTTATTCCTCTCCCCTCCAGGGCTGAGATCTAATTGCACATTCCTTTGCTTGTTTGGTTTCGTGTCCAGAGTGTGGGGGGTGAGAAACACACATTTAGATTCAGACAACGTGACTGCATGCTACGAGAACCGCTACACGCCTGGACCCAGCAGCAGCAGCAGCAGCAGCAGCGCTGATCCTGGAGAGAACCGGCTGCTGGAGCTTCCACAAACCAAGGTGAGCATTTGAAAGCATCATTTTTTTAATGCACCCAAACAGTCTGCAGCGAGCACACAAACACAGCTCTATTGTGGTGGTGGTGGTGGTGGTGGTGGTGATGAGGAGGCAGCATCGTCCTCCTCCTCCTCCTCCTCCTCCAGTCAGCTGCTCGTGTCGGAGGCCATCGGCTCTTTGCATCTCCCCGTGTCCATCCACACATCCATTGTAGTCCCGGACCAGCCTCCCTCTCCACTTTCCTCTCATATGCATCACTTTTAACAGCACAGAGTTCATGCACTTTGCTCGCACAGGCTTTTGTTTGTTTTAGTCTTGCAGGTTTTTCCTCACACTTTGTTTTTTTTTTTTTTTTATAGTGGAATAAAAGTTGCGTTGCTTTTAAGTTCTTCAGTGCCACTTTTTGCACCTTTTTTTTTTTTTAGAACTAGTGGAAATTTAGCCAGGCTGCAGACAACATGTTCCTCTATCGCTGCTTTATCGTTTTGACATTTTCATCCCAAATGACATTAAATGCAGTGACTTGAGCAGAGCTTGACATTTACTCATCCTCCCTCCCACTATCTTCCTCCCCTCCTGTGGGCCTGTTTTGTTCTCTTTTTTCTACCTCTTCCTCTGGTCTACCTCCCCACATCTCCACCTCCGTCCTCCTCGCCTCCTTTTCTTTTATACACTTGACACCCATCTGCCCTCCTCGGACACTTCTCTCCACTTCTCCCCCCCCTTTTGTCCTCTCCACTCCCTCATTCATCTCCCTGCCTCTCTCCTTTTCCCCTCCATTGATTTGCCTGCCAGCGTTGCTAAGAGACAACAGCGGTTGGAGTGCTGTGAAGGATGGAGTAGATGGAGGGCAGGTTTTTTTTTTTACCTGCTCGGAGAAAAAAGAGGTGAAGATTGTGGGGGGAGATTGTGTCTTAGATCACATGTAGCGGCTGCATGTAGAGTGATGCCGGCTGGTTGTGTGAGTGAATGTTACTGATACAACAGGGAAGAGTTGATTTGTCAAATTTGGCTGCAACGACTGATTTCTGAATCATCTGTTGATTGTTTTTATGATTAACTGTTCACTGATCAAATTGTGGAAAATATGTAAGAAACCCTAATATACTCAGCTTACAGTAATCCAAAACAGAGATGTAAAGAAACAGATGTTTAGCAATTTATTCTCCAAAAAATTGCTTTAAAATCAAGTTTCACTACATTAATGCATAATGAGGAGGGAAAATCCCAAAATGTCTTATTGCATCTTTAGATTGTTCAAACATGATATTTAAAGTAAGGAATTGTGTTGAAGTTGTTGCACAATTTGTAAACTATGTCTCCTTTTACTGTACATGTATTTCGTTCTAACTCTTTAAACTGAAATGAAATTAAAATGTACTTAATATTGTTCATCTAGATCCAATTTTGAGCTAATTACAAATCGTGTTTGGAACTTAAAATAATTTTATTTTGTTCCTTGGGTTCTGATTTGCTGATTAAGGTTAGTTAACCATTTTTAACAATGAATCATCAGATAAGAGCCAACTAAATATGAGTTATACTTAAAATATACCAAAGATGTAACCTTTAAAAACGATTATTTGTTTCTCTGTCCCAGGGCTGCAACTAATAATTATTTACTTGATCAATCAATTAATTTTAGGGTCTATAAAATGTCAGAAAATGGTGAAATATTTGTGTTTCCCCAAGCCCGGAGAACGTCCTCCAATGTTTTTTTCTCTCCACAACCCAAAGATATTCAGAATCAGAATCAACTTTATTGGCCACCTTTGTATGCAAACAAGGAATTTGATCCGGTTAATCTTATCTCTCATTGTACAGTAATCAGGAAAAAAACAAAAAAGTAAGTATTAAAGTAAGGTAAAAGTTGAGGAGAGATCATAAAGGAGGAAAGAAATCAGAAAATATTCACATTTAAAGGCTGAAATACGAACATTTAGACCTTTTCCCCCAATACAAATGATAAAAACCGGATAACTGATTATCAAAACAGTTGACAACCAATTCATTATTTGATTAATCTCTGCAGTTCTACTCTGTGCACATAAATAATCTAATTCTAATCAGCAACAGAGGGCTAGAATACTGTTGATAGTTCCTAAAAAACTAGGTGACGGGCATTAAAATATAATACAGTGAGAATACAGCACAAGAGTAAAGTAAAATCAGCCCCTGACTTGGACTTAGATGACTTTGGAGGGAAATTAAGTTGTTACAGCAGCATGAATGTTCAATAAAGGGGTAAACAATAAGACAAAACAGAATATTAGGGTAAAAAGTGAAGTTAAAATAAGATAAAACATATAGAAAATATAATATAGAAAAAAATTCTGCAGAATATACAAAAGTGACAGTATTTATGTATTTTTTTCTTTCATTAAAGAGTATGCAGAAATGTGCAAAAACTGAATGAGCAAATGACTGAATCACAGTTACGAAGCAAGTCTTAATTGTTATTTACTAACACATGCAAGCTCTGCTAAGTAGATTAGATTTAACTGACAACTAAACAAAACCTCCAACCGGCATCAGATTGTGAATCAAGTTTTGCTTAAATTCTGTTTGATGCACGGAGGAATGTGTCACCGCAAGTATATTCTTCAAATCAATAGTGTCCAGTTTCACCCAGCGAACATCTCGTGCAAAATATCCAAAGCTGTTCTAACTTTAACCACGACAACATGGCAATCTTCTAAGAAAGCTTGGGGGGGTAAGTGTAAGCAGGAGTATTCTCACTCTAGCTTAGCAATCTGCACTGAGAGGTAGACTATCAAACCCTTCCACCTGGCCTCTTGCTTTAATCATCTAGCTATTAAACAGAAACGCCCGCAGGCTGTCACCCAGGGAATTAAAATCTCAGCAACAACAGCCCTCAATGTGTGAAAACCGCGGTTTGTTATTGTGCTACAGAGAAGCTCCTGAAGGACCCTCCTCCTGTAGTAAACCCCACAGGCTGTACACAAAAACTGCTTGCACTCCGGATGTCACTGTATATCATTTAACTTTTAGGACACAGATTTTTTTTTTTTCTTTTTTTCCACCGTGCTAATGAATGCATGAGTTGCCACACACCACGGGGAATCAATGCATCGAGAACAATAGTGAAATTCCCACTCTGGGTTTTTCCTGGTTTTGAAAGAGGCTCAGATGCTGCCTCAACAAAGCAGGCCTGTGTTTGTAATCAGGGCCAATATGACACCTAAAGCCTCGGCTATTCTAATTTTATGCTTGTATAGAGACTGTATTTTGGTGAACATAACACTGTCCTAGTTGAGGCAGTTTGGAGCTTGTAGATCTGGTATGTCATTTCTTATTTTTAGAGATTTGTCAGACTCCATCATTTTAGATCAGGGGTGTCAAACTCATTCTAGTTCAGGGGCCACATTCAGTCCAGTTTGATCTCAAGTGGGCCAGACCAGTTAAATCAGAGCATTATAACCTATAAATAACCACAACTCCAAATTTTTCCTTTGTTTTAGTGCAAAAAAGTACGTTCTGAAAATGGTCACATTCAAGAAATTATCTTTCTACAAACCATCATGAACAACCTGAAATTTCTGAATAAAAATAAGTTCAATTTCAACAATATTATGCCTCAGTTTATCATTTACACATTACAACTTCCACATCAGAGTGTCTACAAAGACACAAAACATTTAGTCACGGGTCTCTGGAACTGAATGGTATAGTGTTCTACTTTATGATCAAAATGACAAGAGTCAGACAAAAAAAGAAAAAAAACAATAAAAACAAGACAACATATTGCACAAAGGAGACACGATATGACAAAAACGAGGCACAAAACAACACGAAACAAAACAAAAGAGGCAAAAAATTAGACAAACGACAAAAACGAGATAAAAAATTACACAAATGACACAAACGACAAAAAAGTAGACAAACGACAAACGATACACAAAACAACGAATAAAGCAAAACACAAAATGACAAAAATAAGACAAAAAACACAAGCAAGACAAAAAGATAACACAAAATGACAAAAACATGAGACCAACAACAAAGATTTGACAAAACAAAAACAGGACAAAACATTACAAAAATGAGACACAAAAAGACAAAAGACCCATGAGCAATCCAGTATTTTACTTTATGATCAAAACAACTTGTCATGGTCTAGAAATTATTTTAAATTCATAAAGCAGTTAATGTCCTCTCTGGAGTTTTTACACTTTGAGGGCCGGATTGGACCCTCTGGAGGGCCGGTTTTGGCCCGCGGGCCGCATGTTTGACACCCCTGTTTTAGACAGACTCTAATTCTAATTTGAGGGTAAAACAGCTCAAATCTGCCTTCAGTCGAACTTGCTCAATCTTAAATATATTTGATCTAATATTCTTATCGGTAAAGGTGGTTCGCCAAACTAACCTTGTTCAGTTACACACCGTTTACAGCTATTTATTTGCTCTTGCATCTAAGTGCCCACAGTGTTTACAGTCACGTAAAAAGTGAGTGCATATGTATTGGTTGGCATCAGCAAGCCATTAATCACCTATTACATTACCAATTTCTGCACTGAATAAAACATGAGATATCTGTGATGTTTACGTCATCCATCCATTAGCTACAGTGCAACATTAGCAAGTACAGCCTCATGCAATTTCACTTTAATGTCAAATGACTCAAAATCACTCTGCTGTTATGGTAGGGTGACACAAAATTGTATCACCTTACAATAATTACATTAATTCTAGGTTGAACAGTGAGGTACCTGCTTTTATGTAAAATTAAGAACCTGCAGTTTATATTTACTCTATTAAAAATGCAGACCTCACAGTAGGAGCTAAATGCAACAAAGGTCAGTACGCTTCTTATTAGCCAGATTCCAGTCTTTTATTTTTCAGTGCTTCATGTGTCCACCTTTATTTTTAGTTACAAACTCAATCCTTCTCAGCATGGAGGATAACATTTCTGGAGGGATGTTCTGACTGTCTTTAGAGACTATTTTTTTCTGCTGCTTTTTGCTGGAGGGGTTGTGTTGCTCTGCCTTTTTCCATAAACTTCCCCAATGGTGTTCTCATGGATTCAAGTCAGGCCAGGTCGTAGTTTTCACTTCTTCCTTCTGTAGAAACTCTTGGGAATGCTGGAATGTCAAGCTTCTGTAGACTTTGAGTCATCTTGTTAGTCAGTATTTTGCTTTTATCCATCGACATTCATAGTGCTAACCACGAATGTACGTACCTGACAGCTTTTGCACTCACACTCCTGTGTTTCACTGTCAGGACTATGCATTCACTGTGGTAGTCCTGGTTGGGTTCGCGCCAAACTTACCGGACGGCATCTGAGTCAAACAAATGTATCTTGAACTCATCTGATCAAAGAGGTTCAGGTTCCTTTCTGTATTTTTTTTAATGAAAATTTCATCTTGCAGTTTTGTGCCAAAGAGCAAAACTGCAAGATTTCTCTTCTACCAAGCCTCTGCAGACTGGGAGTCATGTTGTCAGCCGGTACTTTGGTATATGCACAGACCTTCATGGTACTGTCAGTAAATGTCATCCTCCCAACATCTTTTGCACTCATACAGGCCCATATCATCACACTGCCACCTCTGGGCTTCACTGTCAGGACTGTGCATTCTCTGTGGTAGCCCTGGTTGGATTCCTACCAAACTTGCTGGACCCCATCTGAGCCAAACAAATTTATCTTGAACTCATCTGATCCAAGTGGTTTAGGTTGCATTCATGGTACATCTATAAAAATCACAAACCTGACAAATGTACTCATGTAGCCCCATATGATCACATTCCCACCTCTGTGCTTTAACTGTTAGGACTATGCATTCACTGTGGTAGTCCTGGTTGGGTTCCCTCCAAACTAGCTGGACCCAATCTAAGCCAAACGGATTGATCTTGGTCTTATCTGATCAATGATGTTAAGGCTCTTTTTCATGTTCTTAACTAAAGTTTCATCTTGCAGTTTTGTGCTACAAAGTAAGTCTTTCAGCACTGTCTGAGCCTGAATTCCAGTTTCCAAAGACGACTGCTACATCAAGTCTGACACAGCTGCTGTCTGTTTTTTTTTAGAGGTAGTTTGTGCAAATAGTGCACTTTCCATTGGGTAATTTTAGTTTGAAAGGATGACCACTGCAGCCCTGATTAGTGGCACTAAAGGGTTGTTCTGTATCTCCTGATGACTGCTGCAACTGCATTTCAACCAATCTGTCTATGCCTTTGTCCATCTTTGTGAAGTTTCACAATCCATTTTTTACCTGGCATGGAAATTCTGGTGCCATGATGAAGACATGCAGGTAGACACACCAAGAATATATAAAGTGTAGAAAATAATAGGATACAACAGTCCAGTTGTCACAGTGCTATATAAGAGTTGTAACTAAACCTTGTGGGACTAGATAAGGCCTTGTGTACCTTGTATCCTGAGCTGCCCAGCTCTGCTAGTGAAATCCCTGGATACTTTCTCTTCTCGTTACTTAGACTAGCTGCTGTCAGAGAAAAGCAAGTGGGCAAGAACAGGAGCAGAGTGTCATGTAGTGCCTCCTGGGTAATGCAGTTTATTTTGGGCCATTATGAATCGCCCAGTGAACCCGATATGGAAAGGGCAGAGAAAACAGTACCGGCAGCTTGTGAGAAGTCCCAGCATGCAAGAAAAAGTCACGGTACACCAAAGAATGAAATGTAGATGTGCTGGATTATTTTAAGCATTGAGTGACCAGAAAAAAAACGAAGGGTTTTACTTTCTCTCTCAAGTCTTGTAAAGCTTACAGTAATTCATGATGCTGTCATGGGCTCTGCCTTTGAAGTATGTGTGAGCTTACACAAGAGCAAAAAAGCTACATGCCTGATTTAGGAGGGGAAAAAAAAGATATAAACAGCTGATATGCCAAGTGGACATATAAATAATTAGTTATGTTTAATATTTAACATTTTAAGAGTTTTCATATACATAAGCAAACTGTGAAAGTTTGTGTTTCTGTGTGAGAAAACAAAAACGGATAGCATTTAATTACATTTTTGCATTTAAGACACATTTTCATCTGTTATATACTGCTATGTATTATGCATTTAAATGAAACCAGAGGTAATTAAGAGAATAAAACAAAGAAGGAAGGTGTGTCATTCAGTTTCCACAATAAAATGCACTGTAAATACTCTGACACCATATATTCAGATGGCATTTTATGCATTTGGAACAATCTGTGACAAGGATGTAGAACAGCCTCTTTACAAGACAACGTGGCTTTTAATGTATTAATGGCAATAAAATGTAAAAGGCCCTGCACACACCATAAAACACAAAAAAGTGCCCGTGACCTTGGAGATCTGAGACACTCCTATGTAATGGAAAATGTACAAATCAAAACCCACTCCATCTGTTTTAGATATGTTACTGTTTGTTATCTCTGACTCAGCCTGAGAGACTTCAGCCCAGAATATTTCTGGAGAAAACCTGCAAAATAGAGTCATAAATGTATTGAATCAGAGCAAACTCTTGCACAGACTGTAGAACCAGAGTATGGCTTCATCTACTGTGTATTAAATAAAATAAGGTAATTAACTAAAATAAGCAGTGATCAGCTTATATTTGAGTTATCTAGATATCCAGCCGCTGCTCATACAGTATGTAAACTACATTAATGTATACATTTTCACAGTTTACAAATTAAATCTGGCCTGCAGAGCTGTAAGTCTACCAGAGGGACGTTAGACATGAGCTGACAAACAAAGCACAGAGCCAAGAGGTTGCTAATAGGATTCGTACCTTTAAACCCTGTGTACATGCACACACTCATCTGAGAATACTGAGAACAGATTTGAAAATCCCTTCCGTCGAATGCCACGAGTCGCCTCAGTGTCTGGGGCCAGTCAACCACATCAGTGCCTGAAGTGCCGAGGTGCAGCCAGCAAACTGTCTGCTAATGTGTCGACTGCAAAAAGAAAATGGGTTTCACCTCTGAACAAACATTTACACAATTACTGTAGGGCTCACTCATGACTAATCTGTCAGCTGTTTTACAGATTAGTTGCTCTAAATGATTGATTTTCCTCCAAAACAGCAAAGTCACCATTTCATTTGAGGTCGTTTTCTTTTGATAAGTGCAAACAAAGGTTTATTTATTAAAGTGCAAAACTGGAGACTTAAAGTAGCAACTCCAAAACAATAATAATAAATAGTACTGCAACTCTAAAAGAAATCCAAGTTTCTATCAAATCCCTTAAAGTGAAAAACTTCAAACTGTATATTAAACAGAGTGCACATGGACATGGTGGATATTTTGTACTATGCAGCAGCTAAAGCAACTGTTCTCCTTATTGTGTATTTTTTATCTAACTGTAATTACAGCTTTGGTTCTTTGTAAGTACAGCTGAATTCACAGAACAGCACAGGCTTTTTTTAGACAACATTACAGTGATAAAATTAGGATTTCAGTGGTGCAAGGCAGCAGCTTAGGAGTGACTCCTGGTAAACATGTCAACTTAATCGGCATCATTTTAGACGTTATTTCATACTTGTTCCATTGTTTGAAAACAGAAACACAAAAATCTATCAATAAAATCAGCTTTATTGGGAATTTGACTGTGTTAAAACACATAGTATGAGTGAGCACAGGGGGCAGGAGAGAAGTAAATGTATCTAAAGTGCCTCTTGTCTGCACAGTACACAAACCAACTTTTTGTTCTTGGATAATTTGAAGTGCATCAACTTCTCCTAAGCCTTTGGATCTTTTGGAAACTTTTACACTCAACCTAGTTGGACTTTGCTGCTGTCCTTGTCTAAAACTTTACTTTAACTGCAGCCAACCAATCACTGGAGCCAAAAATGACTGGTGTTACAACTACATAATAGACTGATGAAAAGTAACTGAAATAAAGTTAAAAAATCAAAAGTCAATCGAAGATATTGAGCAGTTTGAGCATCAAAGATCATGCAAATTTACTGCTGCAGTTCTAATTTACTGCACGTTTTTTTTCTCATTGGGGTTAATTTGAAGTTGTTCCAGCTCTGATTTCATCACACCATGATGTTGTTTGGTCTACAATTCATGAAAAGTTATTTTCTTTTTCTCTATTGCATTAACTTTAACAGCTATAGTAGGTTTAATACTGGCAGTATAATCAGGCTGTGAGAGAATCCAAACTAACCACCTGCTACCAAAAAGCTGTAGCAGCATTCAGCAGGTGGCTGCTGTTGGGCCAATGTTTGGTCTATCAACTGGTGAGACTCAGTGGGAGGGAGGCTCAGCTGTGATTGGTGATTAGGGTTAGTTGATTGGAGGATTGGCAAAGCTTGGGTCAAACAGCAGAGCTGACCCAATCTTGCTCCAGCCCTTAAATTCTGCCTCTAAAAGAAAGGAGCGAAGTTTAAGCGAGATGCAACAATCTACAATCAAGGTTAATTCCAAACTCGGTCATGAGGGTTTCCTCATAGCGCTGCATGCATTTAAATCTGGCTGTGACAGCAAATTTGGCACTTAATGAGCTGAAGAAATTGTATGATGTGCATTTAGTTTAAACACCGCCTTGAGGTAAAAGGCCTCCAGTGCAGTTAAGTTCAGGGGCCTTCATGAAAGGCTTCCCGTACGGCACCGGACTAATTTCACGTTGTGGTGGGTTTAAAGTGAAACCCCTCCAGCTGGTGAAAGCACATCGAAGGCACGATGCTGAAAACATGCTGGGAGAATAAACAGTCTTTCTTTTTTTTTCTACCCGGACAGACACACATGTATATGCATGAGGAGAAACACACAGACACACACAGACATGCACACACACACACACACAGTAATCCTATCATTTTAAACTACTTACAGTAGCTGTATTTTATTCTCTCTCACACACTCATATGCACACACACTCTATCCAATCACTGTGAGCGACTTAACTTTCTCAGACTCTTTTATTTACACAGGTATTTGATTCGACTGAAAAAAACGCGCACACAAAAGCTTAGTATAAAACCAAATACAACCTTGTACTTTGCATTGTACTGTTCTCTCCTTTATAGAAATTACTACAAATCAATGGAGCCTGATTTTTGTTTGGGTTTTTTTTTCATTTATTTGACATTTCATTGAGGGTTATCTAGTGTTGTTAGTTATCTCTATTTCTCCAATAGATGTCATATAGCTGCTAAGACGGCCTCATGAGATAACACAGAGAACACAGGCCCATTTATTTCCACTCTGTTTCTGTGGTTACTAATCAATTACTTGTGTTACTGCTGATAAAAGCACAGACAGACGATCATCAATGGGCAAAAGGGAAATCACCATTTAACGTAAATCAGTGTCAAATTTCAATTGAATTAACAAACTCGTCCTGTCACACAAATGCTGCTGCAAGTGTAATTCTCACCAGACCTTTTAAACTGAATTGCCAACCAAATAAATCTGATATAAATGTCTTTCCAGATGATAGAATCTACATTTTTGCAGTGTTGTGTACAGTATTTGCCTGTGATCTTGCTGTAAAGGGTTAATCCATTTTTTGTTACAAATTTTTCTTTTCCGGTAAGAGTTAGATGAGTTAGATGTATTGTCACGACACATATTTGTACAATAAATAAACTGTACAGTGTCTAAAAATGAAGAATTAAAGTTTCACACTCAGACATCTGTCCACATAAATAATGACAATAAAAAATAGCATCAAAAGCCAGTGGCATCGTGGTAATAGGGGACATTTTAAATATAAATACTGCACTAATGGCCCAGTTATTGCACATTGTGAGATGTTTGCACACAAGAAAACAGTTAGTTCTGCGATGTCACATATTACAATGATGCTGAGGTGGTGACAGTAGTAGGGCAGTGTTTATTACAATTTATGTTAGTGATGTCTTGTATGTTCAATTAGGAGGTACAGCAGGACACAGTTGACTCTAAAACTCAATAATTTGCATTTATAAACTGAAATCAACCCCGACATTAGAGCTACCTTCATAATACTGTGTAGACCCTCCTTATGTTGCCAAAAAAGTTCCGACAAATCGAGGTCTGGACTCTGAGGGTGCCCTGTGGTGTCAAGCACCAAGATGTTAGCAGCAAATCCCTTAAGTTCAGGACCTTGTGAGCTGGGGAATCCATTGATAAGACTTCTTCAAGCAGGTGTTTGATTGGATTGAAATCTGGGAAATTTAGAGGCCAAACCAACACCTTGAACTCTTTGTGATGTTCCTCAAACCAGGAAGCATTATACCACTGAAATAGGGAGCGTATATGGTATGCAGCAGTGTTTAAGTAGGTGTCAAAGTGACATCCACATGACTACCAGGACCAAAGGTTTCCCAGTAGAACGTGCCCAGAATGCCACATTGCCTCTGCAGTCTTTTCCCAGTTGATGTTCACTCACCCAGCCATCCATGTGATGTAAAAGAAAACATAACTCATTAGACGAAGACACTTTCTTCCACTGCTCCATGGTCCAGTTCTGGTGCTCACTTTCCCATTTTAGATGCTTTCGGTGGTGTACAGGGACTCTGACTGGTCTGCAGCTCTGTAGCCCCACTATGGGTTCTTGCACTGTTCTGTCATATCTAGTATGAAGGTTTCCAACAATTTGAAAGTAGCTCTTTATTGGATCACACTGGGCAGCCTTTACTCCTCATCTTCAACCACGGGCCTTGGGTTCACTGGTTCTCCTTTCTTGAACCAGTTTTGGTAGCTACTAACCACTGCACACTGGGAACACCCTACAAAACCAGCTGTTGTGGAGATGCTCTGACTCTGTCGTCTAGCGATTACGATCTAGTCCTTGTCAAAGTCAATCCGATCCTAACTCAGTTTCAGTGGTTTTAATGTTGTGGCTGATCCAAGTATGTCATCCAGACTGGGATACCTTTGGACAGAGCCAGAGCAGGTTTTTACTCTTGCTTTCAGTCTTTATGAGAAGCTACAGACTGAAAGCAAAGACTTCATGAAAGAACATAAAAAGACCATGACCATTAAACATATAGCTAACTGTGGCCTTCTGTGTAATGGACATGAGAGTAGTATTGATCTACTCATCTTGCTCTCAACAAGAAAGCATAAGCATGTTTCCTTGAATGTCAAGCTATTCCTTTAATGTACCACAAAGTACACACCATTTTTGAGCTGCATCTTACAACATATATACTGCTGTCTTTGTGCATGAAACTACATAGATTCTGAGTATGAAGACAGAAGTAAGATACTGCATATGACCTTAACACAAGGGACCAGAGTTGGCATGCCACTTAGCGCTTCAAGTCAACGCTGTCTTTTAAAAAATTAAAAAAGAGGGCAGCATTAAGGCGTGTCCGATTGTGCAAAATGTGGGCACTGAATCATATCCCTGTGGTGTAAAACTTACATAAGAGCAGGGGCACATCATCATCATCTTGTGCCGTCCATCTGTGCCGTTCTTATGTTTGGAAAAAGCAACTCCGCAAGGTTTTTCTTCTTGGCCAGAGTTACACAAACTCGTGACTGTCTGCTCTCGTCCTCTGCCTCCCTTTCCTTTTCAAAGCAGACTGCAGCCAACTGAAGTTTTTACCCTCTTATGTATTTTATGATGGTGTCAAGGAAAGCAAGTGGACTAAAAGCACCATTATGCACGATTAAAATTCAGCCCTCTTACAGCTGCCCACCAAGACCAGACAGCATAGGAGCAGGACGAGCGAAAGAGCATCCTGGCATTTCCTGCTTTATGAACTCGCTGCCCACATACCAGATTAGATTTCCAGGCAGTCACATGCTTTTCTCTGCAGAGGGTACTTTGGAATTCAAACTCGGCCAAATAATATAATTATAGATACTCTTCTGCTCAGACTGTAGCTGCCGATCTTCATCTCGTCATTAGAAATTTGCAGTGGCGGAATGCAGGAGTCTGTTCCAATCTTGTCTAATCAACTCATCAGGAAAAGCTTCAAATAGGTTAATCTGATACCAAGGGAGCAGACGGAGCTTTAATAGAGCCACACAAACCTAACTGGGTTATTGTTTTTCCTCTTCTCTTCTTCTTCTTCTGTGGTTTGTAATGACACAGTCCCCATCACTTTCGCTCCACTGGGACTTCAAACTGGGTTAAAACGCAGGTCATGCTGTTGATACAGCTTCAAAAAAAGGTTACTTTCCCTCTTTCTCTCAGTTTGCCTCTCTCCACGTGCATTACTCACAAAGGGTGATCGCTCAATTGCGCAAGACACTCAGAAGCCGTGTTCGCAGAATAAATAAGTAAACACACAGCATTGAGGTGTCAAACTGCTGTTCCCTCAACTGAAGGGAGAGCTTTGGTGACAGATTTGCTGGGTATAAAACAGATGGGCTCGGCAGCACATGTGCTTGCTTTCAATCAAGGACGCCGTGTACATGGATGGGAATAGAAGGCCAAAATGTTGGCTTTGTTCATGAATAATAAACCGGTTGTGTGTTGGCCGGTGTGAGCAGAAACATCTGGACGGATGAATTCGGAAAGTGCACACTGCAATAATGCCTCGGCATCTGCCTTTTTGGTATTTTACTCTTGATCTAGCAAAAAAAAGTGTATGTATTGTGCTTTGTCCAATCGTGGTGTGAATGTAAATGTTATGTGAAGTTGGTGCTCTGTGTTGTGCTGTAATACAATAATAACAACCCTCCAGTTAAAGTCCATCCATCAATCCATTTCCTTCTACTTATCTGGGGTCGGGTTGCGGTAGCAGCAGGTTAAGCTGGACATTCCAGACGTCACTCTCTCCAGCAATGTTTTCTAGTTTGTCCTGGGAGATCTTAAAGGTGTCCCAAGGCCAGATAAGATATGTAGTCCCTACAATGACTTCTGGTCTTACAATGGGGGTCTCCTCCCAGTTGGTGCCTCTAAACAGAAGCACCCAGGAGGCATCCAAATTAGATGCTCCAACCATCTCAGCTCCCAAATGTCAGAGGTCCTCACCGTTTCTAAGGCTGAGTCCTTCCACCCTATAAAGGAAACCCTTTTTGGATGCTTTTATATGCAGTTTTTCATTCACGATCCAGAGCTCATGACCTTTGGTGACAGTTGGACCGTAGATCGACTGGTAAATTGGGATCATTGCCTTCTGCTCTGCTTCCGATTTACCACCACGGTCCGATACAATACTGCATTACAAGGCTGCACCTGTCCGTCTGTCCATCTTACGCTCCATTTTCTTATGATTCGTGAACCCCCAGATATGTATGCTCTGGTTACTGATGGTAATAGCAAGTGACAACTTCTGAGCACAGAGTAGCTGGACCTGAAGAACTTCACATTGCAGCCAAACAAAGTCAAGACAGTTCATGTCATGTTTTAAAAATTCAGTACACTTCACCATGATGTGAGTTCTGGCAATCTGGTGTCATGCTAGCCACATAGTAGAAGTTGTATTCCAAATAACAACAGGACACGTTACAAGTTGTCTAGCTTAAACACACGAAAGTCCTTTATGTGTTCTGAAAACCACAGAAAATGTCAGTTGTCTCATATATGAACATTTAGTTTAACATTTAATTTAATCAGCAGCAGTTAAATGCTACTTAAACCTCTCAACTCCAAGCAATTATTTGTTTTTTTGCTTTTGTTACATTTTTACTCAGTGTCAGCTTATTTGTCAAAGCAATATAAAGTCCTGGATCTCTATGGTAACAGCACAACCTCTCTGGTTCTTGACTAAACCACTAGAAACTCATCTCTGTGTTTCAAAGTTACATATTTAGAAGTTTCTTGCATTTAAACAATCCCTTTCTGCATTCAAATGCAGATTTATTGGATTAAGTTTGTTCAAATTAAGTTATGTAATATTATTGCTTTTGCTCCTGATTTCTCTCAATAGAACAGTTTGTATTGCTGTAACTTAGTCTTAAAGACAATCAACTTAAAGTTTTTCCAGCCTAAATTGTTGCATTACCCAATTGTAAAATGTAAAACCTGATTTTGTCAACAGATTTACATTTTTCCCCCTTCTCTTTACTCTGTAATGCTACTGAAATAAAACGATGGTTGCATTGCAGCAGAAAGATCTGAAGAAATGTGAACATAAAGGAGCAGTAACTGTAATTTTTGCACTTTTGCAAAGATCAGAATACTAATTGAAATGAACAAATTGAAATTAAGCTTGATAGTATAAAGTTCCCAACCTCTATGGAAACAGCACAACCATGGCTGGAAGTAGAGAGAATTTTAAATTGTATTTTGTGCAGTATAATACAGTTATGATGGCATGAATTATAGAAAACAGAAAATAACTGTTAAACAAAAAGTGAGCGATGCCACAAAGTTTTTTCAACTCTAGAAAGATGTTCTTCCATGCTGAATGTATCTCTAACAACTTGCTGACAACTTGCCCTTCTGTAGGCTGTTTTTGAGCCATGCTGAATGTTTTATTTCCTTCTCAGTCTCATTATTTTTTTCCATACTTATTTCTTATCTACACAGCCTGCAGTTCAGCTGAATACTCCTTGAATTTGTGACTCTTGGTCACAGTTCAGTCATTCATGGCTTCTTGGCTGCACCGAGCAGCACAGAAGTTTTTACTTCTTGGTGAATCTGGTGCAAACTGTTTATTTTTGGCAGTTTTGTTAAGTGAGGTATGTAGAATATAGTGATCGTAAAGAAAAATCAGCTAGATTTTGTTCATTTTCCTGATGGAACCACATATCGCACAGTTGAAGGACTGTTGTAAAGTTAAAAATCTGATGATTCTTTCTATTTTGACAGTTTCTAACGCTGATAAATGCTGTAATTTTTTTCACAAAATAACGTCTGTCAGACCCGCTGGAGTGTTTCGAGACTCAGTGGGTTTAATGCTTTTAATATACAGCAGCAGCAGAAGGAAATGTTCAGAAATGTCACATGTCACCCCGATATGGCTGCAAGAGCTATGCGCATAGGACACGCCTATACATTACATAAAATGAAAAGCAGTAACACTGGAAAATGGGGGCTTAAGTAATAAAAATCTATAAGAGTTAACTTTAATGCATTTTTGACAGTTAAAGGGACTTAAATTCATCTTGTTACACGAACACACAGCCGGTGTTTTTCCTCAGGGATATGTGGAGCTTTAGCTGATAAAGAACTTGTTTGGCTTTTCAGTGCCACCACAAATCCATATTGGATTCTGCTCACTAATGTGTCAAGCATTTTCTCTCTCTCTGATCATATTTGTGTGGAATCATATCTGCTGGTGTGGCGTGATAGAAAAAAAGAAAATTCCACTTGTCAGCATGATTAGGACTGTAGGCAGCTCGCAGTGTAAATCACTGCTGTTGACAGTCCCAGATTCCCTGAAGTAACCCCTGAGCAAGAGAAACTACTGATTGTGTAGTAACAGCTCCAGCTTTTTTTTTTTTTTTTAATGCAATAGAGTGCAACATCAGACAGGTGCTTGCAGCATGTCTGTGGCTGCAGAAGAAAGCAAATTCTAGTGTTGGTTTGGGAGATGAAGTATGACAGGCAGCACTCTGTCCAATATGACACGATGTTCCACAAGTAAAATATGACTTTCTTGGTTATGCTCCATCTTTGTGGAGTTGTAGCTTAATAGATTCTGCCGTAGTTCTTTTCTTAACAGTAGCGATAGAGCGATCAATCAGAGCCTGGGTGATTATCGTCCCCGATATTTGTCATTTTTCTGATTATCTGTATTTTTAATGGCCGATTATTGATAAATGCTGTACTTCAGGTCTGATGCAGTGTCTTCGCTCTGTCTGTCGTCACTCTGTGGTCTCAGAAATGACTCTTAAGCAGCAAAAGCCAAACAAGAAACATGCTATGCTAACAGCTAGCGGCTAAGTTAGAAGGCAGCCACAGATTAACCTGAAACATCCATCCATCCATCCATTATCTATACACCGCTTAATCCTCACTAGGGTCATGGGGGGGGGGGGCTGGAGTCTATCCCAGCTGACTCAGGTGAAGGCAGGGGACACCCTAGACAGGTCACCAGTCTGTCGCAGGGCTACATACAAAGACAAACAATCACTCTCACATTCACACCTACGGGCAATTTAGAATAATCAATTAACCTCAGCATATTTTTGGACTGTGGGAGGAAGCCGGAGTACCCGGAGAAAACCCACGCATGCACAGGGAGAACATGCAAACTCCATGCAGAAAGATCCCGGGAAAGCCGGGACGCGAACCAGGGACCTTCTTGCTGCAAGGCGAAAGTGCTAACCACCACAACACTGTGCAGCCCCTAACCTGAAACAGAGTCTGGAAAAAAAAATTTAATAATGCTTTAAGAACTGGACCTTAGTGGGTGATAAAAGTGACAAAATAGTGAAAGATTAAAAAAAAACAGAGAAGAACGGCAGATGGAACTGATTAATTTCAGTGGATCCCACATAAACAGAGGAGAGCGTCCTAATTTAATCACTTCTATTCCTATTTTACATATTCAGTTATAGTCACCTTTATTCATGAAGAAGTCTAGTTATGAATGACAGGTTCTCTCTCCGCTATCACATCAGTTAAAACATTACATTTAATGTACACTAGGTCCCAATATTGAGATGTTTGGTATTTAGTAAGTAAAAAAACCTAAAGAACCAATCCTGTCAGATTGAAGGGACACATTTTCTGTGTAATTATTCTTCTACACAATTGGCTTCTCGTTCAAACATGTCTGGCATGGTGGTTAATACTTGCTTGTACCTCTTTTGAGGAAGTCATAAGTGTCTTGGTGGCCTCAGCTAAGTAGTGTAATTCTTAGTTTTTCAAGACGGCCTGCTCTAGTCTTTCACATTCCTTCCATTTCTTAATAATAGGTTTAACCGTACTCCAAAGGAAATCCAGAGATTTGGGAATTTTCTTGTATACATCCACTGATTTGTGCTTTTCAAAAACCTGTTGGTTCAAACATGTCAGGCTGAAATAATCCAGTTTTACAACTTGGTAGTTGTACAGCGTTTTAGCAGGCCCTAAAACAAACTGACAAACAATCACCACCCCCAACAAACCCCATGTTGGTTGATCCCTACTAAGCAGTTTGTGTGGGAATAAGTTAATCAAATACTTATTAATTTGCAGTTTTTCCAGGGTGTATATATGAACCTGTCAGGTCTTTCTATGTGTATGCAACACCTATTATATCCTCCATTTTGTTCCAAATGGGAACCTCCAATCACATCAGCTTACTGTCCATTCTGTCCGGATTATTACTTAAACATCCTCACCTGAGAGCTCAAACAGCCTCATATATCTTCCACCTCACTGATTATCAGATTTAAAGCTTTTAAAACCCCAGATTTCCATTTCACAAGCACTTGACATTGTTCAGGTGGCAGCTCGACAGTCACAATCATTACCGTTACCGTGAAATGAACAACAAAAAAAATGCTCCCGTCACCGATTTTTTCCATGCCTCCCTCTACAGTGTTTTCCAGTTAATGACGCGTAAAGAACAAGCTTCTGGCTCTGTTCCTCAAGTTTAGAAAAAGTGAAGTTCCTTTTCTTGCTGCCTGTCGCTGTGCTGTACGGAAACAGGAGTTCCCAGGGCTGCTGTCTGTCAAGTGTTCGCTTCATCTCATCCGTCTCCCAGAAACCCTCTCATCTCTTCGCCTCCTTCTCACCCTCTCATCTCTCCGTGGAGCGTGAAACAGCACCCAAGGGCGCCAGAAAAAGGGATCCCTCCTGCTCTCTTTTCAAGAAATGTAGGTCTGAGGCCACGGTCGGTCGACTCCCACCCCTGAAACCACAGAGGCTCCGCTCGGTACGAAACCCCCACCTGACACGGATTTAAGATGCGTTCAATTATTTTGCTGTGGTTGAGTAAGCGTGACATGAAAGCAGTTGTGATTTCAAGCATGTTTTATGAGACAGGTGAGATCAGTGTGTTTGCTGAAAAGTGCTTCAGCCAGGCTGCCTTTTCTGTAAAAGGCACTGTTTTGCAAATCAAGTATGAGTAGAAACCAAAACTGTGACAGCTGACTCAGATAACTGATGTGAGGATGACTTATTGTCATGGAAACGCTGAGAAAATCTCCGACGAACATTTAAATACATCTGAATATAAAGCTCCTTTTTAAACGTGGGATACATAACATTGCCGGATTTATAAATCTGTTAAAGTGATGCATCCTGTCACTCAGCTTTATTCAGACATACCCACAAAATTACGAATGGGATCAGACAGTGCATCAATTGGTGTATATATAATGTATAATAATACACTATGAAACAAAAGACTAATTCTAAACTAATAGCAGTTCATCAGATTATCCTACTAGGCAGGATAGTTTGATGAAGTAGCTCATAGCATAGTGAATTATGATTTCCCAAACAGTGAATATTCTGTCATTTTGTGAAGATAAATTCCCAACAGTAAAATGAAAATATTGCGACAGCTTTAATAGACCTCCAATTCTACTAATTTAATTGCAGCTTATAAACTGTGTCTCTCTGTGGCAAACCAACTGTCTGAGGTGAAGTAAAATCCTCAGTGCAACTTGAAATTATGTCCTGATCAATCCTGTCTCCATGTTGGGGATAATTCACAATTAGAAGTTACTGCTTGTGTGCTACATGCTTAAACTCTCATATGGATCCTGAGTTAGCTTTCACAGTTTTGGTTCTATTCATACTTGATTTGCAAAACAGTGTCTTTTAAGGTGCAGCAGTGAGATTTGGAGATTCATAGGTTAGAATATAAATATCATACGTTATGCAGACAACACAATGCTGATAGCGAACAGTGAAGAAAACTTGCAAACCATAATTAACACAGAGAGCCAAAAACTTGGTCTGTCTTAAGACAAAAAGAAAATATAAGTATTGCCAATTTCAAAGAAAAACATCATCCCAAACTGTAACATAGAATTAGACCAAGAAATACTGAAGCGGGTTCGTCATTACAATATCTCGGTTCATGGATGACATGAGATGGGAGGTGTGCAACAGACATAAGATGTAGAGTAGCAATGACAAGAACGGCATTTATGAAAATGAAAAAATATATGACAAATAAGGAAATAGCAATTAGCATCCGTATGAGGACTCTCAGCTGGTACATCCTACCAGTTTATGTCAAACAAAATCACTGCAGCAGCGATGTGGTTTTACAGACTCATGCTACATATAACTTACAGGGATAGAATAAGGACTGGATATGTTTTAAAATTACTAAACACAAATTGTACACTATTGGGGATTAGGAAACAGCAAGCAACATTTTTTGGACACATCATAAGGAAAGGGACAATGAAATATATTGTCACAACTGAAAAAAATTAATGGGAAGAGAGGACGAGGCAGACAGAGAATGAAAATGACAGATGGGCTGACATCATGGCTACACGTGGAACGGGCAAGAGTCACAATTCAGAGGGCAAAAGATCGGATTAGATAGAGAGAAATCATCGCCTACGCTGAATGGCATGGCACTTGATCGATTGATTGATAGTCTTTTAAGGGAAGGCAGCCTGGTTAAAGTACTTTCCCAGGTGTTATAAATCTGAAAAGCTGCAACAACAACACCAATCTCACCTGTTTCTGTTTACATAAAACATACTTAAAGCTCAACAAAAGGATGTTTGCTATACAGCTATGCTTTTATTTTGAAATAATGTCACTGGTGACTTGGCCCAGTTTGAAAGAGCGACAAAGTCTATTTTATGGCGTTGAAGGAGAGGATGGATGCCAGATTTTCACCCAGAAAATCAAGGTTCACATCCACTGATGGACAAGAGACCACCAGACTTCTTCTATTGCTTACTTTCGGTTCTGACTCGCCTTTTGATTAAGTTCATGCACCAAACTATGTGGTTTGATATCAGAAAGTACCACACTTTTACATATCCGATGCTCAGGTAAGGTTAGACACCAAAATATTACAGTTTGGATTAAAATACGACCCTTCTATTACACTACATTTTCTGGACAACCAGGGTGACTTGTCCATCCCTATGGAATGAATGAACTGTTGGATGGATATAATATAATAATAAAATAACAAAGATTTGTTGAACCTACTTGTGATATGTCACGAACATAATCCTGCAAAAGATTTCCCTCAAAATTGAATTGAGGATGCAGTTAATTTGTATAGGATATTGTTTAGACTGGGTTGTGCTGCTGCAGATATTTAATAAACTCAGAGGAAACACTCCTACAAGCAGCTGGAAGCAACAAACTATACTTCCTCTCCTTTTAACATTTTGTAGGAACCTGGCTTGTATATATACTTGTGATTCTCATTAATTTGACCTGTCACAGTCTCTGCCAACATTGCAATAAAGTTTAATTTTTACAGACATTTCAGTTTGTAATAGATGTGAAATTGCAGCTGAACAAGAAAGATGTTTTGTGACTTCACCCTACAAGCTGTCTTTTGCTCTCTGTGATGTCTTTGGATCAACATTAGTGCTGAAATGTAGAAAAAAAGATTTCCCACATCGCTTTACACAACTCTGAGTACGTCGCTTGTGCGTGCCTATGGCTTAATGTGACTGCATGCAGTGCTGTTTAGAAGTGATATGGAAATGCTGCTAGATCTGACTGAGCAAGATTGCTGTTGTGACTTTTGCAAAAAATAAAAAGCAGGACGCTTATTCAGACATGAAACAAACACACTCAGATGCGGTGAGATTAACAGAAAGGAGTGCATGTTTGAAAGGAGCTTAATGCAAACAAATCATTGTAAAGATGCAGTTATATAACAGGACTTAGAGCTTTCATGTATTAAACCCTTATTGTGTGCTAAGTACAAGCTACTGTCTTTGTTCCTAATTGTAAAAACAACTGTTAATAGAAATGTTGCGCCTGTTGGTTTTTCCTTTAAGCTGTTACAGAATTATGCCAGACATGTCTCTGTGTATATTACTGTACTTTGCTTGTTGTCAGGGCTTAAATTGCTATAAACTCTGTTCCATAGAGCAGGCAGGCCTTTGAAAACTATCCCATTATTCAGTCTGTGCACCCACACCGCAAATGACTGCTTCCCAGATTGATGTTGAAATACTTTCTCTGGCTGGCGGACACCACTGCTGCCTCACAGAGCTCATTCTCTGTAATTACCACTGTTAATCTAAAGCTTCTTTTCTCCTCTCGCATCTGTTTACTTTTGATTGAACTGATGCAGCAGTTTTCTTGTTTAAAGGCCACGACTTTTACTGTGTGTTTAGTATAAAGCTGATTAATGACTCGCTAAGGCTCATCCATGTCGCTGGAATGTAAAATCTCTTTAAATTGAAAAGATGCCATAACAAATGTGCACAATTTCACGGTTGTTTGCGCAGGATTCGCCGCGTTGTCTACTTAATAGACGCAATTATACACATAGTTTTTGGTATGTGGGTGGTGTATATGCATTGTGATAAATCTGACACAAACAACAGATGTGCTGCTTACGCAAGTTTATCTTGGCTTTATAGCGGAGTGACAGGAATTACTGAGGCCCAATTTAATGCTAAGAAAAATGTTTTATAGTGTACTTATTCTACATGGAGGAACAGATGGGCCACAGATTAAAGTGCCTCTCTGGTTCTTGATTAAACCACTAGAAACTCATCTCTGTGTTCCAAAGTTACATAGTTAGGAGTTTCTTGTATTTAAATAATCCCTTTCTGCCTTAAAATGCACTAAAAAAAAAAACGAGATTTGTTGATTCAACTTGTATGAATTGGTAACATACAGTTGAATTAAGTTTGTCCAAATTGAGTTAACAAGTGACATTATTGCCTTTGCTTTGGATTTTTCTCAAAAGAACAGTTTGCATTGCTGTAATTTAGTTGTAAGGAAAATCAGCTTGAGGTTTTCCAGCCTAAATATTTGCTTTACCCAAATTTAAACTGTAAGCCTGATTTTCTCTTCAGATTTATTGTTTATTTTTTTTACTTCATTCTGCAATGAAATTGAAATTAAATGGTGGTTGAGTTGCAGCAGAAAAATTAAAGAAATGTGGACATAATGACATAAATGCAATGCAAAAGAAGTAGTAAACCTAATTTTCGCACTTTTGCCAACATTGGAAAAACAATTTAAAGGGACAAAGTGTAACTTCAAGTTGATAGAATCTGCAAAAGTAAATGGTCACAACCAAAGCAAAAAGGAGATTTTTTTTACAGTGTGGCTTAGATGTAACTGCACACCTCCTTCATCCATTTGCTGCAGCTCAAGTACACCAGCTCACCTACGACTCTGTCCAAACACACTGTAAAACTACCAAGTTGCAATATTGGATTACTTCACCCATACATTTGAAAAGGTTACTGAAAAGGATAAATCATTAAGAAATGGTTTTTAAAAATGTCTTAAAAAACTTACTGACCATGCAAGAAATAGGCTATGTAGTTGAGGCCACCAAGATATCTATGAATCCCCTGAAAGACATACAAGCAAGTATTCACTACCATGCCAGACATGTTCAAACTAGAAACAAATTCTGAAGAACGATAATCATACAGAAAACCCCACTCTGCAAGCTGACAGGTTCTTTAAAGTTTGTTACTTATTAAACCCCAAACATCTCGATCCATGTTTCTGAAAGTCATCAGTACGCTGCAGTTTCAATGACAAAATGTTCAGCCATGGCATTGATTTCTTTTTTCGCTCATGATATGTCACCCAGCATATAAAAAACGCCATATGGACTGTTAATACCGAACTTCATTTTTGCCAGAGGGAGCCTTTAAAATGAAAGGATGTCACTATTTCATGGTTGTTTGCACAGGATTGGCCATGTTGTCTCCCTAGCAGACATTACTATGCACACAGTCTTTGGTATGTGGGTGGTGTATGTGCATTGTGATAAACGTGGCACAAACAACAGATGTGCCGCTTACTCAAGTTTATCTTGTTGTTGTAGCAGAGTGACAAGAATTACTGAGGCCTCCCACTTAAGTGCCAGACAAACCATTTCATGGTGTACTTATACTCCATGGAGGTACAGGCGGGTGACAAATTAAAGGAAAAACCAACATAAAGTATCTCAGTAAGGTGTTGGGGCCACCATGTGCCACCAGTGCACGTTGACATTGATTCTACAGATCTCTGAACACTATCGGAGATCTGGAACACCATTTTTGCAAAAGATATTACCTCATTTGGTGTTTTGATGATGGTGTTGGACAATGATGTTTCACATGTAAGTCCAAAAGCTCCCATAGGTGTCCAATTGTGTTGAGAACTGGTGACTGTGAAGGCTTTAGCACATGAGTCACACCATTTTTAGCAAACTATAGATGGGGACATTCAAACAGATATGACTCCCAAAGAAATGTTTCATGAGTCAGAACAGCTTTGTATTGCTTTGTGGTGGCCATTGTCTCTAAAAGGACAAATTCCCCACACAGCATACCAGAGCCACTAGATCCTGTTATTGTAGGGTTTTTTTTTTCTATAACTTGTCATCTACATATTACATAGAGAACTGAACAATGCATTTCCAACCTACTATAGTAACCGTACACCAGAAACACTTGAATAGATGTGACGTCATTTACATGTTCCCTCAGGGAGACGTACCTGAAAAGAAGCAGCTTTACCCGAACCTAGTTTTGCTTTACAAAGTTCACTCACTCTGTTTCCTATACCATCTGCATTACTCTCACCTCTATTTCCACCTTTTTTTTACCCTTTTCATCACAAATTTCACTGCATACAAATCGCAAATCAATTGTTTTTGTTTGGACTTAAGAAGACGTAGGGGAAAACTGAGATTTCTGGGTTGGTATTAGGCAGCGTTGTGTATTTATTCAGTCATAAGGTTTAAAATTGGGTTTGCAGTAAGGCTGAACGATTTGGGGACGAATATCTAATTGCAATTTTTCCGGCAGATATTGCTATTGAGATTGGATTTTTATTTATTTATTTTGGTTTTAAAGCAAACTGTGTGACACATTTGAAAGAGCATTACCACCTGAGATACTCTACATTTTTAAAGCTCCTATTGGTGCCAACCACAGGGGGGAAAAAAAATCTGCCTTTTAGGGTGAAAAATACAGGCTTTATGGTTGGTAGAATATCAAAATAGACCGAAACATGGACATTTTTTGACCAAATTTACACCATCTTATATCTGGTTTTTATTATTCTATTAAAGCAGGGCTGTAGCATTGAAGACCAGATGTACATATCAGTGAGCCTGCAAAACTTCAGGACTGTAGCTGCATTATTTCTCAAGTTATGGCACTTTAGACATTGATACATGGATTGGCGCTAAGAAAATTATGGAAAAATGGACATGACCTCCTTCTTTAAGAATTTGTAACTCAAAAAGTGATCTTACCTGTAACCCCAGATTTTACACACATTTTACTTAATAACATACGTATGCACAGGAAAAAAATCAAGCAAATATAAGGTGTAGTTTTTTTGTAAATTTGGTGAATTTAGATGGAATGAACCATACATCCTAAATTGCAGCATTCGTGATTTACATTGTTTCAAACAGCAATCTTGATCCAAACTCATTTTTCAGGCCTCGTATGGAGACAGACCTGCAACAGAATATCTGAGCTTCAAACTGGGGCCATGGAGTGTGAAAGACCTGGGAGTAGACCAGGCAATAATGTCAGTGTTGAGTTGCATTGTGGGAACTGCCGCTTGTTTTGGAGCTCGACCCAAATGTGGATGTGCTGCGCTCAGATTTATCAATTCTGGCTAAAGTTTAGCAATAAATTAGCAGAATGTCCCTTTTAAAGTGCAGCATATTTGCATTAAAGTGCAACATTTTATGAGGTTTTAATCTCCAATCGCCACCATGTGATCTGCTGCGTTCTTGACTTGGATGAAACACTAACAGAGGGTACTGACACCATTATCAAGTGTGTCACACTTATGATGAAATGAGAAGTTTACTGTGCTGAAGTTTTGATGAATGCAGCTCTAAACCATTCGGTCTGAAATCTTGTCCCCGGATGTGTGATCTTTGCTTTCCTTTGGCTTCATACTGTAAATATAGTCTGCAGTCCACGAAGTAATGCGTCAATAAACGGAGGACGGATGAGAGGACTTCTTGCCATCTGTGTACATGGCAGATAAGAGACGGGGAGGCTCGTAACACTGACATTGTTTATAGACTTGAGTGACTTATGTTATCAGTCGGAGGGCATATAGCGCCCTGACAGCCCCGGGGGGTCGGAGGCGGCTTTACTCACATAGTTTGCATCAAGAGGCTGAATTCCAAAGCAGTGTCATCCCTGCCTGCCTGCCTGGGTTTGGATGGATCGTCTCTGCAGCAGCAGCAGCAGCTGGCACTGGGCCTCAGGACGGAGGACTATCCTCCTCGCCGTCCCTTTATTATTCCTCTCGCCTCTCTCAGGACTGAAGACTAATGGAAAGAAAAGGGAAGGGAGGGGAGTGCACGGAGGAGAAGCCCCGAGACACTGGCAGGGAGACGAGAGGGAAAAGAGATGCATTGTATTGAAATGTGTTTCTAATTTCCTACCTATTTGCATAATTGAGGCAGCAGAACATTAGAAACACCTCTGAGTTCATTTGGTGCAAAATCAACACATTCAAAGCTGTGATTTATGCATATTTTCTACATTTAAAAACTCTGCTACGTCAATTTGTCAACACGTAGAAGAGTCTGTGCAATATAGATAAAATCTGGGCAGTGTTAGTCCTTCTCTGTCAGTGTTTCTACTCATGAAATAATTTGTGCAATACCAGTTTGTGTACACGTACAAAAATCTGTGCAATATACATACAGTTTGTGCAATATTAGTACTTCTGTATCACTATTTCTATGTGCAGTATTATTATTTCCAAATCCAGAGGAATTTGGACAATCTGGACTAGTACTTATGTTTATATTTTTGGTTTATTTTTATTTTTCTACTGATATTTCTTAAATGTTTCCCCTTTGCTGCTACAACAATGCAAATTTCATCCTTGTGGGATTTAAAAAAAGCTTATTTAATGCGATGAAGTTTAGTATAACAATAATTATAACCTCCAAACTTAATTAACATGACATTGACAAAAAAAAAAAAAAAAAAACTGAACAAAATAGGCCCAATAAAAGTATTTAATTGCTTCAGGTTATACAGGTGTACTTAATAACTTGGTCACGGCGTGTATTTTCAAACACTACATCTTCACTTTTAATATCACAAGAGAAAAGTCTTTGAAGACGAGCACCACAAACGTCTCCACCTGAGGAAAAACAACCTCCCCATTAGCCGGTTCAGACGAATTAGGGGAATTTGCACGAAACAAATCGATTCTGAAAAACAAGCAGACGAAGTAGAATATAGATCCAAGGGAAGAGGGTACAAAGAAAATTAGATAAAAGCTGCTCCAGTCAGGTTCAGCACCGTATTACTGGAAGAGTGCCGTCTTAAAAAAACTGTAAAACTCCCATGTACAATTTAGAATATGCAGCTCTTGGGAAAGATATTGAGAAAATTATACACCCACCTAACCTTATGTGTTTTCCTCTAATCTAATCAGCATCTAATGCATTCAGGTGAAACTACAGAACATTCTATCGAACAGTTTTCTTGCTACGACTGATTCGGTGTAATTGCTCACCTTGGTTTAGTTGAAAATCAGCATCATTTCTGGCACATTTTGGTTTTAATTCAAATGAAAAAAGATACCAATGACTTGAAAGAGTAGATTTGTTGGTTTTCCAGATAAAAGGTGGCATTTAAAGGCACTAATTCCACTAATGGAGAAATAAAACTGAATAGAAAAAGACAATTAATTATGTTAACCAAATCATTTGTTTCACAATTAATCATTAATTAAACATTCACAAAGGTGACAGCAGTATACAGCCACACTAACAATAATGAGACATCTAAATTCATTTTTCAGTCCATTATATAGGATTACATATTATATACGATAGGATTTAATTGCATAGTTTCAATCTCACTAATTAGGACAATAATGCGCTTTTCAAAATATTTTCCTGCTCACCTGTTAAAAGTGATCCAAGTCTGAGAATTTACATTTACTTGATCAATGCGTTATATACTACACTGCAAAAAATAATTGAAGGAACCTATTCTGATCAATTGAATGCTTGATTGTGAAATAAAAAATCTTATTTATTAATTTAAAGAAACATTTTAGGTTACAAACATCATTTTGCTGGGTTGGTTTGACATAATAATGTTGCATCAACTTAATATTATGCATAATCTCAACTCAATTTCTGTGTTAAATTAAAACTAAATTCAAGATGATGTAACTTCATGAAATTTGCTTGATAATTTCCCACAATTCAGACTAGTGATTAACATACTTTTGATTGTAGATGATAAGGTAATTCCCCTAATTCAATGTAGTTTGTTGGCTGAACAGAATTTCTTTAATTCTAAAAGATTAATGCAAGCTTCTGCGTTATTTTATCAGTTGAGACTGATGATTATTTTAAAAAATGTTAAGCGTCTGGTCAATTAGTCCTAAAAGCCTGTTTAGGTAATAGCAACCATTTCTGCTTCTTTTCAAGGTTCAGATTATTCACTATACTGACTATAACAATAAAATTTATTTCTAAAGTGAACTCAAAAACTAGAATAAAAATGGAAAAGTGGCAAATAAAACATGATAAAGCAACAATAAAACCATTTAAAAGACAATAAATCAGCATAAGAGGCGATGGAACATTAGAAAACACATAAGAAGATGTTCTACAGATGCATGTCTGGGTTACTAAAAGCTTTCTGACAGGAACTGAGTTGTTCTGACTGATAGAAGAGAATCACTGCACCAAGTTAAATGAACTGCAAAAACAAGAATTACTGATGCTCAATTTAATGCAAAGCAAAATCTTTTCTAGTGTACCTGTATGACATAGAGACACAGATGGATGACAAATTTAAAAAGTGCCTCTCAGGGAAATGATTAAAGCCCTAAAAACTCATTGCTTTGCTTTGAAGTTACATATTTAGATGGTTTTCGCATGAAAATAATCTGTTTCTGCCTTAAAATGCACTGAAGAAAGAACTGTAGCATCAACTACAATGAATTTTTTTCATTGCTAACATACAGTTGAATTAAATTGATCCAAATAAAGTAATATTAAAGTTACTGGTTTAGGATAAATGTGCAGGAATCATTTGATTACTCTCAAATGGGCATTGCTGCAACTTAATTTTAAGGAAAGTCAACTTGAAGTGTCCAAGTTTATCAATTTAAACATTCAGTTTAACAAAATGTAAAATATACAACACGATTTTGTTATTAGATTTTCAGTTCTTTCCTTTTTTTTCTTTCTGTAATCCTACTGGGAGAAAACAGTGGTTGAGTTGCAGCAGAAACATTTGAAGTAGTAAACTTACTTTTCGCACTTTCATTGAAATCAGAAAAGCAGTTTAAAGGGACAAAGTGTAGTTTAAAGTTGATAGAATCCACAAAAATAAACTGCATTCATCAAAACAGAAAAATAAGTGAGATTTCTTTCTTTCTTTCTTTTTAAGGTATAAATGTGTTTGTTCCAGAGTGTTGGAGCTAAAACAGTAAAATCATGAACTCCCTTGAAGTTTTAACAGCATTTGATCTTCTGATGTGAAAGGTCTCGGTGCAGAATGCGGTGCTAAAAGTTCTGAGGTGTATAGTTCAGGCAGACCATTTAGAGGTTTAAAAGTAATCAGAGTCTTAAATTGAATTCTGTATAGCGAACAGGGAGCCGCTGTAATTCAGCTACAACTATAGCAGTTTTGAATCAACTGTTAATGTGCAGTCGCTGCAGCGTTCAGGCAGGTGAATAATGAGCTGCAGTAGTCCAGGTGAAAGGAAATAAAGACGTGGATGAGCTGTTCTTTCAAATTTAAAGATGGCAGGAATTAACTGGAGTCTTACTGTGCAGATTGAAGTTGGGGCTGTGCTTAATGTTGATTTTTAGGGTGGGAGGTGATACTTTTACAAATATGATGAGGATCAATAACCAGGACTTTAGTCTGACCTGTTTTCAGCTGTAGGAAATTGTAGAAGCCATTCAGTAATGACAGTAATAATAGTAGTAATGGCAGCAAAGCAGTAATGCAGAGAATCCAGATCTCGATTTTTCAAGGCTAAATGAGGCTAAAAAAGACAGATATTTTGTGTCAAAGTTACATTTGTTGTGTTATTTTTTGCAAATATAAATGGTATAAGTGCTCCTCCCATTTTCTAAAAAGAGTTCCTCATCTTTTTCATTGGAAATGTTAATGTCCCAAATCAGAATCAGAAATACTTTATTGATTCCTGAAGGTAAACTGCTCATAATTACAGCTGCTCCCATTAAAAATCTTAGAAATTTAAGCAGTAGAAAAAAAATATAGCTAAACATATACTACCATTAAAAAGTTTGGGGTCACTTAGAAGTCTCTGAAAGAAAAGATTTTTTTCAATGAAGATAACATCAAATGAATGAGAAATCCAGTGTAGACATTGTTAATGTGGTAAATGACTATTCTAGCTGGAAACAGCTGATTTTTAATGGAATATCTCCATAGGGGTACAGAGGAACATTTCCAGCAACCATCACTCCTGTGTTCTAATGCTACATTGTGTTAGCTAATGATGTTGAAAGGCTAACTGATGATTAGAAAACCCTTGTGCAGTTATGTTAGCACATGGAGAAAAGTGTGAAACATGAAATTGTCTGGGTGACACCACAATGCCAATGTAAGTAGAAAAAGACGTACTAAAAATACAAACATAAGTAGAAAAAACTTTAAAATGTGCATTGTTCTAAGATAAATAAAAATGTAAGTAATAGAGTTATATTTGTGTTGTTGCACAGAGACGTAGTTATTGCACAATATTTAGTGAAGTTATTGAGTCGTGTAATATAATCAACTGGGATTTTACACCTTGAATTATCGTTTCTGTTAAGTGAACAATGAGTCTTTAGCAGGATAAAAGCTGAGAGCAGGTCAGTTTGAAAGGAAAAGCATCGCTCAGGCTTGTCCTAAAATGCATATCGCCCACCTTAATGCAAATTATAGAGAGAAATACAGCACAGAGTGAAGATTAAAAAGCAGAAAAAGGAATTTGGATGATAGGATGTTAAATAAAAAAAGAAGTGACGCGGGGTGACAAAATACCAGATATAACAGGAGAGTGTTGGACTATGTGAGTGGTGTAACAATGAATAGTGATCCCAAGAAACTGGTGATGGATGTGAAAGTGAGCAGAAAGAGGTGCATTAATTCATCCTGGAACTGAAAGAGGAGAAAAGTTTTAAAAAAGAGGCGAGGAAAGTCTAGCTTTTAATGTGTGTTCCCTACAGGAACCCACTTTATGGAAATAGCCCATTTTAAACTCCTGTGGTGAAGGAGAATTTCCATACAATGCATATGAAAAGTGCTTTTTTTTTTTTTTTTTTTTTTTTTAGTACAGGATTTTATGTCAAGTCGATTCTCCAGAGAGAAGTACAATAGAAATAGAGAGATTATGGGGAGTAGTAGGAAACAATGATAAAAGATGGATGAAGAAGAAGAACAGTTGGAGGAGGGAAACTCAAGTCGGGAGATGAAAGCAGGAGGAAAAAGGTGATTGTTTTTGGTGATGGCCCGCTTCAGCACTACCTTTATTCAGCTGTCAGCGAGGAATTATTATAAGTGCTGTTTAAGTGTGCCCATTTTTTCCAGTGACTGCACAAATGCGATGCTATCCCGTTCAGATACAGGCTGTAATGACTCATAAATCCAAAAAAAGTAAGTCGAGTGAACAACTGAGGAGAGTCCTTTGACTTGAGAGTAATGACTCGGCAGTCAAGTGTTATATATCTGCGCTATCAGATGGAAGACGGTAAAAAAGTGCTGGGCGGAGGCAGGAAAATGAACTCAGGGACAAATACTGAGGGGAGTGAGCACGAGGAGAGGCAGGCAGACAAATGACAGTAACATGGGAACTTTTAGCACACACTGAAGGATAATTATTGATTGTTACAAGAGGAGGCGAACAATGGAATAAGTTCGGCAGAGGTGGATGTGAGAGATAAGTAGAGATGCTGCTCCAAGAACATTTTTAGTGTTGTTGTTTTTTTGATGCCACCCCTGACATTTCGCTGATTTTTCATTTCTTTGCATTAAAACTTCACGTTTATACACTGCCATTACCAGAGAGAGGTTTATCAAGTCTAGAAGTTGCATATTTACTGTTTTTCTTTTACCAGCAAAACAGGATCAATCAGCTGAATATCATGAAATGTCAAGTGAATAACATGTTTTGCACTTGGTGTGTCATTGCACGCCATGTAGGAGCAATAACCTTAACCCTAATCCTTACCATGTTGCATGCTCATTTAATGCCGTAAAATTACATGTAAAGAGCTTAGAACGTGTAGACATGACACAAAAAGTATGCCTCAAGTGGTTTGCCATTCATATGCATTCCCATGATACCTCATTAAGTCATTCTTTTTGGTTTAAAGGTTCCATATTGTGCCTTTTTTCAGCAAATTAATGCAATTCTCACATGTCCCCATGGGGTTTCTTTCAGTTTTCAGCTCATTAATACTGAAAAGATGCTTCGCTTCGCCACACCTCTGGTTTTAGGGATGTTCCAAATGGGATGTTTTGCTTTGAAAACCAATGAGATGCAGCTGCTCGAGCCTCCCTGCAGGAAGAAAACCCTCTCTGTGTCACAACAGTTGTGTCAGTCACAGTTTAAGCTAGATTACTATTGGTTAGTTGGGTGTGAGGTAGCACTTGGGTCGAATTTTGACTGGTTTGTAAAGCTCGAGAACAATCTGCTTTTGTGGGAGTTCTTGAGGAATGGCAGAAATAATTGTCTTCAACAGCTTTTATTTTACACCTGCAAGATTATAACAACCGCAAAACACAATAAAAATCCATTTTTACCATATGAGACCTTCAAAGCATATAGTATATAAATGTGGACATTGGAGCCTTAAGTTTGGCATTTGGCCATCGCCATGTTAACCATTTGAAATCAGATATAAACCAAACCAAGGACACTACATGCAGTGACACAGTAGCAACCTGCCAATCACAAGCTAGCTCCGCCCTACAATCTACCCTACTTAATCGTCTTTTTTTATTTTAAATGGGACCAAAATTAAGAAAACAAGCATCGTCAGGTCTTGAAACTAGTGATTGAGACTATAAATTTGTTAGGAAAAAGTTACCTGAGGCAACAAATCAAGTGAGAAGTAGGCTTGTTTTCTCTTAGACTTCAATGCAATCAAGCTTCTTTTTGCGACCAGAGCAGTCGCCCCTGCTGGATGTTAGAGAGAATGCAGGGGTAAGGCAGTTTGGCGTTGGCTTCACTTTTCAGAACCAAAGGCTACATCTACATCTATCTTTGATATACAGCTGTAATTTTGTGGAACTTTAACCTTTGATACAATTTAAATGGGTGACTTATATAGAAGTTCACATCCTGTATGTTTGTCATGAGTGAGTAAATTAGCTTTAGAGACCAAAACTGTTTCTTGTACTAAGCTGTAAATATGTTTATTTCTGCTGTAAAGTTGGCAATTTTGAAATGGGAGGTTATGGGGATTGACCCAGTTTTGGAGCGCCAAGTGGCCGTTTGAGAAACTGCAGTTTTTGGTACTTCCATATTGTCCTGAATGTTCAGCTCCAGAGGTTTCCACTTGATTTAAAGGTACTTTATGGGGTTCTTTAACCATTGGTGGCTCTATGGAGCAGTGCTTTTTGTGTGATGGTTCCCATTTAATTTGTAATGTGCAAGTGTAGCAGCAGAAGCATGTGGCTTAAGTGGCACACACCATTCTCCAGTTTACGTTTTTTAATTAAATTTGCCTGATTTCTCACTGTAATCCTGTTGGACGTCTGGTGCTTACTGTAGCGTAGATTTTAGGCTTCCTCTTTTCTGTCATTAATTTATTTTGGCTTTACTGCTGTTAGTAATAAGCATTGATTCAAAGTCTAAATTTGACTACACTAGTCTGGCTTCAGGCAAAATCACTGTATAAACCAGGCACTTGTTGGAATATATATGCATGTTTAAACCTGTTTACGCCTACTAATCCCTGCAGTGCCTCTCCCCTGAAATTATACTGTAAAAGCAATGCATTATGCGTGAAATAACAAAACAAGGAATTGCAAGAATAAAGTGCTTGCATGTAATTTCCTAATGGTTTATACACAGTGCCTGCTGCATAGGACTGACACTCAGTATAATTGTGTTTATATGCCATTTATGTAAATATACCCTCTGAACCCCCAAAACCTAGGTCTTGAAAAACATATTATTCTAACAGAATCACCAAGATCATACCATATACCAGAACCAGAAACTGTAAAAGAAGAAAAAATGGTCAGGTTTTCAACTTTCTGACGGTCCTTGAACATACCATATGTTACATACAGTTCTGTCTGGAAAAATAACCAAAATTTAAGTTGTAAATTGCAATATTTCTGTAAAATATTATTACATTATTCTACATGTCTCATTCAAGAGTTCATCACAAAAACATCCTGTAGTTGTAAAAATGTAAAAAAAAAAAAAAAAAGAAAAAAACTGAGTACAATAGCCTATCTATAGAATGTAGAGCCAGTATTTTTTCCAGTATAGTTAACATCTTATGATTCACACCTGTATAACTGTGCCCAACTGCATTAAAGACATGAATCAGTTATTTATACTTCTAGCCATGGTTGTGCTGTTTCCATTGAGGTGCATGACTTTATATTGCAATAAACAAATTGAGCCCACAGTGAGTAAAAATGCCCCGTAACCATTTGGAGCTCAGAGGGTTAATTTGCTGCTTTCTTTTGCTATCATTTGTTAGAATTACTTTCCGCTGCATGAAGTGTTATTTTGTTGTGTTTCTGTAATTATGCGGCTCCCAGTTTTGGGGCTTAATTAATCGATTAATAAATGCACAGATACCAAACACACAAATATAAAGTTAGCCATCACTACCTGTTGTCAGCACTTTAAATGAAGTTTAATTCAACTTGCAAAGCTTTCATTCACTGCAGCCTCAACCCAGCTTCAAAATTCATTGTTATATTTGAATTTTCATTAGCTATTAGCATACAACATGCCGCATAGGCTATTAATATAAATAACAAATAGAGTTGGTAATACACTTATATAAGAGAACTGATGCAAGCAAAGTGTGTCAGTGTTTTCAATCCTATTTAGAAATGCTCTATTAGCTCTGTTGATTTTTTTGTTTTTTTTGCTCCTCACTCATTATTTTATTAAGACGTGTAGCTCAGCTGGATGCATATAATAGAAACCGATGAGCTGCAGAACAAGGACGGAGACCATCATTAGTTTGGTTCTTATTAAGTTAGTCTGTTGTTGCCTCCGATGAGGCAAAGCAAATGATGCCTTCATTCATAACTCTCCAATAACAAATCATTTCAGATTATTGCTTCACTTTGTAAACCATAAATACTTTATTATATTGCTTACTCTAATTAGCGTCTCAGCTAATTAATGCATGTTGGTGCAGTTGCAAAGAAAGGCTCCTTTAATTACTTACACTTAATAATATTAGAGGAGTTTTACAGGACACACACACACACACACACAAAAAAACCCTATTGCTGGTTTAGTCAGTCATGTTGCAGAAGATGAGGTTCGGCAGAAAGAATGTGGGTTTGGCAGCGTCTGATCCCAGCTGTGGTGTGGGAGCTTCAGCCAGAGAAACTCCAGGTTTTGCAGCAATTTTGGCCATGTGAGCTAAAAAGAAAAAAAGGCCTGAAGCTTCACATTTGTACTTCAAAAACAAACATCTGTACGTGCAAACGAAGCGATGACCCCACGATGATAACTGCTTTTTACAGTGCGACCACTGTCATGACCTCAAGGTGTAATTTGTGTGTTGGGTAAATGGGACACGGCCTCCCATGAATTATCTGCTCGTCTGCATCAGGCATGATTGTGACCTAAATTAAAGCTTAGTGAGTTAATGGTTCCGGTTTTTCAGTGTTTTTGAGCTTTTGTGTGTGTGTGTGTGTGTGTGTGTGTGTGTGTGTGTGTGTGTGTGTGTTGCTCATGTTGTGGGGACATAAATCTCTTTACACACTCCCATTAGCTGTGTTTCCATATAATTGTCAAGAGGATTTGAAGTGAACTTTTTCAAATGCCACAAAAAAATACATTAAAAATGAATTAGGTTTGTTCCCATTAACTGCTCTGGAGCCAATAAAGTCGGCTGCGTAGGTTTGTCAGAAGATGGACAGGGAAATGGACAGAATTCTTCAAGAATTGTTTTCAATCAGACAAGTTTTATTTGTTCTTTAATGCCAGCTGGTGTTGGCCATGTTTTATACTGTCTAGATATAAAAATATGGGTTTTCATCACCCATAATGTGCAGGTCCAAACCAACTCAAGTGAGCATAAACACTTTTTTGTTAAAGTTTTTATCAACTTTTGCCATTTCCGTTCACTTTTTCTAATGTAAAACTTCAAAATGCAAATGAAAATCCAAACACCTAAAATCCCTTTTTCTAGCAAATCCCCAAAACATAGATTATTAAGATTCATGTTGAAGTCCCGGTTTAAGTTTGAGATGGAAATACGATTATGCATGTTTATTAAATGGTTTTAGGCAAACAGCCACTAGTTAATCTATATAATCTATATTTCTGTGCATTACTTTATTTATGCAATCGATGAGAAAAAACCTTAAAGCAAAGTAGGCTCTATCTATGCTACAGGACATGATAAAATTGGCAACACTGTAAAAAGTGTATGCTTTTATACATTTTTAAACACACTTTTTAAAAAAAGAGAATTTAATTTTACAGATTTTCCCTATTTCTGTAAATTACACATAACAACTAATAAAATCACAGAAAAAGTGTACCTATACATCTTAACCCTAATAAAACAGGCGAAAGCTGTAAATAAAGTCCACAGAAAGCTACTGTATTTTTACAAATGGTTATTTGTTCTTTTACAATGGTAGATCGCTATATATCTATGTATCTATATCTATCTATCTATCTATCTATCTATCTATCTATCTATCTATCTATCTATCTATCTATCTATCTATCTATCTATCTATCTATCTATCTATATATATATTTTTTTTTTTCACTGCAATTAGATCATCAAAAATGTCATTTTACAGATATTTGCTGTTAGTTGAAAGAAAATTATGTCTGTGAAGGACTGAAAAATGTTTTTTTTTTTTTTAAGTTATTTTTATGGTCTTTTGTTGGCTTTATTTGACAGGTGTAGTGAGAAACAAACAGGAAATGGGGAGAAGAGTCAGGGAAAGACATGCAGCAAAGGGCCACGAGCAGGAATTGAACCCGGGCCGCTGCGTCGGGGACCAGCCCTTGTACATGGGTCGCCCACTTAACCTGTTGAGCTATACAGGTGCCCTGGACAAAAAAATGTTGAACCATTTTAAAAAGTTAGTAGTCTGGACAGCAGGGCTCCTGTTTATGGACTGTCAAGGCTTTTCTATATTTACTAAAAACAACTACCTGCTGAGGCTGCAAACAAGTTCAGCGAGTGTGGTGACACTAAACATGAAGGTTTCAGGATGTAAATCCAAAACAATGAGTTTGTTTATTCATTTAATTGATGAGAAAAAGCCTTAACGCAGAGTATGTCCTATATTATGGTCGCCTGGGGGCAGTAGAAAGGCTCTGTGATAAATATTTACATATCATTACATGATAAAAGTGGCAACAGTGTAGAAAATTTATATTTTAAAATGTTTTTTAAACTTTTTTTTAGCAATTTAATGTAATTTCTTTCTTTTTTTTCTAACAGATTTCCCTTGTTTTGTTAAATTACAGCATATGAATATTAATTTGTAGAAAATACTGGTCAAAACTGTAAATAATGTCCACAAAAAACTTTTATTTTTTTTACAAATAGTCATTTATTCTTTTACAGTGGTTGACTGTGAAATAACACAAATTTTCACTGCCATCAAAGCAGCAAAAATGTCATTAATTTACAGATATTTGCCATTAGTTGAAAGAAAGTTATGTCTGTGAAGGACTGAAAAGTGTTAAATCACGTGCAGTTAGTAGTCTGGACTGCAGGGCTCCAGTTTACGGACTGTGGAGGTTTTTCTTTATTTACTGAAAACAACCACCTGCTGTTGCAGCAAACAAGTTCAGTGAGAGTGGTGAAACTAAACATGAAGGTTTCAGGCTGTAAATCCAAAACAATGAGGTTAAAGATGCTAAAACACTCAGGAGGACTGCAGTGTCTGATATTAATTCTCTGCAGGTTCGCCACTGAATGACCCCTTTTCCATATGCAAATCATTTGGACTGTTATATAAACATGTTGATTAGTGCAGCTTTAAAGTAAGCTGTAATTAATGTGGAGCCCTGGGTTGTAGATGTTTAAATATCTTTCAAAATGCATTTTCATTTGGTTTATGCTACACATTAAAGAGCCCATGTTATGCTGTTTTTCCATTTTGTGTTGTAGCATTTTTGTGCGTGTAAAAGGCTTTAAAAGTTTCAAAATCAACACCAAATGAAAATCAGTGCTGCATACCTGCCTGAAGCACCTCGTCTGAAGTCTGGGCTTTTCTTCTGTTACTTAATGACATCATAAAGTAACACATTTGCATAACGCCATAAAGAAAGAATGATTGCTTCCCTAGTTCGGCAATATTTCTTTGCTACATCTCCGTAGTAAGATATCTTAGGTTATGACAATCAACCAGCATTACATCGCTTTGTTGGGCCAGCTGACCAATTAGAGCAGATGGGGCTTTTCTTAAAGAGTCAGGAGCTAAAACGCTTCAGATGAAAGCTGAGAAGAAGTGCTGCAAAAATGAAAGATAATCCCTTTTTTGAACATTAAAACATGTAAACATATTCTAGTAGACCCTAAAAATGTAATTAGAAACCTTTAAATGAGCACAACATGGGCTCTTTAATATGTAGAAATCCTAAACCTGTCCCTCAACATGAGTTACACAATAGCCCCTATCACTAGTTTAAGGATACAGATAGAGTGACATTTAGATTGATACCGTCTGCACTTTCCAAGTTAGAAGTTGGTTTTGTTCTACAGTGTCTCTAACATGCAGACTGCTGAGTTCAGGGCCCCGGTGAGTTGATTTACTAGTTTTCGTGCAGCTCGACAAAAATCCACCTATTAGTGCATTGCTCAGCACCACCTTTTGCAGTCACTTTACACTTACGCAGCTTGTTAATGGTTTATTTCATTATTTTTGCGCCATCAAGCTGTAATTCAAATCCCCTTGTATTTAGAGGAACACTTTTTAATTACAGATTCTTTTGTCTAATAAGGTAATTAGGACCCTTTTTGAGCTGATGGGGAAACTTTTCACAGTGACGACGCTCTGAACAGCTCATGATTTTGGCTCAGGAATTCTAAAACGTCAAACCGGCGACCTCTCTGGCTCCCCCTAGCTGCTCAGTAGGCAGATTTAGCGTTTGTTCAGTTTCTTCAATAGTGAGATCACACATTTATTCCCCCTCGCTCTGCTTTTCCTCACACAAACACAATCACACAACATAAGAGATTCATGCACATAAACAGTCACACATGACTCGTTTGAATTCCTCCTGCAGGAAGATGTTTGATGTCTTTAATTGGCCACTGGGGAGCTTTTCTTTCTTCTTATCCTCCCTTTTTTTTATTTCTGCCTCTATCTTTGTTTCATATTCTTTCTTTCAGATCCTCACACATTCCTTCAGCTTCCCCCCTTTTTTCCTGCAGCCCGACTGTTGATTAAAGCTCCAACTGGCTCAAAACAAAGATTAATTCGGGCTCGGCAGTCACAACATTGTCACGTAGAGCCAGAGTTTCAATAGTTTGATAGAGCATAAGTTGACGTCTCGCAATAAAACATGTCACTTGTGTTATTTCTGGAACTAGTGGAGTATTTTATCTGCAAAATTATTTTTTGTACTCGCAGCTGCACCAGATAATATTCACATTTCAGATGCTGGAGTCAGCCTATTTTCTCAGTTTATCAGTCAGTTGTTTGGTCTATAAAAGGTCAGAAAATGGTGAAAATTCAGATCAGTGTTTCCAGAAGCCAACCACCCAAAGATATTCAGACTACTTTCACTGAGGAGGAAAGGAACCAGAAAATATTCACATTTAAGATGCTGAATTCAGGGGATCATGACTTGATAGCTTAAATTATTCAAATCAATCAATTGATTATTAAAATAGCGTGCAATTAATTTAACAGTGGACGATTAATCCACTTAATCTTGTACTTTGAGTGCATATTTTACTACACATTTACATTTGTTTATTGGACATTTATGCAAATGAACAGATATTCACATAATTGATACTTAATTATGAATATTTAATTTAAGAATAAGTTGGCACCTCACATTAAACATTACATGTTATTTTTTGTTTAATTTTTTTGTAGTTTCAGCTGCAGTTTTTTAAAGCTGGATTAAAGGGATATTGATTTTTTTTCTTAAATTAATGAAATAAATGTATTATCAATATAGTTGACAATTAATTTAATAGTAGGTACTCTACTGCATATTTCACTACACTTAGTCTGTTGGACATTTAGAAAAAATAACAGATATTTACATGGAAAATATATGATTTATGAATGATTTAATTTGAGAATAAGTCGATGTCTCAAATAATAACTTGTCACTTGTGCTATTATTGGAACTACTGGAATATTTAATCTACAAAATTATATTTTTTGTAGTTTCAGCTACAGTCCTTTAAAGCAAAAATCAGAGGATATTAACTTTTTTCTTAAGTTATTCAAACTGATAATAAAATAGTTGACTATTAATTTAACAATTAACGTTTAATTTGCTTTATGCTGTACGTTGAGTGTATATTTTACTACATTCTTACACTTGTTTATTGGACGTTTCTGCAAATTACAAGGGGTTTACATAGTCAATACCCAATTTTTAATCATTAATTTAAGAATAAGTTGGCACCTCACATTAAAACACATCACTTGTGTTGTTATCAGAACTAGTGGGATATTTTGTCTGCAAAAATTAGTCCTTTAAAGCTAAAATCAGGGGACATTAACTTTTTTTTTAATTATTGAAATTGAGTATGAAAATAGTTGACGATTAATTTAACAGTTGATGATAAATCGATTGATTGTGGCAGCAGTGCATATTTTACCAGATTTAATCTGTTGGACATTTATGCAAATTAACAGATATTTACAGAGATAATACCTAATTTATTAATAATTTAATGTAGGAATAGGTTGGCACCTCATAACAATATGTCACTTGTGTTATTTGAATAGAATAGAAAAATATAAAAATTTAAAGTCATTACAAAAGACACGATAAAAACAAAAACTACTGGAATATTTTATCAGCAAAATTATTCCCCACCTGTGGTCTGTACTAGAAATCCATCCTCGATACAAACCGATTAGGCTGCTTTTTTTCCCGTTTGGTGATATAAATATAATTTGTCTTATTATGCGTTTCTTCATTATATAAGCAGATGCGTCTTTTAATAAAGGTCACAGACGTTCTTGAGACTATTTAAGAGGGTTAATTGCTTTTTTTCTGTACATAAAGCCAACCACTTCCCTGCCTGTGAAGGTGACACGATGCCGAGGATATTTCCATAAATCTTAGGTGTTATTTTCTTCCAATTATTATTATTATTATCAGCCCGGTAATAGCAGTAATTAATTAATGTCAACAGTTCAGTGGGCAGCACTGTTTCAGCTGCTGACGCTAATCTCAAGAACAAAGTTTCAGCCGGTGATTGTTCTTTAAACCCTTCTTCTAAAATGTCATTGAGAAAGTCGTTTCTGTTTGTCCTCGATGTTTTTTTTTTTTTTAACTCGCTGCATCTGTGAACTTTTTTTCGTTGCTCCTCAAGATGCAAATTCCCATCTGGTGTGATTACCTTGGCGACTCTTTGACAGTTTCTGAGACCCTTTGGTAAAACTTCTCCCAGTGCAAAAAAAAAAAAAGAAGAGAAAACCGAGTGTCCATAACTGCAGATGTGTATTGTGTTGCTCGACTTAATTATAAATTGTAATTATAAAGTATCACTTCCAGAAAAGTGCATAAATCTGAACTGTTAAATTTAGTGTAGCTCAACTAAAAGCATCTAATGTTTCAATGATACAAGAATTAGACGCAGTGCACATGAAAATATGTGAAATTATCATGCAACGTGGGCACTTAAGGAGCAGAGTTCAAGAGGTTTTAGGACAAATTAGCATCTAATGCGAGACGCTGCAGGCGAGAACATTGTTTTGTTTTTTTTTCAAGCATCAATCAGTTTGGAGATTTTGCTTCTATAATCTTCTCTCAGACGAATGAAAAGAAATCATCTAAAATACACATTTTTATGTTGAAATAGAGTTGCAGCTAATTTTCTTAATTTATCAATTGGTTGTTTGGTCTATAAAAGCTTGGAAAATGGTGAAAAACGACCCAAGATGACACATATTTTGTGATTAACCCAAAGATATTCAGTTTACTGTCATAGAGGAGGAAAAAAAGTGAAAAACTTCACATTTCGGAAGCTGGATTCAGGAGATATTGACTTTGTTTCTTTAAAAAACTGCTTAAATAGATTAATTATTAAAAATATCAATTAATTTACTAATCACTGCTGCAGGGCTTATTTTACTATGTTTATTTTTGATATTTATGCAAAACTGACAGATTTTTACATAGATAAAGCCTCAATTGCTTATTGAAACATAGCATTTTGAGAAACTTGTTAAGCAAAAAATAATCAGCAGTAGAGGTTTTAGGGTGATATCTGTTAGTTCTAATATATTTACCCATAAATGTTAGTTTCGAACAGCAGTTCCATCGCTAAACTTTGTCCGTTTTCTTATGTACATTCTGAAGGTTTATCCTGAAGACTTTTTGCTCATATTTCATTCATGGCCTCATTTAGAAACATTTTATTCCTAAAAACATGGTGAAAATTGATATTTTTCCCCCCTGGCTGTTGACAGTATTTTCAGATTTATAGAGTAATAAATGAGATGTCTGGAATGCCCTCTGCAAAAACTTTGACTTCTAATGCGTCGATGAAACGAAAAAAGAATTTTAAAGCTAGTTTTAGTCGATGTTCAGATTTCTGTGCTGGAAATTAATGCAAATGAGAGCATATGTAGGTAGATAATACTGAATTTGCATATTTAAACAGAACATTTCAGAAAACTTGCAATGCAAAATGCAACTGTATTAATATGGGTTTTCCTTCTTTACCTGCAGTGTCTCTGCTTAAAGTTAAAAAGATACGTAGCTTCACATATATTTATTCTTTAAAAAAGCCATAAAGTTCTGTTTTTGATTACATTGCTGGAAATGTATTCAATAAATACCACATACATGTAATGCAAAAAGTTACTGTCCTAAAAAATATTTTCCTTCTTTACCCGCAGTATCTCTGCTTAATGTTAAAAAGATACGTAACTGTCCATATATTTATTCTTAAAAGAGCCACAAAGTTCTGGTTTGTGCTTACATTGCTGGAAATGTGCAGAATAAATACCACGAAACAAGAATTTTGAAGCAGTTTTTAGTCAATATTCAGATTTCTGTGCTGGAAAATTAAACCATTAGAGCATATTTAGGTGGATAATACCTCATTTGCATATTTAATGTACAATGTAACTGTCTTAATGTGGGTTTTCCTTATTTACCTGCAGTGCCTCTGCTTAAAGTTAAAAAGCTACGTAGCTACATAGATTTATTCTTAAAAAAGCCATATGGTTCTGTTTTTGCTTATATTGCTGGAAATGTGTAGAATAAATATCACAAAACAAGAATTTTGAAGCAGGTTTTAGTTGAAATTAAGATTTCTGTGCTGGAAACTAATGGAAATTAGAGCCTATATAGGTAGATAATGTTTTTTTTTTTTTGGAAATGTATAAAATAAATACATTCAGATTCATGTTGAGGTTGTATTTAGTTGAAGGTGTTTTTGTGCGTGACTGCTATAAATTGAGAGGTGTTTCTATTCTCCATTGCAACACATACACACAAAAAACACAATTTAATCAACACAAATCACAGTAATCATAGAGATGTTACTGGATTTCATTGGATTCTGCAGGTGTATCTCACAAAATGGAAACAAAACGTGCAGAAAATCGTCATTATTGTCTCAGAAGTGTTGAGTCCAGTCTTGCAGAGCTTCTTTTTTTTAGGTCAGGAGACTTTATTCTGAAATGATCCTTTTGCCACTGGAGCCGAGCTCATCTAATTATAGTCATGCTGACATTACTAAAGTAGGAAATTGCACTCAGCAATTCCAGACCTTCGAATTATTCAGAACGCTGCTGCCGCGATGGTCTCGGCAAAGACAAAAAAACTGAGAGTTACCACACGTCCTGCTTGGTGTCAGCTAGAAATGACTTGAAAGCTCTTTGAATTATCTGTAGAGATTTGAAAGGATTATTTCCCTTAAAAGGCTCCTGACTGCTTGTGATTTTACTGTACACCTCAGCTCTGCCTCTGATTTTACCAGCGGCTGAATGCAAAACTTGCAGCCGTCTCTCTTTAGGGTATTAAAGCTCAGAGGGAAGAGACTGAGGAAGATGCTACCAAAGGATCGTGTTGTTTATTTTTAGATTTGAGAAATTCTGTTATGAAAGGTGGCAGGAAAGTGTAAAATATTAACGTCTGCTGCCTTTCTGGCGTCAGATTTAGTGGTTCTGCAGCAAAATGTTTCTGTTTTGGAAACCAACAATTGCAGAATTTCTCTTTTTGCATATGTTCCACTAAAGTTCTCTGCACTTTTTACACGAACAAAGAAGTAAAACACTTTAAATGTCTTATAGAAACTGTCTGAAAGGGTGCACAATTATCCCAGTTTTTAACACATAATTTGTCTCCCTTCTCTGTGTGACTTGCAGCTTATAAAATCAATTGAACAACACTTTTGATTCCTAAAAGATGTTCAGACAATTTAAAATCCTGCATCTCTATGGAAACAGCACAAGCATGGCTACAAGTAGAGAAGATTCAAGAATGTCTTTTATACGGTATGACACAGTTATAGTGCCATAAATCATAAAAAAAAAGCAAAAACACTGGATTAGACATATACAACAAGAGCCTTTTCCAAGAGCCTGTAGGTGCTAGCAGTGTTTGAAAAAACGCTAACTCTAAATCTGTAGATATTTTACAACCTATATTTTTAATTTATTATGATACACAGCCTGCACAGTTATCCCATTTTTAACTGATTATCTGTCTCCCTTCCCTGTGCAGCTTTTAAGCTCAGGTAGAAACACTTCTTCTTCACGTCTTCTCTCAAGTATCACCCGTCTTTTTGGGTTTATTTTCTGGAGCAAGTTAGTTATAAGTACCAGGCTACAAAACTACATTTTCTATCCTAATTAAATTCATAGTTCCTCTTCAAAATGATGCCCCCAACCAGGGTTTGAACTACAGGGGAGCCAGAAGGAACTCGACTGCCCTTAATAAGTCATGAACCTTCCTGAAAAACATGATTTGCAAAGTTTTGGGAGGCCCTAAGCTTAGATTCATGCACGAAGTCAACTCATCACTAATTCACTTTAATAAAGATATCGGCATGCTGTTCCTGGCATCGCCATCAAAGTGTGGTAGCTGGGGTTGCAGTTAGCTATTACTTCCATTTTCTTGATTAACTGATTAGTTTCTTGTTCTAAAAAAAGGCAGAAAATGGCAAAATGTTGTCAATCAGTGTTTCCAGAAGCACAAGATAATGAGAAGTGATAAAACATATTCAATTTACTGTCATAGAGAAGGACAGCAATCAGAAAAAAAAACACATGTAAGCAACTGGAATCAAAGAATTGAGGCTTTTTCCTCTGAAGAAAAACAAAAAAAGCCACTTGATTAGTCTTTGCAGCTCTAGCAGTGGTGTAGTACTCAACTTTATTCATATACCAGGAAATAATGATAAACTTTTTTGTTGTCATTCACTGAAAAATAAGAAGAACAATTCAAGAAGAACAAATCTAACCCTCGACCATAAACAACCATATTTCATCTGTTTTCTTAATCTTAATTTTCTTACTCATATTATTAGGTGTAATAATAAATAAAATCTGCTTCAAAGGGTGCTTTATAAATGTTGTATCGTTTGTTTCTGACCATAAAATGTGACAAATGAATGTGTAAATGGAAATTACATGTTTTTTCTAGTTGGATGTGGTTAACACTTTTCAAATTATGGCCAAAAACAGCTTGTAAATGTTCCTTTTATTTTCTAACAGCACAAATTGTGAACTAAATAATGAACACCTTAAGCTTTCGATTAATTTTTCAAGTTGAATTTAGATTATTTTCTCTTAATGGAAGACTAAACCTAACCTGACATGGAGCTCAAAGCAGGCTTTGGTGTTTTCTTTTTCTTATTCGTAGGTATAAAGTGCTTTATAAATGTTCTATCTGTTGTTTCTAACCATCAGTAAACTTTTCTCTTCTTCTCAAACATCACAAATTGCATCGAAGGTGTCGGGTTAAAAAGTGAACACTTGGAGGTCTCGATTGCTTTTTCAGGATGAATTTGTGGGATGGTGATGAGGCTGCAGGTGTAATCTGTCCCAGGATGGATTTCAGACGCGTCACATCAGTCTGAGCGCTGAAGAATGAACCCACAGTTTGACAAAGTCCGAATAAATCTGAAATGCAAACGTCGCATCTGCCGGATCGGGACGTTTGGACGAACTTATCGAGTCGGATGAAGGATCGTGAAATTGCACAATGTGTCAATTAAATTTAAAGGAGTAGATTTTTGCAGCAATTTAGTGCAATCAGAGGGGCGGCGTGATACAATTAAATGAAGGCGGCAGTGAAAGAATAATCTCTCTCCAAAGGACATAGATAGTGGGTTTCCATGGCGACAGTGGAGAAAGGCTTTCTGCTCTGCAGTTCATAAAATCTGAGCCTCTTGAATCCTGTGATAAATAACACATTATCTCTGGTTTCACACTTGCTGCTCTTTGACTCCACCTGGGACTCTTTTTCTCATCCTGCTACATTTCAGTTCTTCCATGTTTTCAAGTTTCTGTCTGGTTGTTGCTCACAGTCAGACATGATGTTTCCACATGGAGACTCTCTTTAAAGTCAGGTGTCAGAAACTCTGCGACGGAGACAAAAGATTCAGCATGTTGTTGCTGAAGACATTTGTTTAAGACGAATCCAAAAAGACAAAATTTGAGATAAAACTTCAGTAATCCTGAAGGAAATTCTTGTGCCAGATATTGCGCAGAGAAAAAACAAAATGACATAAACGAAATGCAGCGTCTGAAAATTAGAAAAGCTAAAAGATAGAAGTAGAATACAAGACTGAAATACAATAAATAAACTAAAATAAGGCTAGAATGGAACAGTAAAATGTGATGCTGGTAATTATACTGATATTATAATTAATGTCACACATAATAATGAAATATTACACCTGAGAAATGAGATGAAAATGAAATATTGCACATTATCTTGATGATATTGTACATGAAAGTAAAATATATGCACATGTGATCAAGATGTTGAAAATGAAAAACAAATGTTACACATGAATTTGAGATATTGCACCTGAGAATTGGCCATTACTTTGACAATGTTGCACATGAAAGTGAAATGTTGCACATTTAATTAAAATTTTGCAAGTGAAAACAAAAATATTTCACACAAAACTCAACTATTACCCAAGAAATTAAAATATGAAATATAGCACATATTTGAGATACTTTTTTCATCCCCTTGGGGGAAATTCTAATTATCCAGCAGCTCACACATGTTACATTCAAGAAAGAAAAGGAAACAATGTACAAAAGAATGTGCATTTAGGAAACAGAAATAAGGCTCCAAAAATGCTGGTATTTACAGAAAATGTGCAGAAATTGTTGGTATTTACAGTGAAAGTAAGTAAATGCTGCAAATGATGAAGTTTATTCAGTTTAGTCTAAAGGAGTCAATGCATGTTTTAAAAAACCTGCATGAACATAATGTATAATAGTGAGTGAATAACAGGTCTGCGAACAGACAGTGACTGATAAAGCTCTGTGCAGTTATCAGTCGAACACAGCTGCTGATTCTAATTAGCAGCAGGTGAAAGGTAAAACGGACCAAAATGAGAAATTGTGCAAAACAAAGGGGAGAATTTTGTTACAAACTTTTCCACAAGTGTATGAATACGTGAAGAAAAGTGGATTTTATTGCACAAATAAATGACCACACGATGCTATGTTGATGGTCTGAAACTGCAGTGATGCTTTGGAGAAAGAAAAAAGCAGGAGGAGAAGCAAGAGGAGGTACATTCGGCACCTGTTAGAGCCAAAATGGCCACTTTTTATTGCTTCATGCCATTTGAAACAAAGCGACGGAGTGGAATGATGGGAAAACAATGACAAATGACACCTTGAGTGAGGCTGAGGTGGGAAATAATGACAGGAAATGATTAGAAGCTGTTTGAACCTCAATAAGATCAACTGCTATGACAGAAACCAGATGAAGGTAGGATGTGTGGAGGTGAGAGGATGACAGCAGTCTGTCTCCGTCATAAACAGTTATAGCCTAAAAAAAGACAGGGATGAACGAGGAGGACCGGGGAGGAAACAAGAAACAAATGAAGACGGAGGGAAGAAATGTGCAGATTATGAGACACTGATTGGGAAAAGTAATTGAAAATAGTCGGCGGCGTGATAACAGCTGCTAATAACAGATGTTTCTGCTGCGGGATTTTGCTGACGCCTGATTTTAAATTGGATTGATGAGAGGGGAGGAAAAAAATAGAGACGGTGAAAGAGGAAAAAACACGGAGGTAGGACGAGATTTCCACGTAGATTAATGGCCGCGACAGCAACAGTTAAGGCCAGTAATTAAAGATGGTGGTTAAACCTGGAAGAGGAGTCACACAGATGCAAAACTACAGATGAGAAACTAGATCGTAAAGGCGATGCTGGTGCAGACTGGTCATTTCTCTTGAGATTTTGGGGATTTCATTAGTTTCTTCAAATAAAACTACACTATACTCATAAAAAAAGGGAAGCCTAAGCATTGAAACTTCTGTTTGTCACAGCAAAAACAACACTTCACTGCAGTTTCGCCTGAATTACACCTTCCAGTACTGCAGATAAACACACAGTTTCTCTCCTCCAGAGTCAACAGTTCACATCTTCCTGCCTAAAGCTTCAGGTTGCTGCTGTTTTATCAGGCTTTTTTCAGATATTTGTTGTTGTACATCCTCACGTAGTTCATCTCCGAGGGTTCGGAGTGTCCAAGAAATCAAATTTAAAGAATAAGGCTGCTGATATTCTGTATTTTACCATGAAAAAAACAAAACTTAAAACCAATACTTTCTCAAAAAAAAAAAAAGTTTTATAATGGCTTTAGAACTTCTTACATCATTACAGTGTAGTGTTTAGCAAGAGTTTCTCAAAAATCTGAACTCCAAGCAGTTACTAGGCTTTTTGTTGTTGCATTGGTTCCATTTTTACTCACTGTAGGCTCATTTTCACTGCAATATGAAGTCCTGCACCTCTAATAGAAACAGAACAGCCATGACTAGAAGTGGAGAGAACTCAAGAATAGCTTTTATGCAGTATGGCACAGTTATTTTAATATAAATATGTTTCCTAATGCCTACAGGTGTTATCAGTACTGGGAAAAAATGGTGGCTCTACATACTAGAGATTTTTTTACTGCTTAGATTTTTAATCAGTATCATTACACTGTCTGCAGTTCAACTGAAAAGTCCAAAAATTTTAGCTACATCACGGTTAGTTGCAATTGAGTCACCATGTGCTTCATGGTTGTGCTGAGGAGGGCAGATTTTTTTGCTTTCTATAGAATCTTTTAAGAGAAAATTGTATATTTTTGGCAAATTTGTAAATGGGACACGTAGAATAAAGTGAATTCAATGAAATATTTGAATTTTTGTCACATGAGTGTTGGTCATAGCTGCATCATTAATGGCTTCTTTGTTGTGTCATGGAGCAGAGAATTATTAGTTTTTTACAGAATGTATTTAACACAAACTGATTGTTTTTTAGAGAATTTTTAAATAAAACATTCAAGCAAATATCACAACTTTAAGCTTTGATTTGGTTAATTTCCCCATTGGAGCTCTACGTTTCACATGATTCGTTCAAGGACTGTCAGAAAGCTGAAAATCTTACAATTCTTTCTGTTTTTGCAGATTTTGTCTCAGATAAATGGTGTAATTTTTGCAATTTTTTAAAAAGGTGGAATGCATTTCAGACTCAACAGCAGGTTTTAGATGTAGAGGGTTAAATGGGAGGAAATAATGAGACTATTTTCTGCAGCAGATTAATGTAGATTTCATGCACCAGTGAGTTTTCTCGGGCCAGCTCTCATGATTGTCAACTTTTCGTCTCGTGCAGCAATTTTCTAATTTGTCAATTGAAATTTCTACTGAACAAATACCCGCAAAATAAACAACATTCCAGCACAGATACATACACTTTTTAATGCTAATTACCAAACGCTAGCAACAAAAGCTCGGCCTGCTTTTGCTGGTGTTGGCACTTCCGCTGCACTGCTAGACTGGCCTCATTCAAATGAATGAGAGCGGCTGCATTTTTTCACACAGGGCTTAAGTTGATGTGAATGTAGCCTTTGTCTTTGTGGATGACAAAGGATGGCACAGAAATAATCTATAGTGAGTTTCAACACAGGCGATGCATTTTAGTGTAATCGGTTCGTGTTGGATTTGAGCTTTTCATTGGATTTGTTGACTTGCTTGAGAAAAAATATAGACTTTTTTTATCCTTTAAGTGGTGTAATCTGCCATTCCTGGATGCTTCTCTGAAAGGATTTTTTGTCAGCAATGAGTATGTGAGCAATTAGGATGGCAGAACTTGATTTACGTACACGTGTTTGTTGTGTTTTCATGGAATGCAGAACTGTCAGTGATGATAAAGTCCATATTTAGGGTTCTTCTGCACTGAAATGTGGAGTGAAGCTGCTGCATCTGGCCGAGGCTTTGCATGAAATCCGTCTGCATGGGGATAAATTTGTACCTGAGTGTTGCTCAGTCATTAGTCGTCTTCACCTCGAGGACGACCGAGGTGAGACCGACTAGACTGAGTTCACTCAGCAGCGAGAGAAAAGATTGAACATTTCCACCGCTTGTTCACAGTCATTGTTACAGAAAGCGGGCTGGCAGGAGGCGTCGGGTGATAATTGCTAGCTGTAAAAATGTGATGGCATCAAACTTGTAGGGATTTGACAGGACAATAGGTACGCCTAAAGCAGAAAACGGAGAGAGAGCGAACCTCGGGGACGTGGGGGAGCTGATTGGCAGTTTAAAGCGGTGGGCTCTTGTTAAAAGTTGGACAAAAATCAATGCAGCAGAAGTGTTGAATTCAGGAGGAAGAGCGGCAAAGACAGAATATAAACCTCAGTTCAGATTCTGAGAGCTGCTCCCAGAGATGTGCAAATGCATGAACACGTAGGCAGGTGATGTGCCTGATAGAGGAACATGTTAGATCTGAGCTGCAGCGCGTGCATTATAGATCCGCCCTGTTGACCTGCATAGCAGCGAGCCGCATGCAGCAGAAATGTGCATTTATGCAGCGAAAACTTGACGCAATGAATCATTTAACAGACAATTTCACCGACAGCTGTGTGGACTGTGAAGGAGGTTATGGATAAAAATACAAATACTGACAGCTGTTTCCCCAACAGCTGCCACAGTCAACAGTTATCCTCGTTTGTCTTCTCGTTTCTCAAATACGGGTAATGAATACAATAAATAATGCTCTCAGTAGCATTGGGAGCATTTTTTATTAAAACCAAAGGAGCGGAGACGAACTTCATGCTCAACTTAATTGTATCCCCTGGCCTCAGCAGTAAACGGGAGGAATGCTAACGAGCCGTCACACAGAATTTGGAAAATGAATAAAAAATGGATTGAAACACGTGGAAAAACCAGCTGGGAAAGTTTGTACTGTCAATCTACCACTTGTTAAAACTCAGATTGTGTGAATCTGTGTGTTCTTTGTTGGCTCTCTGCACTCCAAACCCCAGCAGTAGGTTCGAAAGTCAAACAATTTTTTTGAAAAATCACCAAAAATTATGCCATTTATCACAACCAGACACAACAAAAACTGAAAAATATGTAGGATTTCCAACCTTACCTTATGACAATTGATTTCATTGGGAGAATTTAGAAGCATGAATTACTTCATAGTAGCGCACAACTGTAACCGATCATTACACCAGTTAGAAACTATTTTGATAATCAATTGGTTTGAAATCTAAATTCTCTGGTTTCAACTTCTTAAATGTAAATATTTTCTGGTTTGTTTACTAATTTTTGACCATAAACTGGGACAGTTGATTTCAAACTACATCTAAGCATAAAATCATGATTTTTCATCAAAATGACTTTAATTTGCATATATCATTGATAAATTTACTAAGAATATCCAGTTTGCTCTAGCTAGATTCTGTAAAAAGCTAAAAATTCTTCACTCTTTGGCCCATTTTTGAAGCCGTTAGTAGTTCAGATGCGACCAACAGTCACATGACAAAAAATCTTAAGACTTTTCAGCTGAACTGCAGGCAGTGTACGGAAACAAATGAAAAATGAAAGTCGTAAAATTTCATTTTTCTACAGATGTAGAGACGCCATTTTTTTTCAGTATTGCTAACACCTGTAGGCACTTAGGAAAAGTGTTGTCCATGTCAATTCAAAAATTTTGTGACTCTTTGACTGAACTGCAGGCTGTGTATTCACTGAACGGAGGGGAGACGAGTATAGAAAGAAATTGAAAATGTAATAGTAGTATTGGTAACGCCTGTAGGCACTTGAAGAAATGTTGTACAAGTTGATTCTTTGGTAATTTTTTCATTTTTTGCAAAGTAAATAAGAAATCCTACTTATTTTTTTCAGTTTTATATGATTTATGGCATTACAATTGTGTCATACTGCACAAAATGCATTTCTGAGTTCCCTCTACTTCTAACCATGGTTCTAATGTTTCCATATTGGTGCAGGACTGACTAAATGTCAGTGAAAAATGAGTCTAGAGTGAGTAAAAAAGGTCAAAAAACACCCATAAAACTGCCTCAGAAGATCAGTGTACTTTCGTATCAAGGGGACCTGCAGTAACATTCATCAACCTACAAAGCACCACAATGTTCTGTCATTGCAGACCTGTCTGGCTTATACAGTAAAAGCAGAATTTAAACAAAAAGAAGAAATAAATGTATCAGCTGCAGCCAGGCAAAGTCTGTCCCAGTTCACCAGCATTGATTAGACAGGTCAAGGTTGGGGACTCGGCGGTCCGTGTTGCTGTAAAAACCCTGCATCACTTGCTGGCTGCCATGGCGATGCATCAAAAATAGAAATAATAGTTTGTTGCTGGGTGGGTGTGTTGGTAGGTTGGGAGCATGAAAGAGAGGCAGAATGTCTTCACGGCATAATTAGGTAGCACATCTTTGTGAATATAGCAGGATATGACTAAATACTGAGATATTTATGAAGAATTTATGGCAGAATTATGTTTATTCTTACTTACGAAAAGACCACAGTGAGGTTTTAATTATAGAGCTGCATCTAACTCTTGCTTTTAATCCACAAAAGACTGAGGGTATGCAAATGTTTTGTCTGACTGATCTTGAAAAAACTAAGAAAATATTAGTTTTACTTGCTTTTTGCTGCCCTCCGTGTTTCCCTGTTGTTTTAACCTGTGCATTTGTTTACACGAGACTGTCACCAACAGTTTAGCCGACATGGTGCCAGAATAAACTGCAGGATTTTCACCACTAGCTTTAAGACGCCTCAGGCTGTTACTGTCCTCACACACACACACACACACACACACACACACACACACCTGCCAACAGTAAACAAGGTGAAGTAAAGTTTTACGCTTTTTGTCAACACAAGTTCTCACCACTGAGTAACTGGATTTGCACTATATCGCCTGTTAAAAGTGAAGGTAGTGATTCTGATACAGTTTATATTCAAAGTGAGTCAACCAACAGCTGTTTGTTCTGCGTGTGAAAAACAAAATCCAGAGTTCATGAACACTTCTGAGTCTGTAAATAATGTGTTGTCTGAATCACTGGATGAAGCATGCAGGTAGAAGCCAATGTTCATTTAAAAGCAGCTTTGAGTGTTTCAGTTTTCTTCACTACGAAAATCAACAACAACAACCTACTACACTGAAAATGTAAAATTTTGCAGAGAATTTGATCGTGCAGTGATGCAACCGTGCTAGTTTTATTTGGTGGATTATTAATTTAAGTCTCATTTTTCATAATCCTGCATGCAAATGTTCTAACAAAACTATTCCACTCATCACTATTTTGCTTCGTTTAGCTCCGCCCATGACAACTGAGATTGGTTTAAAGAAATACAAACAAGTTAGAGCGTTTTTTTCCCCCTCGTGAGCTCAGTGCTGCTCAACCACAGGACAGGACGGGATGAATGACTTTCTATACCCCTGTCCTGAATATGTAACATTTGTTTAGGTACAAATTTTGTAAGCAAAACCCAAGAGTCCATGTTATTTTTACTGTTTAAAATTAGCAGTTGACTGATTTTGGCCAATTACCACATTCAATATTCAGCATTTTTGCAATTATCGGTACTGTTATCTCATTTTTAAACTGATTTCTGATCAAATACATTAATTTAAAATTAGAATTGAATAGAACAGAATAGCCTTTATTGTCATTGCACACAAAAATTGTACAACAAAGCTGGTGGCAGCATCTCCCCATAGCGCACTTAAAAAAATACAAATATTCAATATGCATGACGTAATAAAAGTAGTAAACAGAAAGAACAATAAAAGTCTGCATGTGCACACACTCATGTTGCACTGTCCCATGTCTGACCAAAAGAAAAATTGTCCTGAAGTGTCTGTGGGGGCTACTCCAGTGAGTTTAAAAGCCTATTTGCCCACAGATAATTTGGCTCTGATCCTGAGGCCCCTCACTATCTGTGGTCACTGAAGTCCCGCCCACCCCTCTATCTGATTGGTTACGTCATGGAAAAGACAGTCAGCTGAAGGATAAAAGCTGAAATGTTATCTTCCAACAAAGTGAATGTAAATCATAAATATTGAAAACCATTTCAACAAAGTTTAATGTTGAAGTTTGTGTTTGTTAAAGTTTTAGCACCAAGATTTTCATTTTTACTGCTAAATATCGATTGTCAATTACATTGATTAGTAATAATTGGTATTGATAAAAACACCATATCAGTCTAGTTTTAATCATGTAGTTTTATTTATTTACGATATTTTAATGCTTCTTCACATTCCTACTCTAGCGTCTGAATATTCTTAATAATTAAATATTCATCCATTGTTCTTTGAAACGGTCACTCACATTATTATACAACTATGTTATCAATACATTAAATAGTCTTAAAGTGTCAATGACCAAAAATCATTTCTGGGATAATATATCATTCAACAAAAATAGTTATAGTGACAGGCCGACTGTTGAATAAGACAAAGTACAGTACAGAATGTGGATGTGTGAATTATTTAATAGCAGACTTCATCGATCAGTTGTCAGCTATTAAAGTATTACCAACTACTGGGATAGTCAGTTAATTGGTTTGATACTTTTTAAAGAAATAAAAAAATCACAATTATTTGATTTCAGCTTCTTAAATGTGAATATGTTTCTTTTTTGGCTGTAAAGTGTAAATCTTTGAGATATCAGGACGTCATCTTGGAATTTGGGAAACATAAATTTCACCATTTTCTGCCATTTTATAAAAAAAAAAAAAAACAACAGTTCATGGAGAAACTCATCAACATTCATCGACGACAAACGCAACAGATGGTGTATTTTTTGACATGGCGTTTGCTACCTTTCTCTTTTCCCTGATGATTTCCTCATCCGATTTGCGTTGTTCCTGAATTTAAATAGCTCATTTGAGGCACCAGTCCTGTGTGTTTATTATAATTTTTATCTGTTTACAGCACGGATCTACTCAAGAGTCTAAAAGCTTCACCAAAATCCCCTACAGTGATTATTCAGTCACTAATCTTTTTGTTGAGCTGATGACATAAGGGAGTTTAAGCCATATTTCCTCATACAGCCTCCTTCTTCTAAGGCTAAATCAACATTGCAGTTCTAAGTTAGATGTTTTTTCTCTTAACTAATGTTCCAAGTTCAGCAGCAAAAAAACACTCTATTGTGCTTTTTTTCTCACAGACATGAGTGCAATGTGTCAAAACAACCTGACATTAAATCTCAATTAGTCTCTCGCTTGTCTAAAATGAAAAAAAAAAAAAAAATCGGCGCAAAATTCTGCAACCTGACAGGATGCATGATGGTCCGGTGCAGCAGCAATAAACACAGCAGACAGCAGATATGACAGCAGTTTGTATGGAGAGTCTGTTTCTCTGCTTCGTATTCTGCCTCAGCTCCTCCAGTCTGTATGCTGTCAGTCTGCTTCAGCATTTCCAATTCAGACGAGTGACATGTTGAAATTTATTCAGCACCAATCAGCACACACACAAACAGGAGAGACCACGAGTTTCTTTTTTTTTTTTTTTTTTTCTTTTTTACACCCATGTTTTCCCCTTAATCTCTCATGATGGACGGTCTGAAAGACAAACTGAGCAAGACGGATGAAAAGAGGAAAGAGAAACGTGTAAAATAGTTATTAAAAAAAGGAAGTAACAGGTGAAAGTGGAAGAGTAGAAACTGAGAAAACCTGCAAATACAAACAAAAAGTGGAGAGAAGCGGGTTTAGACTGTGAGGAAATGAAAACAAAGAAGACTTAAGATGTTAATGAAGTTAACAGGACTAAATGGCATTTAGTCTTTTATCTCTTTCTCTCTATTTCTGAAGGTTTTCTACAAATCAGACTAGCAATAATTGTAAGAATTGTTCAGTTTGAGTGGTTTTTTTTTTTTTTTTTTTAAAGAAAGGAAAAGTCTTCTTTGGTTTCAGAGTCTTAAATATGAAAATATTCTAATTCCTTTACTCGTTTATGACAGTGAATTGAACGTTTTGAATTTGAGATCGTCATCTTTGCAAACTAATTAACATTTTGCATCATTTTCTGACATTTTATGGTCGAACAAACTCGTCAGCAATCGAGAAAAAGTCTTAAATTTCTGATTTCGGAGTCTTAAATTTGAATATTATCTGTTTTTTTTACTTTTTTTAATGGCAGTGAACTGAACTTTACTGGGTTTGCTTATTTATGATGGTAAGCTGAAAGTTTTTGGGTTGTGGACAAAACAAGACATCTTTTTGGCTGCTGGGACCAAGTATTTTGATAATTAATCAGTTTAAGTAAAAGAAAAAGTTTTTTTTCTCTGGTTTCAGCTTCTTAAATTTGAATATTTTTTAGTTTCTTCGTTTGTTTATGACAGTTAACTGAACATTTTTGGGTTGAGGACAAAACAAGGTGTCTTCTTACCAGTTGGGAAACACTAATCGATCATTTTCTGACATTTTAGAGACCAAAAAAATAGACAGGAATCAAGAAGCTCAACAGCAACAGACGTTTTCTTAACCTGATGTTGGCTGGTTTAAACCGAAAGGAAGTGAACTAAAAGAGGAAGACTAAAGATGTCAGTGTGCTCAGTGAAGCTAATGGTACTAAATGGCATTTTGTCTTTTATCTCGTTCTCTCTGTTTTTTAAGGTTTTCTACAAATCAGACCAACTATTTTGATAATTAGTCAGACTGAGTGACTCGTTTAAAGAAAAAAAAGTCTTCTTTGGTTTCAGCCTCTTAAATTTGAATATTTTCTGATTTCTTCACTCATTTCTTACATTGAACTCAACGTTTTTGATTTGTAGACTAATCAAGGTAGATTGTCGCCAAAATCCCCTACAGTGATTATACAGTCACTAATCTTTTTTGTTGAGCTGATGACATAAGGGAGTTTAAGTCATATTTCCTCACACAGCCTCCTCATTCTAAGGATAAATCAACATTGCAGTTCTAAATTAGATTTTTTCTTCATCTAATGTTGCAAGTTCTTTCTCTCTTAGGTGTTGAGAAACACAAATCAACCTTTTTCTGACATTTTAAAGACCAAAAAATTAGTCAGGAATTGAGAAAGTCAGCCTCAGACAGTGTGTTCTTTACCTGATGGCTTAAGGAGAGGTACTTTAGACTGAGAGGAAATAAAAACTAAGAGGAACTAAGAGGAAGATTAAAGATGTCAGTGTGGTCATTCAAGTTAATGGTACTAAGTGGCATTTTGTCTCATCTCTTTCTCTGCGTTTCTGTAGGTTTTCTACAAATCAGACCTATTGTTTTGATAATTAGTCAGTCTGAGTAATTTGTTTAAAGAAAAATGTCTTAATTCTGTGGTTTCAGAGGATTTAATCTGAATATCTTTGAATATTTACTGGTTTCTCATTTATGACATTGAACTGAACGTTTTCAGGTTGTGGACAAAACAAGGAGTCTTCTTAGCTGTTGGGAAACACAAATCAACATTTTTGTGGAATTTTAGAGACCAAAAAACTAGTCAGGAATCGAGAAAATCAGTAGCAATGGGTGGTGTATTCTTTACCCGATGTTGGCTTGGGGAGAGCTACTTTAGGCTGAGAGGAAATGAAAACTAAGAGGGTCAAAGAGGAAGATTAAGATGTCAATGTGCTCAGTGAAGCTAATGGTACTAAATGGCATTTTGTCTTCTATCTCGTTCTCTTGTTTCCACTGTTTTTTCACAGAAAAGGCCAACTACTTTGATAATTAATCTGAGTGGTTTTTTAAAGCACCTTAGGTTTGAATATGTTCTATTTTCTTTACTCGTTTATGACAGTGAACTGAACATTCTGAACATTTGAGAATGTTGTTTTGACCATTTGGAAGCACTAATGGACTATTTTCACCATTTTCTGACATTTTATGGACCCAGAACTAGTCAGAAAGGGAGAAAATTTATCAACAGATTAATCAACAATGAAAATACACAAGACAAAGAAACAGCAATGTGAAAGTGTATGTCTTTTTCCTGACTGGCTGGAGGAGAGCTGCTTTAGACTGAGAGGGAATGAAATCGAAGAGGGTCAAAGAGGAAGATTAAAGATGTCAATGTGCTCAACGAAGCTAATGGTACTAAATTACATTTTGTCTTTTATCTCTTGCTCTGTGTCTCTGCAGGTTTTGCACTGAATAAACAGCCGGAAATCCTGGATTGAAGCACAAACACATGGACGGACAGCTGAAATAATTCCTAATTGGAGGTGATGCTTTTCCTTTTCGGACGCTTGCATATCTAAAGTAGCAGCTAGTAACGGTGAAACCCCTGAGGTTTAACGGTGTGTGTGCATACAGGTGAGCTAAGTGGACGTCTGCAGGGCGTCGGATGAACATGGGCGGGGCAGAGAGTTGGCAGAAAGTGGGCACTGCAGGGGTCCTACCCTTGGATTACAGTTTAGCAGATTAGAGCTAAGCAGCAGTCACCTTAAGCTCGGCAGCCTCATGAAACCGGTGCCGGCGGCCAATAGGGCGTGCCCAAACACATCCACTCACAGGCTGACACAGCTGCAGCCACACAATTAAATTAGTGCATCTGGCAGACGGTGTGTGAACCGAGCTTAACACACATTCAATCACATGCACACACACACTCATGCTGTGGGCTGCAGGACAGATGCTTCCCCCACCCTTCCTCCCGACGTCCTCTCAAAGCCAGCTGGAGAGAAGATGAGATTTGGGGCTGATTGGTTTTGTCTTTTTTTTTTTCGCCCTGTGAGCCTTTCGCTTCATCTGCCACTCTCGGCCTTCTTCCTCGGTGCAGCCGGATAAATCTTAAAAATCTTTCATCTTTTGGACGGATGTCAAGCAATCTGATGCTTTAAACTCCTCCTCCTCCTCCCACGTGCTGTTTTATCTTTTTACTCTCTGTTGGAACAGGGATGGACAAGTCGGCTGCAGCACCGATATTTACACAGTCATGAAACCTTCTATCTTTGTCGCTTTTTTCCTTTAATATTTCATCATTCACTGAAAAGAATTGAAACTTTCTCTCCTGAAGTTTGAGAACTTTGAGAAGAGAAAGCAGTGCCTCGGTGCAGTAGCCAGACAATCTACTGAAAGGAGCGAGACAGAAAAAGGAAAGACCTTGAATCTGGGTGAGGTGAACCTCAACAGCACGACATAAAGACGAGGAGAAAAAATAAAGAGAAAGCACAGAGGACGGAGGAGCCGTGCAGAGAAGGAGGAAAGAAAAGGAAGAGGAGTTTTTTTTTGTTAAGGATGGCTAGAGCGGTGATGGAACACCCTTCAGGCCAGACCTCCTCCCTTCCTCTCCTACTCCTCCTCCTCCTCCTCCCTTCTTCCCTCCCTCTCCACTAGTCTGCCAGATTTTTTGTTTTTTTAAATTTTTTGGCTACGTCGCTTCAGTGCAAAGAGAGAAAGGAAGGCGAGCGTCGGAGCTGAACGCCAGATGACTCAGAAAACAAGAAAAGACCTGCTGCATCCAGCCGCCGGATTTCACCGAGGATGCAGTTAATCAGACGAAAGCAGGGAGGGAAAGAGTGAGAGAGGGAAAGTTGTAAAGTTAGAGCAAAATAACAAAAAAGAGAAGGGGAGGAGAGATCAGCTCACACTGAAAGGAGTTCGGAAGCTACAGCTGTGAGTGATTCAGCTGCAATTCCTGAGTGAGTCAGAGCGTCGCTGAGCTCGACTGAGAGACAAATTGACTCTGAAACGCTGTCGAGCATCAGTGCGAGTTTGATTTAGATCGTGTGTCGTGTGGGGTCGTCCCAGTCACGCTGACCAGGCCTCGGTGGTGGTGGTTGCGTGGAGGCAGCGGAGGAGGAGAAGGTGGTGGTGGGCTGGGGACAGTGGCAGGCCCAGGGGTGGGAGCATGGCCGTGGGGGGGCCGCATCCCGTCCTCCACCCTGCACCGGGACAGGCGCTGGGGCTGGGGGTCCTGGAGCGGGGGTCCATCCAGGGGAGCGCCCAGACTCTCCGAGCTCAGGCCCTGGATGAGCGGAGGGGTGGTGGTGGGTGGAGGAGGTAGCACGGGGGTGGGAAATGGCGGTGGAGGTTCAGGGACGGAGAAGGGAGGCAGGGTGAGATGCTCCCGTAGGATCTGGGTTCTTCTCGGCTCCCTGGTCCTCGTCTTCCTCACCTCGCTCTTCCTGTCGGTGTCGCTACGAGGGGGCGTCGGGTTCAACTACCTGGAGCCACCCGGGTGGGAGGAGTCGAGGCGGGTGAAGCTGGTGCCGAGCTATGTGGGCGCTCACCGGCTGTCGCCTCCAGATGCCCCCCAGCAGAAGACCTGCGCCTGCCCTCGGTGTGTCGGAGACCCCGGCGTCTCCGACTGGTTCGACGAGAACTACGACCCGGACATCTCGCCCGTCTGGACCAGAGACAACGTCCAGCTGCCCTCTGATGTCTACTACTGGTGGGTGGTAAGTACCAGCTTTTTTTAACTATTTAACTTGCTTGATGATGTCAGTATTTTCATACTCCATCAAAACACAGTCTACCATTGAAACACAGATCCGTACGGTTTAATGCTGGCTAATCTTAAAATATACATTTTTCAACAAACTTCAATGTAAAATCGCTCACTGAGTTTTTCGGCTTGATGGAGCCCTTTTTGGTTGCTGAAATGCATAAACCCAACACGTTAAGTTAATTATGAAAAATAGATTTATCTATTTATTTCTTCTTTGCGATTCTTTCCCAAAAAAAAATTCAACAAACATGAAACCTGCACGATTTGGAGCAAAACATTGAAACTATGAAGGGAAAAACTGTGTCAGAGTTGCAGAATTGATCAAAAATGACAAATTTTGATCTAATTTAAGCTGCATGTCATGTTATTTCAACACCTTAATCCTTAGCTCTGGCTGTAAGCATCACACATAACAGAATTTTAAACTTGGTGAATGTATGTGTCGCACCAAAATGCACTTTGGGTGTTGCAGTAAACTTCTACCTAAAGGTTTTTATGCACATGGGCTCATAGCTTAAGTCTTCTTGTTAAAAAACAGATGGTCTAATGGTCTAATGCAGTTCTTAATCTTCTGTACCTCCGATTTAGCAGCTAATCCAATTCAAACAAGTTCTCCGACTGTGAGTCGATTAAAATTAACAGGATTTTTACCTCCATTGTTCAAGAGAATTTAAGAATGTACGCCTCATCTGAGACGAGGTTATTAGTTCAAGGAAATACACTCATTCTCCTTCTAGCTGAGAGTTAGATTGGCTGAACGTCACTCTTTGACCAAAATATTCCTGCCAGCGCCTCTAGAGCTCACTGATGAGCAGGTTTTATCTTGTTTATTTGCTCCCAGTTAAGTAATGGCTCATAATCTCCTGTAAAACCCATTACAGACTAAACTACAGATCAATTAATGAGCTTTTGAACTGTTGTTGTTTGAACTTTGGAATAAGCCCTTTGAGTTGATTGCACTGCCTCCAGCCCTGATGCTCAGCTAGGCTAATTAGCTTTAGCTCAGTACTTAACATATGGTTTGTCCACGCAATGTTTGGCTAAAATGTTATGTTAAAAGTGTCATACAGCAGCTGTAACTTTATCTAATGTAGATTTTTCAATGTCTAAAAGTGATTTTATTTGATAAATTTGGAACTTCTTAGGTATTAAATTGGTTAAAGGCAGTTTTTATTTGCAAAATGATCTTAATCATTATAATCATGATGCAAATTGCTGCAGTCTGTCTGAGTTTTAAGTCCCTTTATCTCAGTGTTCCAGGTCGGAGGTTGTTGATCAGAGTGGGAATTAATGTGCAGTGCTTTTTTGAAACTACCACAACGAAAAAAACTGTCACAACTTAACAATCAAATTTTGTTCAGCTGGTTTAATTACCTATTCTGAAGTAAAATTAACATTTTGCATTGCTCACAGTAAATCTGCAGACTATGCTCTGATTTATTATCCCTAACTTCACTGATTTTCATTAACTCTCTAAACTCCAGAATTTTGGGGGTGTTTTTTCTCTCCTGTCACATTTACACTCGCTTAAAGCTCATTTCTCACAGCAAGAAAGTCCTGCACCTCTGTGGAAACAGTACAACCATGGAGGACAGAGAATTGTCTTTTGTGCACTTTAACCAAGTTGTATTGTTGTATTTTTTTAATGAAGAAATTACATTTCTTTCATTATTTATTTGTATAAAAAATGAAAAAAATAAGAAATCAGTCAAATACAATTTAAAAAGTGACAGCAAGTGTTACCAATGCTGGGGAAAAGGTGAATCTACATACTATAGATATTTTACTACTTACATTTCAACGCACTGCCTGCAGTTCAGCCAAATAGCTCCTGAATTTTTTACACGTGACTGTTGGTTGCAGCTGAGTCAATTATGACTTAATGCTTGCATGAAGGATTGCAGAATTTTTAGCCTATGCCAATATTTGATTAATGTAAACAGTTTATTTTATTTTTACATTTTTACGTGACATTTACAAAAGTCGGATTAAGACAAATACAACAATTTTAAACCTAGATTTGGTTAATTTTCCAACAGAACTACACTGGTAAGCAGTTCGAGGACCATCAGAAAGTTAAAAATTTGACAATTCTCTATGTTTCTGCAGTTCCTGACTCCACTAAATGGTTTAATTTTGGCAGTTTTTACAAAAATACACTGAACCTTTAGTGGGTTTTAGGGTTCAGAGGTTTAAACATCTCTAACTTCATTGATATTCATTAAACATAACGCAATAATAAGATTACATATTCTACATTATCTAATCAGTCTCGACAGTGTTTGGAGCTCCATCAAACACTTTCTATTTGTGTGCGCGACGGGAGATATAAGTTTATTAGGACACCGACATAAGCGGGTATAATACATCATAATCACATCCTCCTCATCCCTCCTCGTCGCTGAGCCAACCAATCCCCCTCAAACAAGAACTACATGCTCCTCATGTCTTCCTGCCAGTCATGTGTCATGGTGTTCATGTCGGGAAGTGAAACAAACAGGGATTTTCCTTAAACTGCCACAGAGTAATGAGTACAAAAACTCAAATGAATCTGTCTTCCAAGAGAGAGAGACGGGAGGCACCTAATTAAAGAGTCATTGCCCTGTCTTAGCGTGTCGGGATTCGTCTTTTGTGGTGTGTTTTCCCGCTTAAATCTAAGAATAAATGTGCCTGTGTGTGTGTGGCGCTTCCAGTTTGGTGTCCTTCACCGGCTGCTTCAAAGCTGGATCATTGGTCCAGCTCTGAAATGGCAGAAAACTGCAAACACAGGCCAACAGCTGCCAAGTCATTAGGTCACACTGCAACAGAGAGGTGATGAACTGGGAGAGGGGAAATAAATGAGAGGCAGAAAAAATTTAGAGCAGCAGTGGACGAGGGAGGTTGAAAATAAAATAAAGCAGAGACAGAGGCAACACAAGTGATAGGAAAAAGAGAGGGAGGATTTATAGACTTACAATTAAAGCAGAGAAATAGGAAGGTTGGACTGAAAACAAGAACAATATGGAACAAGAGGATAATAAAATGAACTAAAGAATAAAACTATAGGATTCGGTTTCCCAAAAGCATCTTAAGGCTAAGATGATCATAAAAAACATCTTTGAGTGTCTAAAGACGCACGGAATCTACAGGCATAATCGTAAACTGCAAATTTCATTCCAGTTTTTATTGCTCTTGTTCATTTTTGAGCTTGTGAACACTGATGTTCTGTGTGGCATTTGGCTTTAACCCGCTGAGAGAACTCAAAAATGGCTTCTGTGATGTTTGACAGAGTTCTAATGTCATAAAGTGTAAAGAAAGAAAAAGGAAAGCTGAATTTCTTTTGGGCTGCACAGTGGCTCAGTGGTTAGCACCGTCGCCTCGCAGCTAGAAGAAACCCGGTTCACGTCCCGGCCTTGCTGGGATCTTTCTGCATGGAGTTTGCATGTTCTCTCTGTGCAGGCGTGGGTTTTCTAAGGCTTCCTCCCACAGCCCAAAAACATGCTGAGGTGAACTGGTGACTCTGAATTGTCCATAGGTGTGAATGTGAGTGTGATTGTGTGTCTCTGTGTATAGTCCTGTGATAGACTGGTGACCTGTCCAGTGTCCTCTGCCTTCACTCTAAGTCTGCTGGGATAAACTCCAGCCCCCCCACCCCCCCCACCCCATCCCCACCGTGACCCTAATGAGGATTAAGCGGTGTATAGATAATAGATGGACAGATTAATTTCTTGTTTCACAAAAAATAACAAACATGTAGTCAACATGTACAATATTTTCCAAATGTTCACGTGTTAAAAATACTGGCAGAAAGATGGCGCTACATACGTCATAATTTACTACTTACAATTTCATTTCCGTACTGTTTCCTACCTGCTCTGTGTAAACACTGTCTGCAGTTCAGACGAAAAATTACTGAATTTTTGACAGTTGCAGTGGAGTCAGTCATGGCTTAACAGTTGCACCAAGGAGTGCAGATTTTTATTTATTTATTTATTTTTTTATAACATTTGGTTAATGTAAACAGTTTCTTGCTGAATTTGTAATGAGACATGTAGAAAAATAGGATTTTTAATAAATCCAATCATTTTAAGCCTAGATTTGGTTAATTTTCTGATGACACATCGCAGAAAAGCAGTTTAAGGAATGAAAATCTGACAGTTCTTTCTGTTTTTACAGTTTCTGGCTCTGATAAATTGAGTAATTTTGATGATTTAAAATGAACACATTTATACATTTTTGATTTGTCTCCATACTGTTTCCTGTGTGTAAACACATCCTGGAGTTTAGCAGAAAAGTCCCTGAAGTTTCATCATGTGACTGTTGGTCAAAACTGAGTCAGTCACGGCTTCATGGTTGTGAAAAGCAGTGCAAAAATTTTCTGCTTTTTACAGAATCTGGTCATAGAAATGGTATATTTCTGGTGAATTGTTTTAAGTAAGCCATAAAGTGAATAACATGATTTTGATTAAATATCATAATTTTAAGCTTTGATTTAGATGTTTGAACACAGCTTGCATTTCATCCGAAAATCTGAATTTTTGTCATGTGGCTGTTTCTCACAGCTAAATCGCTCATGGCCTCATTGTTACGCAGAGGAGCGCAGAATTTTTTATTTTTTTCCCAGAATCTGGTTAGTACACACACTTTATTTGTAACATTTTTAAATTATCATGTCGAATAAAGTGACTTTGATGAAATACCACAATTTTAATCTTAGATTTGGTTCCTTTTTTCAACAGAACAGCACATTTCCTGAGCAGCTCAAGAACCATAATTGAAAATTGGCCATTACTTCTGTCTTCTGGTTTAGTTCCTGGCTGTGATAAATGGTGTAATTTTGCCATTTTAAAAAAAAAATTTTAAATCAACATGCCTGTCAAACCTGCCAGCAGGTTCGGAGATGCTTATATTTGAGAAAAGAAATTACACGGAAAAACACACACACAAATTAACTGAACAACTGCTTTGCGAATTGGATCTGCCAGTCTTCTCGTACACACAAACGCCTCCACATGCAAACACAGCTTGGATATCAGTGGACCAGCCTGCAGACACAGATATGTAGTATACATCACGTCTATCCATCCAGCAATTACATCTCCTCCTGCCAAGCTCCTCTGAACTGTCAAACACGTCTGCTGGAGTTCTGTTTACAGCTGTTTGTATGTAGTTTGTGAGATAAATAAATCCCTGCAGCCGACACACAGCAGCAGCAGCAGGATCCACATGTGCATCTCCACTGTGTGCGTTACGTTCGCAGCAGAGCAGCTGTTTCCTCCATGATTATTTAGAATCGTTCATTACATGGGCCTGTTGATGTGATCGGCAATCATCTAACTGGATCAGACACTCAACTTACTTTTCTGCTTACTGCTGCTGATATGTGAGCTGTCGCATAATCAGAGAGGTGAAAAACTAAAGGAAAAAACGATTTAAAGTGTCTTCAGTGCACCCCGGCATTGATTTTGCACGTTTTTTAACAATACTGGAAGGATGAACACCAATTATTCCAAACCATATTGCCTCATTTGGTGCTTTGATGATGGTAATAGACACACCTTTCTAAAATCATGCTCAGCTGTTCAGTTGGACTGAGATCTGCTGATTGTGAAGGCTAAAGCATCTGATTCACATCATTTTCATGCTCTTCAAACCATTCAGCGACCCCTCAAGTCCTTCTGATGGAGGCCTTATCGTCCTGGAAGAGCCCACTACCATCAGGAACGAAAGGTTTCATCACAGCATAAAGTGGATGCCTCCAAACAACTGGGCATTGACCAAAAATGGCCTGTAGGGATCTAGCATTCAGGGTTTTTTTAATTCCTTTTTTAATTATTGACTATATTATTATATATTCAGCAATATTTTGCTTTTGTGGTACAACCTGCAGAAATAACTTTTTTTTCATGTTTGTGACAAAGTATTTCATATTTAAAAGCATTCTGTATGTTTTTGTTTTGTATTATTGCAGCTACATGTGGTTCAGAAAATATCACTAGTTGACTTCTGCATTATCAGTTTTTTGTTTGTGCACAAACGAGGGACTTTTCATGATAGCTTCAAATTTTTGTCTTATTTCAGCTCATCCATAATTAGAGACTGTTCTGCTTGTCCAACTTTGCAGGACTTACAAATTCAAAGCCAACCAGTGATATTTTCTGAACTACGTGTAGCTGCATGTCACAATAACACAAAAAAAAACCATAAAATACTTTGTAAACATGAAACACTAGACTTAAACTTATACTGACTTTATTTAATCCCCGGAGGGAAATTAAGTAAGGTCGCTTAAATCTTAAAAAGTTATTTTGTTGGACTTAACTAACAGATCGAGCAGGTTTGACAAGTTGTACCACAAAAACAAAATGTTCTGTAGTTTCAAAATATAGATAATTCCCAAAGAAATTAAACAAAACTATGTGCTAAGTCTCCTTCTTACTAAAGTTTATGCCTACAAAGTGAAGTCAGAAAATGAAAAATATTTGGACAAAAATGCAACATGATGAAAAAAAACAGTGAAAAATTCAGGCTTTTATCTTTAATAGTTCCTGAGATACTGTTTTTCAAAAAGCTGAAAAAAACATGCTTAAAAACGGGCAACCTTAAAAAAAAAAAAACATCTCAGAAACTAGTTGGTGTATCAAGCTAAAATTTCTCAAATATCTTTAGAAGTATCCAGATTTTATGCTATAAAACATGTAGTGAAATCAGAGATGGCTGAGGAGAAATTGTTGTGAAAATATCATAATTTGAGAGCAGTTTTACAGTGTGTTAGCAGAGTAGTAGGTGAGCTTGGTTAAAAGAGGGAGGTGAAGACTTCATAGATCTGCACATCTGGATGAAGCAACGCTATAGAGTCACACTGGGGGGCAGTGGTGGCACAGCGGTTAAGTCTCTGGACTACTGATCAGAAGGTCAGAGGTTCAAGCCGATGTGGCCACTTTTGGGCCCTTGAGCAAGGCCCTTAACCCTTCCTGCTCCAGGGGGCGCTGTACTGTGTCTGACCCGTTGCTCTGACTCCCCCAACTGGGGAGAGATGCGAAAATCAGAATTTCCTCTCGTGGGATTAATAAGGGATAATAACAAAAAAAAAAAAAAAAAAAAATTTAAAGGCTGGAAGAGACATGAAGACGACTTGATGTTTTGGCTGTTCGTCTCTTCATGCACTGACTGACCTTAAAAAGCTCCTATGAGTTGTTTGGGAAACGTGTAGAATTTTTTTCCATGCAGAAGTGTTGGTAGAAGCTCTCATAATTTAGGATTGAATGAAACAGGGCCCGGGGCTATAAAGCTGCCCATCTCTGCAGGCCGGATAAACAGGGCAGCGTCTGCGGACTTTCAAAGTAATGAATGTAAACTCCCTTCATGGGCGTTTATTTTCAAGTTCTCCCTGTTCCCTCATTAATCCAAACTCAATTGTCCTGATGGATTTCGTCCATTTTCACAGCAGCGGAGCTCCAAGGTGAGCTGCTGCTGATGGAAATGGATGTCCACTCTCCAAAAGCCACAATGCATTTTTTCGTGGCGCCGCACCTACATGACGTGTGTTTAATTACACGCCTTCATTTCGCTTCGTTTACTGTTGGAGCTGCTGTAACAGGCTTCAAATAATTTCACTCTCCTTTGTGTCTATCTATGAATTAGGCCTCGATCGGCTCCTGCTGGCTTTTAAATGAGGATTTACTGACCTTTCCTCACAGCAACTGCCGGATATCTTTGACATTGCAGTCAGCAGATCTCCAGCACTCAAATCAATAAAGCCATTTTAACTAAACATGAGTTAATGGATGGCAGAGAGCGAGAGGAATAATGGACCAGCCTCTGGATTGTGTTTCTAACCGTTATTGCTTTTTTTTTTTTTTTTTTTAATGTAAAAGGTGAGAAGGAGGTCCGGTGTTTACTTTTGGGAATCAGAAGACAGAATAAAAGGTTGTTTCCTGGTACAGACCTTCTAGAAAACAGACATCAGTGATTCAAAGAGGCTCCACAGTCCATTACTGCTTCTTCTGAGAGGATACTCTTTACTTCAGAGTGCTCTAATATGGAAAGCTGATGTAACCAAACCAAATGGCAAAATAATCCGCTTTATTTAATTGTTTGTCTTCTTCCATGTCTTGATTTTCTTATTTTTTTATTTCTTTCTCTCCGAGTCCAATCAGGCAACTCTGCGGAGGAAATGAAAACAAATGATTATGTGCACGCGTGATTGCAGTATTTGCTGTTCAATCAAAGCTTAATGTGTTATTGTGCTTTCCTGCCTCAGGAAAGGAAGCATTAAATGAAAGACAACAGTTTGAGGAATTGTTTTGCTGTTCACAACTTGAATGCTGTTGTAGCTTTGTTCAAACATTTTCTCACTGAGGATTAGAAACACTCAACCACCAGTTTTTTTTACTGATTAAAGAAGCCGACGTTCCACTGGTTGCTTTGATTCTTTGAAAAATCACTCCGGGTGATTTTCAATAATTCATTTAATCGTTTTGAGGCAGAAAAATTGCTTGCATTGATTGGATTTTGGGATTTGTTTGCTGTTTGTGAAACGTTGATTTAGTTTGTCCTTGTGTGGAAAATAACAGCACGTTTCAAACTGTTGTTTTCAGCACCCCTTGTGGTGAAAATCCAGGCTTTTATCCTTGTTAGAATGCCCATATTGTATTTATTTCAAATGTAGAAACTTTGTAAAATCATAAACTATGGATAGTTACAATGGTATCTGTAAATTTTTTGAGATAATTAAAAAAAAAAACACTTATCAACCCACTTTCAGCATGTTTTTTTTTGCAATTTGCAATTTGCAGCTGTTTGAATGACAACATCTCAGAAACTATTAAAAATAAAGCTTGATTTTTTTCATAGTTATTTCTCATCATTTCATTGATTCAGCATCTGGACAACAGAATGACTATCCAAATATAATTAAGAAAGTAAACATTTTTTTTATATGGGCATATTTTTTCAATGTTAGATCCCACTTTTTAGGCATAAATCTTAGTTTGGAGGAGACTTGTCATGCAGTTTTGTGTAATTTCTTTGGGAATAATCACCAATTCTCTGTTCTACTTGGATTGAGCCATATTTTTGTCTTTGGGGTGCATACACGTGGTTCAGAAAATATCACTAGTTGAAATCTGCATTATGAATTTTATTGCGAATATGTGCACAAAGATGGGACTTTCCATTTCCAGCTTCAGTTTTTTCTTATTTTCAACTCACCCATATTTAGACACTATTTGATCTCTTTGTTCAGAATTGCAGATTCTGAATCAATGTCATGATGAGAAACAACTGTGAAATTTCGGGCTTGTATCTTAAATCGTTCCTGAGAAATCGCCATTTAAACAGGCTCAAATTGCGGGAAAAAAACATGACAAAAATTAATAGATTGGCATTTTTAAAAATTAGTATTCAAGTATTTGATATATCTAACTAGAATTTAATAAATATCTTAATAAACATCCATATTTTATGCCATAAAAATCTGCCAAATCAGAGATAGTTGAGCAGAAATTGTTGTGAAAATGTAATAATTTGAGGTAGTGTAGAGCAGTTTTACAAGGTTTTAGCAAAGTTGTAGGTGAGCTGGTATGCTGGAGCTGCACCTTGGTTATAAGAGAAAGACAAGGGCTTCATAGATCTGCACATTCTAGAAGAAGCAAAGATGCATCGTCACATCTAAACCGCTTTAAGGTACAAAGGAATTATTTTAATGGAGAAAAATAGCTAAATATGTAACTTTTATATACAGAAAGTAGTTTTTAGGGGTTAAATCAACTTTTTTTTCCAGTTTTGTTTGGTAAGTAGTTCACCTGGTAGTTACTGGATGTAAATATTATTTAAAAGTTAATATATGCACAAGAAATTTTGTGCTGCAATGCATAAATCTCCAATTAGTTGACAGTTACTGTATAACTGAGCTCAGTTTGAGCACCTTGTGTGGCCCCTGGAAGCAGCAGCAGTGAAACATTGTTTTAAATGAAAAAGAAAACGGGTATTTACTTGGACGTAGGTGCCAGGAAGCTCATACTTGAGGAGTCAGAAGACAGCCGAGATGAAGGAAGCAAGACGGCGTTTGGCTCGGCTGCTGAGAAACATCTGCCAAAAATTAGTAGCCCCTGAACAACAGCGGTGCAGAACGCCAAGCTGGCTCTGGGCATCATGCAGGCAGCCGGAGATACAAGGATGGAGGGAAGGAACAGAGGAAGACAGGAGAGCCGACAGAAACACAGTCAGAAGGTGTAAAAAAAGAAAGATTACTGGTCTCTGATCAGCGCTGATGAGCTGCAAAGGCGTCCCAGAGAGACGAAGGAAGACGAGAGGAGGAGGAGAAACAAAGAGGGAACGAGGGAAATTAAAGAAAAGGAATCAGACATGAGAGCAGGGAGAGTGTTGGAGAGGATGCATGAATGAAAATGTGAGCGAAGGAGATCTGTGTTGGGAGAATTAAGGCCGGTGGTGGGTGCAAAGGCAGCGGTGACAAAAGGAGTGTGAAAATGAAGATTGCTGTGTGGGAGGGAGGCAGAAAGGAAAAAATGGTTTGTGGCGAAGAGGCTGCCAATATCCTGATGGAACTTTTGTGTGTCTGCAGTTTTGTTTTGGGGGAGATTTTTATTTTTTTTATAATGTGTGCAGGTGTTTGCTTTATCTTCACATGCATGAATGCACATCCGTTCGTTTGGTTTGGGAGATACTCAAACAGTGACAATATTTATTTTTAATTGGACAACTTGTCTTTGTCGGCTGCTCGTCTGTGTCATCGTCCCACAATGAGGCGCTTCAACACCGAGATCCAGCACGGTGAAAGACTCAGTGCAATGAATAGACCACAGCAGAAATGGATTTTTTACCGTTGACATTGGACTGTTGGCTTCACAATATTTCATGCCTCTGAGAACAACAAGGACTCTTCCAATCTGAAGTGACAGGTGCCTGATTTACAGCTTTGACGTTAAAGGTCGAGTTCTTGGTTTTTCAAGTAGCCATTAATCTGACTAACTAGATACAGACTCTGGGGATAAAACCACTATTTCCACCATGCACTCACTCCGGGAATCAACTACAGTCCCCAAGCATCAGTCCTCATAAGGGATAGACCGATGATCAGCCTGGCTGACTATCGTGGCCAATATGTGGCATTTTTCCAATTATCTGTATTTTTATTGACAAATTATTGATAAATGTTCTACTTAAGGTCTGATGCAGCCTCCTCTCTCTGTCTGTCATTACTCTGTGGTCTCACAAATGTCTCTCAAGCAGCAAAAACTGAATAAGAAACACTAACTAATGAATTAGCTTCTCTCATTGTGGCTAAGGCTAAGCTAACGACTAGCAGCAAAGTTAGAAAGCGGCCATAGATTAACCTGAAACAGAGTCTGGAAAACAATAATTATTAATGCTTTAAGATCTGGACCTTGGACAAGATAAAGATAAGATAAAGAGACTTTATTGTCATTGTACAGAAGTACAACGAAATTTGTCTGGAAGAACACGACAATTAGCAGCAGTGCAAATAAGAATAAAAACAGACAAAAATACTAAATAAAAAGAATCAAAGTACTATATACAAAGTAAAGTTGTCCGTGTTGATAAAGTGGTCAAGTGTTGCAGGAATAAAGTAGAGTTCTGCACAGATGAGCTGGGAGGGGGGAATGTCTGGATGGTGGGGCAATGGGTGTGATGGCGGCCGGAGCTCTGTGGAAAAAGCTGTTTCGCAGTCTGCACGTTTTTGTTTTTAATGTCCGGAATCTTTTCCCTGATGGAAGGGGGGCAAACAGTCTGTGTCCAGGATGTGTGGGATCTCTGGCGATGCTGCTCGCCTTTTTCCTCAGCCGGCTAGCATAGACAGAGTCCAGGCTGGGAAGCTGTGCACTCACAAATAAAAGTGATACAACAGTGAAAAATTTTCTTAATTTAATAAAACTGCAGGAAACAAACTGATCAATCTCAGTGGAGCCACATAACCAGCGGAGATCGTCCAAATTTGGTCACTTCTATTTTACATATTCAGTTATGGTCACCCTTATTGATGAAGAAGGCAGGTTCTCTGCTATCACACACTCTTAAAACATTCCATTTAATGTACTGATTACCAGACTTTCTTGACTACCAATGATCAGAATCAGTATTGGCCCTCTACAAACAAAAAAAAAAACACATCAGTTGAATTCTATTAGTCATGCTTCCATGCAATTGTCAAGAAAGTTTTTTAAAAGTTGCGAAATTTAACAAAAACAAAGTAATTTTCCATTATTTGGTCGGGAGTGAATAAACTAGGCTGCCAGAAGGTGGCGCTATAGGCTACATTACGGAGAGCTGTATTAAATAAGAGTAGAAGAAGCGGAAAACAAAATGGCTGCTTTCCAAATCGCATTTTTTTGCTGCGTCCAAAATTAGTCACCATCTAGTATGTATGGCTAGTTTGTAATGCTGTTTGAATGCCAAGTTACTATCGTTAGATCTTATTTAGTCACTCAAAGTATCCCACAATGCACCATGAAAAGTAGAATGCAATCGACAGCAATTAACTAAAATGTACCATGATGTATTGCATTGAAGAAGAATGACAGAGATAGGTGAGCACTGGTAGCAGTTTTCATAGATTTATGACACTTATTTTATAGTGTTAGGATGTATTTTCTACAGAACATATATTTTCTATACGTATAGCTTCTCAAAATGTATTTATTTACATTCTTTATTATTATTATTATTCCTTCTATTATTATCATTAGTGTTATTTTCTTTTTTATTATCATTTATTTATCAATTTTTACATGTATACATATATTTTTTTATACAAATCCAAGTACATGGTTGAAAATGTTGATGTGAAACCAAAAAACTGAAACCAATCCCTATGATTTCAATAAAAAGAGTTTGGGAAATAAGGCTATGCTTTCGGGTTTATGTTGTGTGTACCAACTTATTGTTCTCGAGTTCTCAGTAAATTCAACCACTCGCTGTTTAACATCCGGTTTCAAAAAAACCAAGACAGCGTCGGCCAAATTTCAAACTAAGCACAAACCAACGGGTCATTGGTTATATACAGCCAGTATAGTAGAACGACTGCAGCCGTGTTAATGTGCACAATTTCCTCAGCTGCTTTGCATCTTAAAAGAATTACCAGATATTCTGCTGTTGTTAAGTAGCTCATCAATAATTTCATATTTGAACTGTTCGGTCTGAATCCTATTTACTATTCTGACTGTGGTTTATTTAGTGCTTTTTACAGCTCTGCTTTCATATCTGTTTTAATTAGGCGACCTTGCTTATTAACATTATAATGGATTCTGTTTGAGCTAAAACTCTTAAATGGCATTTAATGTTTTCAAGCTAGTTGTTCAACAGTGCATTAAAGCCACTTTCACAGCAGTCAAAGAGATCTCAATATGAGGGTTTTTTTTTGTGTGCAGACCAGTAATAGCTTTGCATTCATGCTGCTGTTTAGCCATTAATCCTCTGACAGACAGAAAGACACCTAAAGTACAGAATCACCCACAGTATCATCCTCCTCTGCTCTTCGTCTTCCATTTAAACCCTCTATTCTCTCTCCTCTGCTACTTCCTTTTGATGGAAGTTTCTACTTTTTTAATCCGCCCTCTATTTATTCTTGAGGTTTTCGAGTTTCCAAACGGTTTATGTGCAGCCAGCCGGACACAAATAGTCAGAAAAAAGCGATCTTGGTGGGAGTGAGAAGTTTACAAGGTGCTTAGACGCTCCCACACTGCTTTCTTTGGGAGATTTTTCATCTATTCTTCCACTGCCATCTGTTTTTTTTTTTTTAACAACACAGCCATGGTTAGAACTCAAGAATCTCTCATGCATACAACTATAATGCTGTAAGTAATAAAAAAACAAGGAAAAATACAGAAAAAACAGCAATTAGCATGTTGTATAGAGGGTTTATTTACTTGTTTTGGAGTAAAACTCACGTTTTGTGTCCACAGTAAACCTGCACACTGTAGTTATCTGATTTTAACTTCATTGATATTCATTAACCCTCTGAACTTTAAAGTTTTAGGGAATCATTCTGCTCTGTGTTACATTTTTTACTCACTGTAAGGCTTTTTTTTTTTTTTTAACTGGTCTTTCACCTCTATGGAAACAGAACAACCACGACTAGAGGCTGTGAGAACTAAACAAGAATGTCTTTTATGCAGATTAACAAAGTTAGATTGTCAGAAATATCAAATTATAAAATAAAAGCTAGTTTCCTTTATATTTTTATTTGACCCAAAAATTAAAAAAAAAAACAACCTGTAATCAACATCAATAATTATTATTATTGTTATGAGAATACATTTTTAAAAAGAGAAAATGTACATTTCTCTGCTTATTTATTTTATAAAAATTGTAAATTATTTGAATTGTTTAAATACAAATGAAATAACATTTTTCCAAGTCAATAATAGCTTCACAGTTGTACCAATAAGCGCAGAATTTTTTATTTTTTACAGAATCTAATTGGACTAAGCAGTTTATTTTGGGAGAGTTTTTGAAATAGTCATGTAGGATAAAGCTTTTTTCATGAAATACAACAATATAAAGCTTTGATTTGGTTGAGTGGCATAATTTTTTTGAGAGAAAATGTAAATTTCTTTGGTTATTTATTTTATAAAAAAATTGGAAAAAAATACTGTTATTAGAAATTATTTGTCTAATAACCATTTTATTCAAGTAAAAATATATTTTAAGTGAAATGACATTTTCCCAAGGTGTTACCAATACACAGCTGCTGTTCAGCTGAAAAGTCTCTGAATTTTTTTTACGTGACTGTTGGTTGAAGACAAGTCAGTTATGGCTTCACAGTTCTGCTCAGTAGTGCAGAATTTTTATTTTTTCACACAATCTAATTAGAGTAAGCTGTTTATTTTAGGCGATTTTTTTTTTAATGAGACAAGTCGAATGAAATGATTCTGATGAAATACCATGACAGTTAAACTGATTTGACAGTTTCTGATAAATGGTGTAATTTTGGTGGTTTTGTGAAACCTGCAGCCTGTTTACTAAAAATTCCTCGTCTCCCTCATGTGGACAATACCTCCACTCCTCTGACCACAGTTCATTCACTCTGACACAGTTTTGTTCCATAAACACATATATGCACACAGAAAGCCACAAAAGAAGAACAAGCACCTGCTTTTTTTGCACATGAATGCTGCCGAGTACATGCAGACACGGAAAGTAACTAAATTTAAAGTGTGTTGTCAGATCGGATTTGCCTGCAGAGGGGAAGCTTCCTAACCAGACTTTCTCTTTCTCTGTAGATGCTGCAGCCCCAGTTTAAACCCCACAGCATCCAGCAGGTGCTTCTGAGGCTCTTCCAGGTATTTTATTTTACTATTAATTCATCTTTCCATTACCGCGCTGCTTTGAAATCAGCCAAGTCATTACTTCACAATCTCGGTCCAAAGGCTGAGTGGAACAGATTGTCTTTATTACACATTATCTGTGACCTGTGTACCTTATTTTTTCCCCCGTTGTGTCTGCAAACACAGCGCAGCGCTTCACATCAGTCTGTATGTTTAAATATCTCAGTGTGGCTCCCCGAGGGCAGAAGCGCTTCATGTATTTTTCATGCGGCTTCTCATAAAGAATTCACTCCAGTATTGCGAGCAGGATGTATTTTCACAGTCAGGTCTGAGCTGCAGGTTAGGGTGTTTTATGCGTCTTGCTGTTCTGGCGTCTCGTTTCATTTCCTCTCCAGTGTGAATCCAGTCTGCTTGATTTGATGGAGGTTGTTTTATCGCAGGTGATTCCCGGAAGGTCGCCATACGGCTCGTGGGATCCGGGACGCTGCCTGCGCTGCGCCGTCGTGGGAAACTCGGGAAACCTCCGCGGGGCCGGATATGGAGCGACCATCGACGGACACAACTACATCATGAGGTGAGACGGATGGAGGCCAAGCAGAGACGAGCAGAGTGGTTGCATTAGATAAGAGCAAGGAATTAAATTAGATCCCAAGATGAAGGCTGGAAGTAGAAGAGGAGGAGGCAGGAGAGAGTTCATGTGAGGGGAAGTCTATACCACCACCATTAAAGCTCCACTGTCATCTGGATTTTGTGTGCACTTATGAAGAAGACAGCAGATGTGTGTGTCAGATACTAAATTTAATCTCACAGTTGAACCATCTGAACCCCAAGCAGTTTCTGGGTGATTTTTTATTTTATTTTATTTTTTTTTTTACATTTTTACTCACTGTGGGCTCATTGTTCACTGCAATATGAAGTCTTGTAGCTCTATGGAAACGCAACAACCATGACTCGAAGTAAAGAGAACTTAATGTCTTCCATGCAGTCTGACACAGTTATGTTGTTAATCATAAAAAAAAGGAAAGAAAAAATAAACATAAAAAAAATGCAATCAAAATGTTGTTTAGGTGGTTTATTTACAAATTTTGGTATAAAACCGCCATTATGCATTTTCCACCATGGCCCTGCAGACTACAGTTATCTGTGTTTAAATCCCTAATTTTACTGATCTTCCTTTGAACCTCAAAGTTTCTGGCCGTTTTTTTTTTTTGTTGTAGTTTGCAAAATGTTGAGATTTCCACAATAAACTTGCAGGCTATAGTTGCCTGATTTTACATCCCTAACTTCATTAATATTCATGAACCCTCTGAACCCCAAAGTTTTATGCCGTTATTTTGCTCCTGTCACATTTGTACTCACTGTAAGCTCATCTTTCACTGCAATTTAAAGTTCTGCCCCTTTATGGAAACCGCACACAACCACTGCTAAAAGTAGAGAGAACTGTTTAACAAACTTACAATGTCATAATAAATTTAAAATAATATTTTTTTTTACTTATTTTACAAAAAAATACAACTAATATGTTGTTTAGGTGGTTATTTACTCACATTTTGCATTTTCCAGACTAAAAAAAAAAAAGAAAAAAATGGAACCAATACAGTAAAATAAAATAAGTACTTAAGTGCCCATAGATGTTGCCAACACTGTGAAAAAATTAATAACTTTGTTTCCATACTTGTCTTCCATCTCTCATGTGTAAACACAGCCTGCAGTTAAGCTGAAAAGTCCCTGATTTTGTCATGTAACTGCTGGTTGAATCTAAGTCAGTAATGGCCTCACAGTTTTGCTCAGTAGTGCAGAATTTTTTGTTTTTTACAGAATCTAATTGGAGTGAACTGTTATTTTTGACAATTTTTCAAAATGAAACTAGTAAAATAAAATGAAATGTCAGGATATTTGTTCAGTTTTCCGACTGAACAAGGACTGTGGGAAAGTTAAGCTGAGTTTTACAGTTTCTGTTTCTGATAAATGGTGCAATTTTGTTGATTTTGTGAAACATGATGCCTTTTTTAAGGTTCAGGGGGTTAATGTTTTCCTTCTATTTAGCTCTTTGATTGGTTGATAGAGGTCATGTGACAGAGCGCTGTATACATCCCGAGAAACTGAGGCCTATAAATTGTGTCTCTGCTGTACACAGCCGCTCAGAGGCACATAAATCCTCCCCTCAGTTGTTTTGGTGCAGCAGTGATGGATCACAGAGGCTGATTGTTCCTGAACAATCAGGCTTTATGTTGTTTCCTGCACAGTGTGTGAGGACATGAACTGCCGCCATGAAAGACTCAGCAGCATTTTGTGTTTTTTTTTTAAAGGCAATAGCATCCATTAGTGTTGCATTCTCAACAGGCCTGTGTGGGCAGCTTCCAACTTGTGTCTCCTGTTATGATTCCTCATAGCTGCGGTTTGATTTTCATTTGTTTTCAAAATCAGCTCAGCACACCACCCACCGCCTGTCTGCACACCGTTTTCACTCCAGCTATCTGAATAAACATCTGTTTTTTGTTCACTGGCATATGGGAAGGTGCACTCAGTGGCCATTCTTCCCTTTTTCTTTTTTTTTTCCCAAGCGCACCTTCCTGTTTACATAAACAGATCACTCCTCCAGACAGTGAGTCACATCGACTGTGCATTAAATACAGCGAATGTCTCGAGTGGAGCCGAGTGGTTCAGTTACCGTCTGCCTGAAGGTTACACTGGACACAATACACCTGCTTTATAGGATGTGGAAAACCCTTGTCAGGAGATTTGTTAAAGCTGTGAGATAAACTGCAAGTAAACAAACGTAAAACTTGTTCAGCCTTGAGGCAGCAGACAAAAGCACAGAAGAGAAACTAATTTGATCACTGAAACTAAATAGCATTATGCTTGTTTTTCTTTAGTTACGAGGGGAAAAAAATGGGTTTGGAACACAGGAATGCTAAGTTTTTATTCGATATTTGCTTTCTTAGCTTTCAGTCGTGTGTTTTCCATTAATCTGACAGCAGCTGAACGTGTCGCTTCATGTCTAAAGATAAGATAAGATAAAGTTCTTTATTTCTCCCCACTCCAGGGGAAATTTACATTGTTACAGCAGCTTATGTAACAGTAGACATAGTGATAAGAATAAAATAATAATAGAACAATAGTAATAATATTTACAGTATATACAAGGGTGAGAGATGAGGATAAAGTGGCTTAACAGAAAAAATAAAAATAAAAAATAAAAATAAAGTTTAAAAGTGCAAAGATGTGCAGTGCAAGAATGTCAGTGCAAATTTTATGGTTTGGGGTGGTAATGATATGAGTCCAGGTTATGTTAACATCAGCCAGTGATGCTGATGTTGTAAAGTCTTATAGCAGATGGGATGAAGGACCTGTGATAGCGCTCTTTCTTGCAGGGTGGATGTCTCAGTCTGCTGCTGAAGGAGCTGCTTAAAGACCCCACAGTGTCATGCAGTGGGTGAGAGGGAAATGAGTATGCTGATCACTTTTCCATAAAACTCACAACTACTACAACTCACTACAACTTTGAACTGCGTGCACAGGATCATATCACATATTTTGAGTTGTGTGATGCCATTTAGGGATGTTTTTTCCACATTTCAGCACCAATACTGATGCAAAAACAGAGCACAAAAGTGTTCCAAAATCTCTAAATACCTTTCTCTATAATTTCAAACTGAAACATCCACAAATATAAAACTTTATATTTATACTGAGACTCACCAAAAATGAATGTAATCCATTTTTTGTTGTTGTTGTTTCTGATAAAACATTAACAGTAGCTGAAGTTCAGTTAGTCCAGTTGTGTATAGGAGTCTTTCCTGCGCAAGCATTAGTCATCTAAAAAAACGTTTTTGGTAGGACAGAAGACAATCTGCTATGTGACACTCTGGATGGAACTGAATTCATTATTTTTAAATCTCCACATTTTCCAGCTTCACTCTACATCTCTGAACTTTTAACCTCTTTTTCCGCACCAAAATCCCTCAGATCAATGAATCAATTTCTGTCACAATTCCCAAGTCCAGGCTTAAAACAAAGGAGGATAATGCTTTTACTGTTTTAGCTACAACATTGTAGAACAAACTCCCCCTTAAAGCTGCACAGACAAGCTTTTGTATAATATTTTACTGCCTTTACTAATGTTTAGGTGGCTTTTTCATGATTTGTTCATTTTAATGTGTTGTAGATTGTTTTAAACTCCAGTTTTTGAAAGGAAACTCACCCGAGCAACAGCAGCTCTCACTTGTATTCTTCTTTTTACATCTCTTTTCTGAAAACTTTGTTGTTGTTTATACATATCTTTTTGCCAGTTTTTAATGATAAACTATGGATAGTACCATTTGAATATGAGTCTATGTTTCAACAACAATATCTCAGAAACTATTAAAGATAAAAGCCTTAAATTTTCACCGGTAGTTCTCATCATGTCATTGATTGAGAATCTGCCAAATTGGACACGTAGATCCAATAGTCTCTGATTATAGGTAGGTTGAAATATGACAAAAAACTGAAGTTGTTATGAAAAAGTCCCATCTTTGAGCACATAATAGCAAAACAAAAATAGCAATTCAGAAGTGAACTAGTGACATTTTCCAAAGCACGTGTAGTTACATGTCACAATAATACAAAATAAAACATATAGAATACTTTATCATGTGAAATACTTCATCACACACATGAATAACATTACCACAAAAACATTGCTAGAAAACCTCATCCATGTAGAGTTCTGGAGTTTGACGTTATATTAATGTTCAAATCTCCCATTTCACAGTTTACTGCACTGTCTCCATGTGGCAATGAATGAAACTGATGTAGATCTTTTCATTTCCCAATAACACTTCTCAAAAAGCCTGAATTTCTTGGAACATGAAGTCGTGCACCACAAAAAGTTGCTTCCACAGAAATTACAGGAACTGCATGGTGCCAGCGAGTCGGCATGAAATGAGATCCCTGTCAAACTATTTTGGCACCTATCTGACTCCAGCTGGTTAACAGCTCTCAGCCTGAACACCTCTCACGCTGCTCTGACTCTCTCTCAGGATAAATCTGGCCCCGACGGTGGGCTACGAGGAGGACGCCGGCAGCCACACCACCCACCATTTCATGTACCCGGAGAGTGCCAAGAACCTGGCGGCCAACGTCAGCTTCGTCCTGGTTCCCTTCAAGACTCTGGACCTGGTCTGGATCACCAGCGCTCTGTCCACCGGCCAGATTCGATTGTAAGACTCAGACACGCATAAGCACAGATTAACAAGTTTAGACGCACAGGCATCTGCACAGAAACATAAATTGAGTTCTGCCGCTCTGACTTGAGGCCACGCAGACGCTCATGAGTGTAGCTGGAGGGCTTAAATACGATTCACTTTGCATAATACGCCACAGAGCGGAATTGTGGGAGTTGCTGGGCTGGAACAATCTGTCAGACGTCAATCATCCCAGAATTCATAGCTGCAGCAATCACATAAAGTGCTGATTGAATGAATTTAATCAATTTCTCTCTCTCTCTCTCTCAGTACTTACGCTCCAGTGAAGCAGTTCCTCCGCGTAGATAAAGACAAGGTGGGTATTTTCAACCTTCAATTCAATTAATTTTTGGTCATTTTTTTTCCCACACACTTGCAGTAAAAAAGCCTCACACACACGCACGCACGCACGCACGCACGCACGCACGCACGCACGCACACACACACACACACAGTGACCCTGCAAGTATTTCACCCCCTCCCTATAGTTGAAGAAGGATTACAGATAGATTATAAAACCTTCTCTTTGTTTTCAGTAATCTTCCGCTTGCTCTTTAATCCATAAAAATAAATAAACTCAAACTAATCCCCGCCATGTGAAGACTTTGTGACTGTCTTTGCCCGGTCAGAAGATAGAGTTTTTTTGGGCCAAACCTCCTGAAATATATACGATTTCCAGTGCCACTGTGGAGCTCTGAGCAGCCTGAAGCCTAAAGTGTTTGCTGGGACTGACTATCACCTGGAGGGAGATGATGAATTTGTAATTACTATTCATTCCGTTAAGAGCGCTTTTAATCTTTCACGGTGATCAAAGCTGGAAGGGGGGATTAAAATTTAACTTGGCAAAATCTTTTCTTGTTCAGAAGGACCTTTTGAATATACATTAAACTGTACTACTGCGGAAGCATTTTGCGTAAAATCTATAAATGTGAGGAACTTGGATTTAGCTTTTAGTTAACTCAGGGAAATTCAGAGGTCAGTTCTGTATAACAAACATGTCTTTTCATGCAGGATTTAGGGTTTGATTCATGCTTAAATCTACAATACGTTACAGTATTTTCTTTTCTCTACATCTGTCCAACACACAGGTCCAGATCTTCAACCCAGCTTTCTTTAAATACATCCACGACCGCTGGACACGACATCACGGCCGCTACCCGTCCACTGGGATGCTGGTGCTGTTCTTTGCTCTGCATGTCTGTGATGAGGTCAGTTTTGATACTTCTTTGTCTGCTTTCACATCACCACATCCTGTAAATGCTTGTCTCTTGCTCAAATTGCTATTTTCCTATCAATTTATCTATCAGTTACTTTACTGAGTAGTTGATTCATCTTAACAGTTAATTTTCCTTCAAAAAAATCTACATGAGTAGACAAACTGATCACGTGATGATAATTTTATTTTTGTGTTTGGAGCTTTATGGGTGTATTTAACAGCTACACGCATAAAAAATATTAACCCTCTGAATCTACAAACCTGTTAGTGAGTTTGAAATGCAAATTATCTTGAAGAAATCACAGATATTACAACATTTGTCAGAGCCAAAAACAGGTGTAGCACTCCTGCCCTCAATAAAACAGGTGTTCTTTTAAAATAATTCCTCAAATATTAACCCTGAAAACTAGTGTTAATTATCTTAGCTTTCTTTCAATGTAGTAGCTTGCAAATTAAAATATTCTGACAGTATTTTCCCTTTAAGGCACAAATGTAGACTCCAAATAGGTAAAGAAACTTACCAATGAAATAATCAATCGCCACACAGGAAGTATGATTACCAAAATAAATTCTTCTTGTTTAAAAAAATATTTAATAAAATGTCAAACAATTAATGCAATGAATTTTAAACATATTGTATCCACACTTATGTTTCACTTTCTTTAAGAATTTTCCCTGTTTTGTACAGAATTTTAGCCAATTTAAAAGTTATTCACAGCATGTATGTGGATCTAACAGCTTTAACATGCAAATACACACAACTGCAAGTTTTTTTCTTGTGAAACTTTATTGTTTCTTGGAACTGAATAATTGTGACCAAAGAAATGTTTGTATTTGTAATAAGGTCTGAGTTTAGGACTATAGTAAAAATGCAATGAATAATCAATATGCTGGTCAACTATTACACTTGTCACCAACTTTTTCATCATTGATTAATTGGTCTGAGTAATTTTTTGAACACTTCTTTGATTCCAGCTTTCTTAATCTGAATATTCTATAGTTTCTTTCATTCTTTATAACAGTAAACTGAATCTCTCTGGGTTGTGGGAAAAAAACATGACATATGAGGACATCATCTTGAGCTTTGAGAAACTCTGATCAACCTATTTCACCATTTAGATAAGAAACTAAAGGAGTAATGAATTTATCCAGAAACTAATAAACAGATCAATCAGCAATGAATTTAATGAATGAAATCAAGGCATTTTCATGCTTTGTCAACATTGAAGTCATGTGGAAAATGGGACATCAAGTGGAAAATAGCAATAAATAAGTTGAACTGGTCCTTTAAAGCTACATCAAGAGGTTAAAAAAAAATGCTTAATTGTTCATGGAGGACACAGAGGAGGTAAATTTAAGCAGAGACATGAGGACAATTGCTTTTGTTAACTAAATCAGTTAATGATTACTTTTTAGCACAACACTATCATAACCAGACAAATAAAGTAAACGTTGCAGGCCTGATGGCAAACGGTCGTTTCACACCTTTAAGGAACAATGAAACAACAACAAAAGAGTACCTGGTAGCTGAAGCGGTTCTGGAGATGGTTCAATGTCGTCAGTTTGTTTCCCTGGAGCGAAAAGGTGATGTTGGCGGGCATCGATGGAGACCTCCTGGAGTCCAATCCTGTCTTTCACCTCCAATGCGGCCAGAGGAACTCAAAGCAGGTTTAGGACGCTATCTGGTTTTCTCTCCACTCGGTTAGCTTTGTTAGCCAAATGGTGGTCTAATGAATATACAATATGGCTTAATATGCTACTTAATTAGCGGAAGTTCATACCTAGCTAAACAGACTAACAACAGTCCCTGCTGGATTCCTCTGCTGCTCCAAAACTTGTAAAACGTAATTCCATGCAAAGAATGTCGAGCTGAAACTCCAAGGAAAAAGTCCACAAGTCGGCATAAACACAACTTACAACTTTTAACTTTACTTTGTTAATAAAGCTAACGTACTTCTCCAACTATCCTCTGCCACACCGGGAAGCTCTGGCTCGCTCCTGTTCTCTGCACATGCGCTCATCTCATGTGACAGATGTCAGCCAATAGGAGCACAGTATCAGACGTCAGCCAATAGGAGCACAGTATCAGACGTCAGCCAATAGGAGGACAGTATCAGTATCACGTTGGCTCAATTATGTCATTTTAACATTGACAACAAAGTAAAAACAAAAATATTTTTTCTTAAATATTCATCTCTTTAATCTTATAAATTCTACAATAAACTAAAATATTTTTTCAAACATAAAACACCTATATTTCACTCATTTTTTTTAAACAGGAAATGACTTTTAATTACTGGTTTAATTATTGTGAACTCTTCTATTTAAATTGAAATATTTAAAGTTTTACTGGGTTACGCAGGAAAGACTGTTAATTAACCAAATCTAAGCATAAAATTTGGTTAATAAATCAAAATGCTTTCATTCTGCATGTCTCATTTATAAATTTGCCAAAAATAAACCTTTTGCACTAACAAAATAATTCTGCACTCCTCTACACAACCAACAAATCATGACTGACTTACCTGTGACCAACAGTCATGTGACAAAAATTCAGGACCATATAGGAGACAAGTATGGAGACAAATTAACAATAAAAATGGTAAAAAATCTATCATCTGATAAGTCACATTTTGAAAATATCTAACTTTTGTTTTTCCTTATTATTTTTGAATGATTCTGTGTCACACTGCAAAGAAGATTTTCTGAGTTCTCTCTACTTCATGGTTCAGGTTGTTCCCATAGAGGTGCAGGCTTTATATTGCAGTGAAAAATGAGCCTATAGTGAGTAAAAATGTGACAGAAGCAAAATAATAATAATAATAATAATAATAATAATAATAATAATAATAATAATAATAACAACAACAACAACAACAACAACAACAACAATAATAATAATAATAATGGCAAATGACTGCTAAGAGTTCAGAGGTCTAAAATGTTTTTGCTGTTTCTAAAATAACACCTCTGTGTTTTCTTTTCAAGTGTACAAGCCACCTTTTTGTGATGTGATCATTTGAAATCCTACTGTAATTTTAAAGCATGGAGTCTGTGGAGACTTTTACACTGATTCGAGTTTAGATGGCATTATCTGAAACTGTAGAGAAAACTGCAGTCAGTCAGTGACTGGAGCCAAAAATGACTGATGTTATGGTGCAGGAATTACGTAGTGATGCAGAAGAAAAACATTTGCTACAACAAATTGTGATCGAAGCTGTTCAAAAACCTTCAAAACTATCAATACATATAGTTCAGTCTGCACAAATACACAACTCTGAATCACATACATGTGTTCTAATGCTCACTCTCCCACTTTTATTCCAGGTGAATGTGTTTGGTTTTGGGGCTGACAGTCGGGGAAACTGGCACCACTACTGGGAGCAGAACCGCTACTCCGGAGAGTTCAGAAAGACCGGCGTCCACGATGCCGACTATGAAGCCCAGATCATTCAGCGACTGGCCAAGGCTGGAAAAATCACAGTGTTCCCCGGGAAATAACCAGCAAATCTAAGGTTTCCTGTTAGAAAGCTGGTTCTCCAGCAGACGCTATACAGGCTGCTTCCAATGTGTTAGATATTCTCGCTTTCACTTAACCTGCACCAGTTTCCCAGTCGAAGTAAACCAAACGCTGAGGTAAACTGGTACCAAAACAGTGTTATTTCATCCACTTTCCCTCATATTTGGGAATCTAAGTACACGGTTTACATCCAAATGTAGCTCATCTCATGTAGGACTGATGTAAAAGTGGGAGTTGAGCCTTCATTTAAAAGTTAAAGCTCACTTTAGGACTCAAAGACAAGCTGTTGCTCAGTTTTTAAGAGCAGCGTGAACTCAGGAGTGAAAACCAAGCGAGTGCTGGACAGAAAAACTCAACCGAGGACCACAAACACCGACTCTGACTGTGTGTAGCGCCGAGGAGGGAAGATCTAATGAGGAAATGGACTCAATTAAATGGAAATCTTTGATCTGATCCTCATCTATTGACAAAAATATGACCACAGACACCGAACCGTCAGCATCTAGAGGACCGTATAGTGCTCTACAGATAAATCTACCATCTGAGCTGTGGATGTTGACAAACACAGAACATTTTAAGGCCTGCTGGACAACTTTTGCAGCTTTTACAGAACCCAGAGACAGGTTCTTCTCAAATCCTATATGAGGAAAAACACTTTTCTGTGTCATAACTCCACTTTATGCGAGTTCTGCCTCAGAAGACAGTGTTACGAGGACTTGGTGTGACTGCGGCGGGCTGTAAAAGAGTTGCATATCAGACAGTGGAGGCGACTGCTGTGGGTTTACAGCGAATGACTGTCCTCTAAAACCCTCCAGGTTCTAACTGGTCTCAGCAACTTTCAGTCGTTGAGACTCTCAGCATTCGCATGAGCTCCAGCTTCTGCAGCCTGCTTTTAAATGCCACAGCAGCCACAAGTCTCTATTCAGAGCGCTGATTTGACTGTGGGAGACTCTAATGAGGCCAAAAGTCCATCTCCTGGGATTTCATGTTTGGATGGAGGGATGCTGGTTTCTGGACCGGAGTGAAATCCCCACGTGGACTGTCAGGGTCTAAATTAAGAAAGAGGGCTGGAAACGAAGAGGTGGGGCACGAAAAACCAGACGAAACACATCATTTGCTGCAGCGATTTTGAGGACAAAAAGAAAAGTTGTTGGCTACGAGCAGCAGTGGGTTCACCACTCTTATTCTGAAGGGACATTTCTGCCCCGTGGTAGGGTTAAAGAAAACCCCAGTGGATCTCTGAATTTCTGAACAGCTCAGCTTCATTAACCACTAGCCTCAGTCCCTGCTCAGCCAATTAAAACTTCAGCTAAGTCTGGAGGGGGTGGAGCCACCAGACGCCTTAGACTTCACCTCTGCACCACCAAACTGCACTTCCTGTCCTGCTCTTTTCGTGACTTATCCCCCCACAGACTGCACATCCCACTGTTCTTTTTGTTTCTACATCTGCTGGATTTACATTTCTTGGCTCAGATTCGATTTTTCTTTCCCGCCCAGATGGCACATTAATGGTTTCTGTCGTTTGGCATATTACCTATTTACACATTTATATCCTCTGTTGTTGGTTATTTACATCTTTAACAGGAAAAACACAAACAAATATCAGCCGAGGAAGTGCTGCTAGACAGTATCCAAACACAAAAAACCTCAGCAGAGAAAATAATGTGTGTCACGGAGGTAGGAAAATAAGAGTGTTTGGTTTGAGCTGAGGCTGTAAATCCATCCAAAGATGGCAGGATGTAGATGTGATTATGGAGAAGCAGCTGGTGGCCAATAAGGAAAAGTACTCAGGGTTCCTAAGCAGGTCTGAGAAGTAACTGAACACATATTTCAAGGTACAAGAAGTAGTACTTTTACTGCCCCTTTACTCTGAACTAATAAATCTATGTATGTATGGGTTTGAATCATCCATATTAATGCTTCAGCAGCTACTTTGTGTTGTGCCAAGAGTTTTTAAAACGTAACTTTATTAACTATTTTTTACTTCACTCACAGGCTTCTTTAAGTAAGAAGTCATCAGAATGCAAGAATGTAAGGCCCCTGAACACTTGGTTTCAAAATTAAGTATTTAAAAATTGTGTCAATTATTCATGTTTAAATGTAAAAGCACTTAAAGGTCCCCTGTGGCGTTTAGGTACACTACTACTACTACTACTACTACTACTAAGCCTTGTTAAGTTTCTTGTCATACACATGCAATCTACAAAGAAATACTTTTCCCAGTTAAGTTAATGGTTTCACAGTATTTTACAGATTTACAAATCAAAACACCAACTTAGGAGGGTTAGAAGAAAACATCTCACAGGTAAATATAGTTGTAAACAACAAAAAAAATGCTTTTTACATGTTTAATTAGCAATTACATGTCTTTTAACAGTTTGTTAGAAGTCAAGGATGCACACAGTGAATTTTGATGAGTATCAGTGAATGAAGACAAACTCCACAGGGCACCTTTCATTTAGATTTATTTAATCGCCTCGGCTGGTAATCTTTATGAGGCTCATAAACTCAGCTCACCGGTTGGTGTTATTTTGATCTTTTAGCACTTAGAAATCTGGCAAAACTGATTAAAGCCTGACTGATACTTGATAGGTCATTTTAAGAATACAAAAAGTTGGAGGTAGAACACTGCTTCATTCACAGCCCATTATTGTAGAAAACAGAAAGATGTTTCAACGCTACTGCCCTGATCAGAGGGGGGAGGGAAAAAATTGCATTTACCTGAAAGATGTGCAGCGAAAACTTTTCTACCGACTTCAGGTTCTAAAAACCTCTATCATCATATTGGCTACTGTCAGTGGTTTTTATTTAATTATTTTGTATGTTGTAGATTAATACTGAGGACATCAAAATGATAAAAGAACACATATGGAATTATGTTGTAAACAAAAAAAATGTTATTTCAGTAACACTCTACAATGTAAAACACAAATTAGCTTGCAACTTGCTGACGTCACCGCCTGACTCCACATCACTGTGTGCTCTGTTACATGTGCTGCAGACAGTTCTAAAAGTCGGACCGCCCCAATTCTCAGCAAACTATGTGACGACAGTTTCAAAATGAGTCCAAGCATCTTATTTCTGCTTTATGTTCTGTAAAAAAAAATACTCAATATTTCCGATATATCTGAGATAAGCTATAGTCTGTATCAGTCGGGCTCTAAAAGCGATCACACAAGACGTTTTTGACCTCAACATTTCAAACTAGTGCATAGAAAATACAGAACTGAAAAACAATAGGGACTCCTTTAATTGAAATACCCCAAACTATTGTTAAAATAGTTCAAGAATGTTTTTGGGGCATTAAATTCTGCTTTAAAAAACTGCAAAAAGTACTAGTTGTAGCCTATTTTGATTTTTATTTTGAACTTATATTAATATATTGGCCAGTTTTCTTTATATGTGCTAAAGTTGTAACAAAAACAAAAAATGACAGGATAACTGTTTAATTTTCCAGCACTGTATGTCATAAACAACTTACTGTGAAGTGACTGCTTAACTCCACATCATTGTGTGCTCTGTAACATGTGCTGCAGACAGTTGTAAAAGTCGAACTGCCCAAAATCTTGGCAAACTATATGATGAAACAGTGTCAAAATGACTCCAAGCATCTTATTTTTTCATTATATTCTGTAAAAAGAAAAAAAAACACACACAAACTTGGATATATCTGTGATAATACTGGCTGATAACACTTATCAAGCGATGTATCAGTTGGGCTCTAAAACTGATCGCATAGACGTATTCTATTACAAAAAAACACAGATAAAAATAAGAAAACTGGAAATCTGTTCATTGAAATACCACAAATTATTGTTAAAATAGTTGAAAAATGTTTTCGGGGCAGTAAATGCTGCTTTAAAAAACTGCAAAGAGAACTAGTTGAAGCTTATTTTTCCCTCAGAAGACGTCAGTGTATTTTTAGTGATTCATAACACAGTGAGCCGAATCAAGAAATCCTACCACCCCCAAAGTGTTTGTGAAGATTTGTGAATAGAAGCTGCGTAGAAACTGAGTGCCAGCCGCTGCAACATGTGTTGCATTCATGTGAAATAACATCTGTTTTTACAACAGAGCACACTGTTGATCATTCTGTTGGTAAAAAATAAGGGATACAACCACCTGATGCTATGAGGCTTGTTTTATCGTTTTACATGCAGTTTAACCATCACTTGCTCATTTAGAAAGGCTTAGTGAGGAGGGTCGGGGTGTCATATCGCCCCCAGCAGGTGATGACAAGAACTGCTGGTGGCATTTTATTGTATTATCTTTGTATCTTCCTGTATTATCATTTTCTGCTTTCATTGTGGTTTTTCTGCTTTGCAGATTTTACAGGCTGCTTCAGTGTTGAGTTCATTTTAAGGGTTAGTGAATCTGGACATCCATTTTTTTGTGTGTTTTTTCGTCTTTTTTGTCACACATGCTTTTGTGCCTTTTCCTGCTGCTGGACGCCTACAGCTGCTCTGTTGGCAACACACACACCTGCTACCTTTGCTTTTTTTTTTTGCTTTTTTTAGTCACACAAACACACACATTCTGGCTGAGAGCTGTGCCTTCTGAGCTGTATATAGATATATATTTACACAAACACATGAAAACACACACTTTCTGCCTTGTGCTCGGGGTGCAGACGCCTCCCGCTTCTTACTGCTTTGTACATTGTTTTCTAAAACACCGCTGTAGGCCGAAGGAGAGGATGTGATGCAGTGCGAACTCACATTAGGCCACGTTTTTCTTCTTCTTTTTTTGAACATACATTAGAAACTTTTGAGGCATTTCTGCGAGGAATCTTCTGGATTCAAGCCCACGACATTTCAGGTAGCCATCTTATCTTTCTGTATCTGTTTGTTTGCTCTGCACAACTGCTTAAAGGCTTCAACATATCAGTGTTGTGATGAACTCGAGCCTGGTTCGGTACTTTCTTGTTGGTCTTGTGTTATCGATGCTTCGAAATGAATGTGCGGATTGTTTTTGGAGATAACACATCCACACCACATTTCCTTTTCGCCTGCAGGGAGGAGAAAAGTCTTTAACTTTCCCTCCCCCCCCCAACAGGTGAGAGACCCTGTTCCAGCACAGAAACTGCTATCAGCTTCCTCGGTTTCTCCCAGCTGTAGACCAGAACATTGTGATCAGATAGAGGTGGAGGGTTGCAGGGTGATCCCTTTCTGCTGTGCCATTCTAAATTAGAGTTTTTTTCCCCTTCCCCCCATCGCCTTGAATACATGACACAGATCTGAGTGTTCCCTGTAGCATTTATAACCTAAAGTAGGTCTTTTCTCCTGTCGCTGACCCAATACACTCACTTTTTTTCCCCTCTTTCTCCTCCAGAAGTAATGCTTAAAATAAATTTGAAGCAAATGTGGAGCACCAGTTTTCAGGTTAAGTTTGGTCAAGAAATTAAAAACAAAATAAAAAAAAGCTGCACAGGTTGAAGAGAGTTTTGTGAGAAGATGTTGTGGTGACAGTGAAGGTGGCAGCAGCTTTTCTCAGGTGAAATTTGAATGTGTGCTTCTGACAGCAGTGACAGAAATGTAGCCAACTGGCAGCGAGTTTATGTCACGGCTTAAACTGGACTGAATTCCTTCACAATATGCATTTTATCTAAAAATTTTACCCCAAACATCCCTGCACCTTTTTCTTCTTGCTGTCAGTAGAAGCCAGTTTCCTTCTACATCCACCACTATTTTTACTCTGTTTTGTCTCACACATTATGTAAAGCTCCAAACACCACCTAATTACACAACGCCTGAAAGCATGTTATCGAGAAACAGGAGTTTAAAACTGTTTTTATTTTCCTGTATGGCAAAAAGAGTCACATTAAACTCATTAAATGCAATTTCTATGGTGGCAATTTAACAGAACGAGCGTGGAAGACAATTTGAAAGCAACTGTTCAGCAAAGGAAAAAGGTGGAGACTGGTGCGTATGACATCTAAATCCTTTACACGGTTCAACATTTTGGAAAATTTCATCTAATTTTTATATCTCTGTGTTAAATAATGTATAAGGCTGCAGCCAGGAAAGACTGAAAAATAGTTTAGCCCCATTAAAGAACCGATTTCTATGTTTAAAGCTAATTTTTTGAGCTTACTGAAAAAAAGGGCCCAACAATTAATCATTTGAGTTACTGCAATGCAATTAGCAAATTGCTGAAGCTGCAGTTTAGAATGTAGCCTACGTTATGCAGCACAGCCTAAATTTATTAGTGTGAATATTGAAGTGAAGCTTTATTTTGGAAAATATTACGGAAAACAAAAATTGAAATTACATCTTTATTTTCCTGAAATTATTCTGCCCTACAGTGTGAATCAGCTAGTAGGTGGACTAGCTGTTGAGTTGTGTGCTACGCTAACCATCTCCCGATTGTAGCTTCAAATTTAACAGCCAGATCAAAGTGTGGCAAGAGATCTTAATTAAATTCTTGAAAATGCCAAACCAGTCTTTTCATTGCAATATTTGAAATGATTTCTTTTTCTTGCTGCAGTACTTCAGGCTTGATAGTACTCAGAACTCATTACTGAGTTTGAGATGACACGAAATGAGAAAATTGGATCAAATTGTGGTTGTCTGGCAGAGAAGAAACGATCCATCCAGCGTCTCCAGCTGTAACTAAAGATAGTCTGCACCCGAGAAAAGGCTCGAAAATTAGTTTAATACCACTCGCATCCCCTCAACAAGATGTCAAAGCGCTGTGTCTTAGGGGTTTTCTGCAAAAATCTGACCCGCTGTTTGAGGAAGAGCTTAAAAGGAGCAAATACATCATGATGAAAACGCTGCTGTTGGCATCGCCTGCTGCTGTTTGAGGCCGAGGTGAGAACAGCGTCTCTCCTCTCGTCAGTTCAATGGTCTGCACTCAACAGAAACAGCCTCTTTAGCGGCAGTCGGCGAGCTGCAGACAGATCGTGTCAGACCGTCTCTGTGGATTGTAACATTCATACGTCTGCTAGCAGAAGTCTACAGCGACCAAGATAAAAATACTACACTAGTAAATCTGTCTGACATAACAGTGAACTTACAGGGGGCTCGTATGAAACAGATAATGTAGGAACAGTAAAGAAACTGAGTGAAACCTTTCAGTGTGGGTGGTTTCCTGCTGTCTGGATCCGTCATCGTCGCCTAGTCCCGGCTTTAATGTCTCATTCTTCTGTACCTTTTGGGTGAAGCAGTACATGTGTATTTACTGCACTGAAACCTCTGTATGATATGTGATCAGACTCTTTGTATCTTATGCTATTGTACAAATAAAAGCTTCATGATACATGAGGTCAAAGTGTGGAGTTGTTTTGATTTTACACCCAGCAGCTGAACAGGAACACCATCCTTTCTATTTATTTCACAGCCAGAATAGTGAGTAATAATGCCAAAGGGTTTTACAAATGTGCTCAGAGCGTTTTTCCTGCTGCCCCCAAGTGGACTTTAAGAAAACTGGTCATTGCATGTCTAATGAGAATAATCTACCAATACCATCACCGTCACACAACAAGAGCTCGCACAAGACACACAATATTCCCTCTCATTAAAGCTCAAACTGTCAGCGTTGATCATTTTCGTTCACTGATGCACATCTAATGAAGTCAGTCTAACCTTTGTGGTGTAATTGATTCAATGTGAACTGAGCCAATACTTGAAGTTCAGATTAAACTGTACCTGTCAATCTGAGATGAATCACCTAGAGAAAAAAATCTGTTTATCTCACATTTAAAAAGGACAGAGACAGACGTGTGGTATTTACCGGCCGTATTTATTCCATCCCCATAGCGTGACATTTCTCTGACGTAGAGCAGCTACAATGAGAAGACATTCTGCATTCGATCAATATCAAATGTCAGCGACATGAAGTTACACAGATTTGTTACTGGACACAATCATTTTATACAGTTAATGTGTTCATTTACTAAATTACGGTAAACTCATTACATGTGTCAGACATTGGCTTGTTATTTGAAAAGCAAGACTATGATACAGCTACTGCATGTACAGTCCAACGAGAGAAAACAGGTTTTGACTCACGCAGACGGACGGAGCCACTGTTCAGAGGTCAGATTAACAGCTTTCAGATAACCGAGAACACACTGTGTACTCTGTGGCTAAGTCATTTAACAGCTAGGCCCGCTTTTTCCTTTTTCTTTCTGAGGCTGAGCTCAAGTGGCACAGGAAGCCAAAGGAAAGACAAAAGTGCCTCAGGGTTGTTTCTAAACGAACGGGGCTACAGCGAGATGGAACACAAACACACAGGAGGCAGGATGGTGCTTCATCAAGAGCCAACTTTGTGCTAAGAAAAGAAATCTGAGGTGGAAGTTTCTGTCGCTTTGTCTGAGCTGCACAGCTCCTGCAGGAGGCTAAATGATTCAAAAGTGCAGTCCCTTTTCTTTTCCTCCGCATCCAAACATGCAATGAACGAGACAATAAAATAAATTTGTCTGCCATCTCCCTTCAGCTAAAACTGCAGGAGAGGCTCTTATATATATATTCAAGCCATTTCCACACAGATGGATTTTACTGGGGCGAGTCAGCAAGAACAGTCCCAATAAATAGGAGTGGCTCATTTAGTGCTGGCTGAGTGTCAGTGGTCATCTGTCAACATGGAGAGCGTTTTTATTAGGTTTCTAATCTGTCTGACATAAAGGAGGAAGAAAAGAGGAGAAGAAAAGATTTTATTTAAGCGTTTCTAACCAATTTCCACTTTCCTCCCTGATATGTTTGCAGTCTCACCTCCTCCTCTCTCCTCTTAATTCTCTCCCAGTTTCAGTCGTGCAAAGTTGTTGGCCATCTGTAGCGCCTCCTGCAGGCACTGTGTGTTCCTGCCGGTGGCTTGAGCCGACATGTCTTTGCCGCCTCCTTTGCCGTCCAGCAGGGGGCACAACTCCTGAACCCACTCGCTGGCTTTCAGTCCACGGTTGGCCACATCCTGCGGAGGAAAGAGGGACGACAGCATTTAGATCCGAGGAAGATAGAGAGAAGCTTCAGGCGCACACGACTGAACAAATGAATTCATGTGATACCTGTGGGACTTGACACAGGCAGGTGATCTTGCCGGCATCGGTGTCCACGGTGAAGAGCATGGCGGCGGTCTGAGGGGACTGAGCCTTCAGCAGCTTCAGTGACTCGTTCAGAGCCTGAAAGAGACGCAGGGAAAGATGGGGGAAAAAGGAAGTGAGGAGAAGGAAAAGAGTCGGGAAGAACGAAAAAAAAAAACATCTAATCAGCACTATTGATGTCTCAAGGTCAGAATTAATGGGCCACAGAGCTGATTTGGTCCCGTGGCAATAACACAACGAGATAAGCTAAGACACAGCCTGAGAAAATGTGCAATACTGCAGAGATGAAGTGAATTTTAATACTGTGTGCACTTCCAATTTATTTTTGTGCAGGATGCAGATGAAGTCTTGAGGTTTGGATTATGAACTTGGTCTGTCTTCTTAGGGTCTTTTTTAGTTTTTTGTAGAACAAGGATGTGATTTTCTTTAGGGATAATATACCAATTCAGATTAGACTGAAGAAAAAAAAAAACATTGCTTCATACTCTTCAAACTTTGCAGGTTTGTTTTTCAAAATACGAACACACAGACTCAAAAGTCAGATTCAAAAGGAACAATATCTTAAAAAATTAAATATTTAACTTAAAATAAACATCCAGATACACCATTTAATCAGTCAGAAACTGTAAAGAAGAAAGACAGAAAAAAAAAACTTTAAACTTTTTGTTCTTGAAATACTCATCTGTGAAGTGCCGTTCAGTCAGGAAAATTCATTTAATCAAAATCACTTTATTCTACATGTCCCATTGAAAAAAAATGCAAAAAAAACCCTGAACCATTTGCACCAGATTCTGTAAGAAGTAAAAAATTCTGCACTCTGCAGTGTAACCATTAAGTTATTTATGACTCAGCTATGACTAATAGTCATAACATTAAAATTCAAGGACTTTTCAGCTGAACTAGGATGAACTGCAGGCTGTGTTTACACAGAGCACAAATGAGACAATTATGGACCCAAATAAAATATGTAAGCAGTAAAATAAGTATTATATGTACAGTCATCAATTGTTTTTCCAGTATTGTTAACACCTGTGGGCACTTGTGGGGAAAAAAATCCTTTTCATTGGTAAAATGAAAATGAAATTCAACTTTTATCTGACTTTTTTTAAAAAAATGATTTGTGGTATTATAACTGTTTCATACTGCATGAAAGATATTTCTGAATTCTTTCTGCCTCTCACCATGTTTGTTGTTTCCATAGAGGTGTAGGATTTTATTTTTCAATAAATAAACATGGGACAGGAGCTACAAAGCATCCTAAAACTGTTGGAGGTTCAGAGGGTTAAATACTGGAGGGAAAAACGTCCTGTCCTGACTGGTACCTTTGCTGAGGCTCCGGTCTCCATCTCCATGATGAGCAGTGGTTGGTTGGGGCTGCTTTCGATCATCTCCTTTGTCTTATCCAGGACTCTCTTCTGGATGTCGGCCTTGTAGTTGCGGTCAAGGTCGTCCATGGTCTTCTTCATTCCCTTCAGGGTTTCCCTCATCTCGTCCTTTTGCCACTGAGAGATCACTGCAGTGCCTATCGACTGCAGAGAAGACAGATGTAATGTTGATGCTGCGGCACAGTTATTCCAAGTTTTTCTAGCACAGACGTCTCATTTACCTCAGTCATGTCGGCGATCTCTTTCTGGATGTCCTTGTTCGGGGTCGTCTGCTGCTTCACCTTGTCTCCCAGAGCAGACAGAGACTGCCGCAAGGCATCGGCTTTCCTCTGGGCCTGATGGATGTGAGACACAGCAGCATGAGCAGTGGGGCAGGAGGGAGGCAAGGGCAAAGAGCAGAAGGTGCAGAGAGGGATGACGGAGAAAGAAAAATAAGCCAAATGGTTGGAGCGAGGGAAGGGGAAAAAGGCAAAAAGATGAAGGAGCAGGATCAAACAGCGATTGTTGTCTAAAAATAGGAAAGATTAATTTGTCCTCTGGGCCTGGAGAGAGGGGGAAATGCAAAATTCTCCTTTCTAGCTCCAAGTTCACCTCAAGCTTCATTAAAGTTTCATCACCGAGACCCAAATAAGACATGTGGTGCCTCTGTCTGGGACACTTCGTAGTGTAATTGGTGAGGTTTTAATCGGCAAAATCATTGTGCTCAACATGCCGCAGCAATGACAAAATGAAATCTCTCTACTTTATTCAAAACGTTGGCCAAACTCTTTTCTATGCGAGCGTGGGAGGATGGGTCTACATGGGCACAACGCTGGAAGCAAGTGCATCAGTAAGTGTATGTGTGTGTGTGTCCTGACCTTCTGGGCCTCTGTTCCTGTCACAGCAACGATGCGGCGGATGCCCTTAGCGATGGCCTCCTCGGAGACGATGACAAACGGCGCGGCGTGACCCGAGTTCTGCAGATGGCTGCAGATAACAGAAAACAACAGCACATTACCAGCAGCGTTATACAACTGTAGGAGGCAGATGAGAAGGAGAGCGGCGAGGAGCTGAGGGGAGGAACGCAAGCAGGGGAGAAAACATTAGGAAAACAGCAGCAGGAACAAGGGGCTGTTTGAAGCGGCTGCAGATTAAAACAACATCAAAGACAACATCAGGAGGCACACCCAACAGTTTACTGAAACCTGAAGCAGCATCAAACGCAGAGAACAAAAAAAAGCTTAATGCAAATGTCTCCTACAGTAATCAAATGAAATGAAAAAGTCTTGCTATAATCTATAAAAGAGCAGATACGTCCTGGCATTCAGGTGAACTTTACAGCCAGGAGCAGACACTTAAAGTCAGTGGAGCAGGTCTAATCGCTGGATTGAGTTTGACAAAATGTTCCAGGCCTCGTCTGCGCAAGGACACAGTCGTCCCACCAGAAAGATGCACAAATCCAATTAACAGTTTCCACTTTGCTCACCACCGCTGGGCAGGTCTGACACGTCTGGAAACTCCATACAAATGCAGACATTTATTCAGACATTTCTACACGTCTGTGTGTTACACATTTGAGTCCGCTCAGGACACACACAGCAACTTCCAGCAAGACTTTAGACGTAATGTCCAGCACACATTTAAATCAAAGCAGCAGATCAGGTTCAAATACAAAAAAAGTCTCTATTTTCTCCTCCTGTACTCGTGTTTCCAAACATTACTATCTGTGAAATACATTCCTGACAGACTGGGAAACCATAAACAAACACTATCATTACGTGGCAGACGGTAATGGAGCAGGTGAATCCAGAAGCAATGAGGGTGAATCAGAATGAAGCCACGCAGCAGCAAAAAACATTGGAATGAAAAGCACTGCTCCACAAACAAAAGCAGTGAAGCTGAGGAAAAAATGGCAACAAAAATGTGTCTTTTCTTCATATTGATTTTATTCAGAAACCAAACATTTCTTGGACTATTTGAAGTCCATTATTTATAGGGAATGGCTGCATCTTTTATATTGAAAATCTCACCTTTTTTAAGTAAGTAAAGTACAGGAAAATGGAGAGATTTGTTCCTAAACAAATTATTCATGTCAGAAAATAATCACTGAAAACGTGAAATGACGTTGAATCAATGGCTCAGTGACATACTGGTATCATACTTAGCATGACTCCTTCCCTTAACACTTTGACGTTACTTAAACCAGTGCATTTGCATCACTGGTTCTCCGACTTGATTACAAGTGAGGACACACAACTGCCAACAGTTTGCTAGCTAGCTACATATTTGTTCAGCAAATGTATCTTCCCAGAATGTCAGAATTTGCAGAATTATTGCAGGTAACTCACTCTACAGCTGTCTACAGTGTGTGCTTGAGATTTCCCATCTCACCTGTTTGACTCAGTCAAAACAAATTCAGGTCTGTTTGCAAAGTTATAATGCTTTATCTGTGCTGCTGTGAAAACTGTGAAGGTAGTTATTACCAGTTTTCCTATTGTGTGACAACTTCCGAACACATTTATAACTGCTTTACATGGACTTTTGCTAATGTTATTAAAGTTTTCAGTGCTCTATTTGTGTATTTTCTTGTTCTATCTTATAAGCTGAAAAGATATCAAAGCATCAGATGAAACATTTTTAACTCAAATGATCGAGCTTTCTCAGTTTCTGCATTTTTGCTTTGTTAGGCAGTACTGAATGTTGTGTATATTTTATTTTTTGCAGCAGCAACCACACAAAACAGGAAACCAATCAACAATACAACGTAATGTTTTTTCAGTTTGCAGCGCTGGCTGACTAACTTTTCTTTGTCTCAAATGAGAGAAATCCAAGAAATTGGGCATCATACTCACGTTCCACCACAAAACTCGATGGAGGTGAGAGAACCGGCAGCACTGGTGGGGTCATCCAGCAGTTCCTGGACAGGAATACCAATGGACACGACTCTGACCGGGTCGGGGTAGGTCTCATCGAACACTGCACGCAGACCCTGAATCGCCTTGGCTTCTGCTAGCGGTGCTTCCATGGCGTACACTGGCTGGAGAATACAGATGGAGATCATATTTATCATTACTATAATCAAATCTAAGGAAAAATTAGCCGTTACTCCAAAATCAAGACAAATTCAAATGTAAATCAGTTGAATCCTTCATTACGATTCCTCAGCTGGAAACACATTTACTTTTTCAGACACTTTCAAATCACACGCTGAGCAGGAATTGTCACAAACATCAGTGTTATTCAGAGTAAAAAGGTGCCTAAGGGCAAGATTTTCTTCTCTTGGTGAAATTCTACAATGTCTTTTGTATTCCACCACTGACCTTAGCATCTCTTATCATGGCACAAGCGATCTCCTCAGTCCGGCGGACCTCACCGGTGCTCAGGGCACCTTTAGCAGTAAAGTCGAAGCGCAATCGATCGGGGGCGACCAGGGAACCTCTCTGGTCTGCCTCCCCCAGAACTCCCCGCAGGGCGAAGTTTAAGATGTGTGTGGCGGTGTGGTTGCTCATGATGGGCCTACGACGAGCCTGGAGGAAGAGTGAGGATGGATATTTTAGCTGGATACATCAGAGCTTCACCGAGAGGCATCAAAAAATACAAAACGTAGAATCACATCCTGAGAATTTGTCAAAAAACGTATTTATCTCACTGATGATAACCAGTATCATCTATGAGTGTCAATCTTGGAGTATTCTCACCTCATCTACATGCAGAGTGACACGGTCTCCAACTTTCAATGTTCCGTAGACGGTACCCACATGGAGAACGTAACCTCCTCGAACCTGCGTGTTCTTTACAGTGAACTCCATCCGCTGCAAACAGAGAATTAATACCAGACACAGCGAGGTTACAGAAATATCTTTGCCTGGCAGGAAAAAGAATCTAAATAAAAATCTCCTGACTGATGGTTTGTGTGGGTATTTTTATTATAGCATTCGGAGATTAAATATAGCGGAGAACACAAAGACTTAACAAGTCAAGGTTCCTTTAATACGCCAACACATCCTCGGCAAATATAAAATTTAGCGGAAAAACCTATAAACACATACATAAGAAACCAAGTACTGACATCTGAATGGTTTTTTTTTGTTAAACACAGATGCTCCTCTGCAAACTGTAGATATGACTGTTTTCCTGTCATTCCGGTTCTCAGTCATGGAACAGACTGGGAACAATTTATTATCTTTCATCTATTGTTCTGTCAGAATTGTGATATTTCATTTGGCAGCCTTTGTCGCTGAGCAGACGGTCTATTTGCCTGCAGTCATGATTTCAACTGGCTATCACACTCACCAGTTTTATTTAAACAATTGAGGCAGCTTTGAAGATAAGGTAGTGTAATTGTTTCGTCTCCCCAATTAAAAGTCAACAAAAGGTAAACCTGGATTTTTCTTTGAGCCCGCAATGCGACCACTGTGTAAGTTTGTAGGAGAAAAAAGCAGACACACCAGCTCTGAAAATCACTCTAATGAGGGCTTTTGAAAATCTCAGACCTCTTTCTGCAAACCACTCTGCATTCACTTCACGTTTTCTTTATAGTGCTTTCTTTTTAGGTACACTTACGTCCTCCGTGCTGTCGTCCTCTCGAAGGAGGTAGCCCTCGTCAAACGTCTGTCCGCCCTGTTCTGCATAGAAGGACGTCTGGTCCAGCAGAACGCCGCACTCTTGACCTGTGGTCACTTCGTCGCAGAAGGCACGATCGCGACGCAGAGCCAGCACCGTGGCTGAGGCCTGCTGAAAGTCTAGACACGGAAAGAGGATGAAGGTCAGTTGGAGAAAGTCAGCCATCCAGCTGTTCTAAGGTGTGAAAACAGATATCACAAACCATAGTCGCCGTTGTTGTCTGAGGTGTATTTGTATTTGGGAGAGTCGTCTGTGGCCGGGGTCTGCTTGTTTCTCAGCTCTTCGATGGCGTAGATGTCCAGCATGATGTGGTCCTCGTCTCCTGCGCCCTTACCCTGCGACTTTAACTAAACACACACAAAACGATGTATTCAGTGACAATACAAACTCCAAACCTCATCATATAATTTACAACTTACAAGCTTTTAAACAGAATTTAATGACACTGAAAGGGGAAAAAAAAACATACGAGGTGTGATCAAAAAGTTCTGACAGCGTTAATGGACCGCATCATTCATTCAATATATAAGTGTAGTAACTGTTACGACATTGTGCTATCAACAGGTTCTTCTAACCCAGTGTTTCTCGAATAGTGGGGGGCGTAGAGGAATGGCATGGGGGTGCACGAGTAACTAGGAGAAAAAGATCTGCCTACGCGGAACTAATTAGCTGAGCTATTGTTTTAACGTCGGCCTCTTTTTTGCAGCGGACAAACTGTGCTGGCTGTTGTGCAAGTCCATACTTGCATACTTGGCAAGCACATACTCGAAAGTACAGACTCCCAAGAACGGAGAACGCATCGTTAATGTGCAACTGAAACACTGGCGTACGTGATGACATCACCACCTCAGCTCATCTGCTTCGATTATTTTTACCAGGGGTGTCAAACATGCGGCCCACGGGGCAAAACCAGCCCGCCAGATGGTCCATTTCAGACCGAGGGACAACTTTACAAAGGGTAAAAATTACAGACAAGACATTAACTGTAACTGTAAATTTGTGAAACTGTAAATTTCAAATTATTTCTAGACCATGACAAGTTGTTTTGATTACAAAGTAAAATACTAGATTGTTCAGCTCCAGATAGCTGTGACTGAATGTTGTGTGTCTTTGTAGATAAACAGTGATCTGGCAGTGGCAATGCACGTGCAAATGATCAGCTAAGGCATAATATTGTTGAAATTGAACTAATCTTTCTTAAGAAATTTCAGGTTGCTCATAATATTTTGTAAGTTTTTTTGTCCTCTGGAGAGGGGCCTGACCAAAAAAACTTTAAAACCACTGTTCTAACCAATCTTCTTCATGGACTTTAAACTAAAGCAAAGGAGAAAAAAACAAATTCTGCTTCAGTCAGCAGCCCCAATTATTCAGCCTTCATCTTAGATGATCCCTGGTGCTGAGGAGGGGTCAGCTACCACCAAGAGAAGAAACAGCAGTTTATAAATGGAACAATCTACAGTTTCCAAAAGTGGACATCAGCGCCAGGTTAGGAAGAATTCAGCCTGCAGGGTCGAAGCTCTACTGTACTGTCTTGAGGAATAATATTCGGGACAAACAACCGAAACTGTAGCGTGATGGCACTGTAATTACACACAGGTTTTGCTTGTTAGATTTGGTTCTCTACAACTTCTCCCTCTTCCCCAAAATGATATTCAAGGTTAAGGTCCATCATTTGACACAGTTTAGGTGCTTGACATGTTTACCTAATGTCATTTCCAGGGAGCGTTACAAATGTTGCAGAATTACTAGAGCATTGTGTTGTTGCACAACGAGACTACTTAGAGAGACGTGGTGGCCAGATTTAAATCAGTATATTTATCATCAGTATATCACCCCTCGTACATCATTCCAGACCACAAAAGAAAATCCTAGTTTGATTAATGCCATCAAAGGTGATCTTCTTCATAGGGTAAATAATGACCACCTCCAAATGTATGCAGGTAACAAAAATCTTTATCCACTGGTTTCCTTGAAATGCTTTTTATTCATTAATCTGCTTTGTTTCTGAAAGTCGAAAAAGGCAACACTACCAACATTTTCCCAGAAACAAGGTCTCTCATTTTTAACCACAGAGTTGCCAGTTTCTTATTGGGTGCATCTGTGTAATCTAAAGTACATTCAGCATCTTGTCACAAAGTTTACAATCTTGACATTTTTGTCAATGAGTCATCTTTAATTCTTAGAACTGACCTTGGAGTTGAATCAAGGACTCTGTGTAAACAGAGAGCTTCACAAAGGTAGGATTTACTCCACATCTCTTATATTAATTTGCCTTATATTGTAGAGTTGTAACTAATAAATTAGTAACTCAGCCTATATGACAGGATAAGGAGGAAGTATTAATGCAGTGTGTCAAACTCCCTCATCTGGCAGGAAGCAGAACTGCAGCGCTGATGTTAGCTCACTGATGTGTTGGACAGTAATCTGAGGCTGCAGTGTTATAGAAAAGAAATCAATCTTTTCACTGAATCAAACAGCCAGGGATTAAGCACAGGGCTGTAAAGTAAATGTGGGTGTATTTAAACAGCAGGTGCATGGCTCCTGATTCTGACTTACAGTGCAATACCCGAGAACGCTGACACAAGGTGAAATAGTACACCCAAGGGGGAGAGGACACGAAACACTGTTCAGTAAAGTCCCCCCAACATGAACGCAAGAACCTTTCGCCTCCTCACCTGTGCTGCCTTCTTCTCCTCCTCGAAGGCGGCCATGTCCACGTCCATGCCTTTCTCCTCCGCGATGAGGGAGGTCAGGTCCAGAGGGAATCCGTATGTGTCATATAACAGCCATGCGGTGTCACCTGGACGCACAGACAGAAAGAAATCAGCTGCTTGATATGCAGGAGAGGCGTCTGTCTGGAGCTACGTTGCTGGAACACTTGTGTCCTTGAGTCAGACAGTAAACATGTTAGTGAACCAAACCGGTGCAGCCATCATATTGAAGAGTTAGACGTGAAAAAGTTTGTGCTCATGTTGTATTCAAAACAATGCAAACGCATCTCGCAAGGACACTGCTACGTTTTCCATTTTGACATTTGTAGCGCCTCATTTTGGCTAAGTGCACAAATGATGCTGTCACCCTTTAGGACGAAGAAGAAATAAATTGAAAAGCCTGAGGTAGACGGCAATCTGTCAGAGAAATCCAAATACAGTGCACGTTAACATCCCTGGAGGGAAGTTTAGAAGGGAAGCTGGATGTTCATCAGTTTTCATGTCATTTAACTTTACAACGTGAAAGATTGGTAATTGAGATTTCTAATTATATCTCATTTCTTTTAGCCAATCAGAGTATTTTTAAATTCCGAACAAGAAAGATTTGGAGCATCATGCGTGACAGTCAGACAGATGGATGAATGGAGGAAAAGACCGATGCATAATGCACAAATTCTGTTGGGATTAGAAGGGAAAAAAAACAAAGGAACTGAAGGGCGACAGGAGTGACAGAGAAAAGAGCCAAAAAAGAAAGTGACGTGGGTGGTGAAGAGAGATGAAAGGTAGAGAAAGGATGACAGGACGATTCAGGGAGAACAGAAACAAAAATGGTGTGAAGAACTTGTCAAAACAAAGGGAAAATGATATCAGTGCCCCAAAACATTAAATGATCTTAAAATAAGCTCTTTCCACTAAAATCAACAGCGTAGGAGACGTAATGTGAGCACATACAAGTGGCAACGTTTCAAGCGTCTCACCTGGGATGGTCTTGCTGTCTCCCAGACTCATTATCTTCCTGTCGAGGATGCGGCGTCCCCTGCTGAGGGTTTTGAGGAACTGCGCCTCCTCCTCATTAATAATGTCCTTCACCATTTCTGGGTCTTTCTTCAACTCTGGGAAAGCTTCGCCCTGGAGAAGGAAAGCCAAAGAAGACGATCGAAGATGAGACGAGAGAGAAACGAAAAGGGAGAAACGGAAGATGAAAGAAACAACAGAGGAAAAGGAGAGAAGAGATGGCAAAAGAAAGAGAGACAGAGGTCACCAATTAAAGCAAAACACTACTGAACTGAAGCTGATTTTATTGGGCTGAAAACTGACAGAAGGCGAATATGCAGCTGAGAGAAGAGAATTTTTTACTTTCTTTTTGGGTTTGCAGATAACCCCTATTAAGGTCTTTTAAGACATCTACAAAGAAAATTTAAACTCTTTTCTTCTGCTGCAAAACAAATGCCCTTCAGAGCTCAGTACTGCCTTTAAAAAAATTGTAAATATGAATATTTCTGCAATGATGACATCTCCAAAGAACAAATGTAACCCTAACCCTATCAACATCATGCAAAAAACTGTGCTCCTTTGTTATCCACTACACCACATAAAACCGCAAAAATCTAGAACATAACCTGAAAAATCTTAATTTGGCCAACTGAGCTTTGCAAAATGATAAAGCCATATGCAATACAATATTATCACCCAGCATTATTGCATCAATACAGACAGGATTGTCAAGGCCATATTGGTGCAAGACTGAACAGAGAGAAATTAAGGCAAGAGAGACACTGTGTGAAGATGATGACAAAGCACTGCACACTGTACTTTATAATTCTGTTAGTTCAGAGTTAAACATGATATCAACCTAAAAATGATTTAGGATAATGTACAGGTTTAATCACCTTTCCTACATTGAGATAACAGACTAGAAATACTCAAAATGCTTATGTCACACATTCATTTGTCAAACTAGTCCAGGCTTGGATTACACACAAAATTACAAACAATGTCACAGAATAAAAACACACAATATTAAAGTCCCTCTCCAGGTACTAATTAAACTCCAGAAAACTAATCTCTGTGAAAACAAAGTTACAAATTAGAACTTAATCCACTGATTTAGTCAATTCCTGCCTTAAAGTGTTATTACACTGTTGTTTTCTCTAGAATCAATCAATCAAAGTTTATTTCTATAGCCCCTTACAACAGCCCAATGGGTGACCAAAGTGCTTCACAGTGAAAAACAAGAGAATAACTTAAAAATAATAGAGTAACTTAAAACCTATGGGCAAATTTAGAATAATCCATTAATCTCAGCACATTTTTGGACTGTGGGAGGAAAACTGAGTACCCGGAGAAAACCACAACACCCAACATGCACAGGGAGAACATGCAAACTCCACGCAGAAACATCCCGGGTAGGGCAGGACGCAAACTGGGGATCTTCTAGCTGCAAGGTGAAAGTGCTAACCACTACACCATTGTGCAGCCCGTAAAATATACAACAGAACAATAAAATAAACAGCAGTAAAACAGCACTAAAATATGCATCTAAAAGAAATAAAAAGTAATAAAATGTCACCATGCCGCTAGGTATGTAGAGCCATTTTAAACAGGAAGGTTTTGAGTTTTGATTTAAAAAGACCTAGTCAGTGATGGTGCACATGTTGGGGGGAGCTTAGAATGCATAGACTGGCTGTTTAGATTCATTACATATGAAACACCAACTGTCTGAATCAGTATTTTTGAGACTGTCATCAGTGCACTCTGTCATCTTCTAGCACATAAAACACCATACAAACATGTTAATAAGGTTTAGAAAATAAACAACAAAAAAAACCAACTTCATTTCTTGAGCTGATTATCATGAACATGAGCTAGTTTTGTGTCTCGAATACACACAAACACAACATTTTCCTTAGCAGTTCCAGACAGACTTGTGCAAACACTTTCCCCATTTAAATCTAAATTTGTGGGACATACCTACTGTAAAAGCCACTTTAAAAACTCTGCTCCTGTCGGTCAATAAGCATCACACACTGGGTATTGTGACTCTGCATAAAAAACTGATTCTAGCTACTGCAAAACACAAATTACAAAAGTTTGCTTATTTTCTAAAGCCTACCGTCACTGGTAAATGATTTGTTTATTCCCTAAATCCTGTAACTGCCTTAAAAAACGGTGAGTTCAAGTGGCAGCCTGTGCAGAACTGGCGAAACACACAGTACAATAAGACATAATAGATCAACAATAAAAAATCTGACTGGCAAGACTGAAGACCATTAGGTAACTAATTAGCTAACATTAAATCGTTGTAACAGATTATGTGGCCTGTGGATACACTTGAATAAAAATAAAGAAGATGAAGAAGGACAATCTCACCAGGGAGTCGACCACCACATCCACCAAAGAGGCGAAGAAGCCCTTCTGAGCTCCCAGCTTCTCATGGGAGTAACGGACTGCACGACGCAGGATCCTCCTCAACACGTAGCTAAATGTGATGGAAAAAAACACGAAATTAGCACATAAGAAACTAGAAAACCCTGCATTCATAGCCATAGCCTTGAGCAGTTTTGCAGTACTAAGATGTGTTGTTTGTCTGTACGGAATCACCTTGTAACACTTAATTACCCGGGTACATTTTTGGTAATAGAATGTGCCTCAAGATCTCCCGTATTAGTTTGTCAATCATGTACAATATTTCAAATTACTAATGTCAGAACAAAGTAGACAAGACTACATTGCACACAAATTCCAGCAGGCTGTGCTTCTTTTAGCTGAAGTGTCCACAGCTCACCCTCTTCCTGTGTTGTCAGGGCGACCGCCGTCTGACAAGGCGATGGTGATGGTGCGGGCGTGGTCAGCGAGCACACGGTAGGCCATGTCAATACCGTCGGTGTCCTCAGCACCTACTTTGCCAGTGTAAGGTCGAGCACCGGTGCCCTGAAACAAGCACAAACAATGTTTAGAAAGCATATCGGATCAATCTCTATTATAAATACTTAGTATTTGTTACTTTTTCCTAGTAGTTTGGTACTGTGTGCATTTATTGAATTGGAAGAAACTGGACATTTCCAACATGTAGCAATATTTTTTTAACCATTTGCTGTATATTTGACTTCTCTGCCTACTTGCTGACTAGTTTTATTGAAATCTCAACTGCAGCAAATGAGGTTATGGTGTACTGTGCTATCAGCTTATCAGACATGATAGTTTACTGGAAACTGTAACAGTAAATACACTAAAAATAAACCTCGTATTTTTAGTCCTTGTTTTGAGTTTGTGTGGCTTTTTTTGCTCAAAATCTCAAACGTTTGGATTTCTCTACACATACTCTGTTAAGCAATCACTGTATGACTTTTATGTATATGTATTTTTCCAGTAAAAAAGAGCTGTGTGTTTTTATTGCTCCCTTCTATAGAGCAAGATGTGTGACCTTATCAGACCTGTGACTTTCTGCATGAACAGCATATCTGCTCAGGTTTGTCTTAACTTCCTATCTTGTTTACATTTCTCTTCGGGTACAGTTCCACAAATCTTGGACATCTCAGTACCTTCTGAATGGCTTCAAAGTATGGGACGAAGAGGTCAGTGTCATAGTTGGACATCTTGTTCTGCAGTACAGACACCAGGCGCTCCAGACCCATCCCGGTGTCGATGCTCTTCTTAGGCAGCGGCTTCAGCTCCGTTTCTGACTCTCTAAACAGGGCGAAGTAAGAAAACAATTGATTACATTTTACTTAAAAAAAAAACTAATTTTTTGCTCTGTAAATGTAATTATTTATATAGGTTACTGTTGAGAATGACATTTTAAAAGGTTAGATTACTTAGAAACAATACATTTTTGGGAAGTGCACATAGAAAACACTCTCTGTTTAAGCACTTGTGTGTAATTTTTTGTATATGTACTTGTTTATTTGTTATCTTTCTTCCTGCTGGGGCCTCTTGCCAGGTCATCATTGTAAATGAGAAACTGTTCTCAACTGATGTTACCTGGTAAAATAAAAAATAATAATAAAAGAAAGATGTACGAGGAGGTGTGGTGCATGGTTGGTTGTACAAGAAACAGATAAAGGTGTGTCCATATTCCACTAAACCTGGTACTAATTAGCTCCATTTTTAGGTGTGTTGCTCTCACAAAGACTATCATCATTTCAGTGTTCATTGTGCAACCAATTGAACTGGTTACAAGCCCCAACTGAAACCGGAAGCAAGGTAAAGAGTTTTACTGTTTTGTTGATAGCTGTAGTTGTGAATGAACTTGGAAAAGTTGCAACAATCACCTGCATGAAAACTAATGAACATGATGATTGTTACATGAGACAACCACATTTGCAGTAAAATCAGAAAATCCAGTTTAAAAGTCACCGTTGAGGCATTTTAACACTCAAACTGCTTCGGTGTGGAAGCTGTAATATCTCAATCTGGTGCTGAACAAACAGCTCGACCAAGATCATCTGAAAAAGGGAGCCTATATTTATGCTAAACAGGGTAACATGCATGCACGCCATATCCAAATGTGAAAACAGCAGGACTATAGTCTTCAGGTCTACTGGTTGGATCAATGCTCTCAATGGCCTGTGAAAAGTGCTACATCAATATTCTTTCAGGAATAATCCATCATTTTGGCAGCAGGAGGAACGCGCTGCCCATGAACACACACGGATTTTCACAGCCTAATGAACACTGCTAGGTCCAACTTATTTAACATTTACTTGCACTTGACTGCAAACTCAAAGAAATCATTGGTGCAGCTGCATTTTGCTAAAAAAAGATGGCCAAAAAGTCAAGTGTACACTTTGCAAATAGAAGTTTGCATGTCAACAACCATCAAAACAGCAGATCATCTGAAAACAGCAGTTTCCTTGTCTGCATTATACTCCTCAAAAGTTCTTGTGCTGGAATCAAAACTTGATATAGGTCTATTTTCAGGAATGATATGAATAAGGACAGGTGCATGCTGGTCTGCTCCAAGACTGTTGTTTCAGTATAAAATAACCAGAATATTGCAAATATTAGCTTTTTATGTTTATTCGAAGTTCATTTTATGCACTTTGTTTCCTCACAACCAGTCAATTGGGTAAGAGTACATGTGATTTTTTCAACTGTGATATTCTTCAGTTGATTACAGCCCTAGAATATTTAGACTTTTCCAGATCATTCAGATAGTGCAATGAAGTAGAAGTAAAAGTGAGTTTGTGTTTCCTCCATAGGTTTCAGCAGCTCTTCTAGTACAAGACTTTCTCATTCTGCTTTTACCTGGTTCTCATTTTTCATTGAATGAGACGCTTTTACAGTCTAATAATGCTCTTTAGAAGGCTCTCCAGTTGGTTGTGGGCGCTTTGTGACACCCATGAATAGAAATAAACACATAACAGGCAGTAAATTACAGCATGATTTGCTGTCCGTCACAGGGATTAGAATTAACCATATGACCCCATGTAGCACTGATGATGTGAGGCTGATACCAAAGCTCTGCAATGAATATGTTCACTTTAACCTCATGAGGCATTGTGCCTACAGCTTGAAGAAAAAAGCCAGAATTTATCAATTTTGCCTGTACTCCAGACAAAATGAACTAAACTACAAATGTGAAAGCAATCTATGATCCTAAGGAAATGAGGACAAATTAACACTCAGGATTACTGGTGTGAAATAGGATGGATGACACTAATCCTGACCCATAATGCCGAGGCAACCCAAACATCACCAGAGAAGATGTAAACAAATGCAATGAACCACAAAGACTTAACATTTATTCCACAAGGGATCACAACAAATCGCGTTCTCTTTATGTAATAACTGTAATAATAATAATGATAATGAGTGAACAGTTGCATCAGATTTTCCAGTAAACAGTGTGGATGGAAAAATGAATTTATGCACAAATATTTTTTCTGAAAAAGCATCATTTGGATCAAGATGTCTGCACTGTTTGTGATCTTTTTCTAGGGCTGGGACTTTAACGCGTTAATTTCGATTAACGCCAAGGAGGCGGAGCCTCGGCGGAGTAAAAACTTAAAACCACAAAAATGTCTGTCTTTTAATAACTTAATTATAAACTTGTAGTTTTTGGAAAAAAAATATTTTTGTTTATAACTTTCTATTCCTAAAAAAAGAACCATCAAAATCACAGCATTTATCAAACCCAAAAACTATAAAAACTGAATGAATCTATGAATTTTCGACTTTTTGACGGTCCTTGAACTACTTATACTTATGTTAGGCTATGTGCCATACAAAAGGAAAAACTTCTCTAAATCTAGGCTTGAAATCAAAATCATTTTGTTCTATGTCTCATTATAAAATTGTATTAATTTTATAAATTTCAAATTATACCCATGTATATGTTAGGGCTGGACTCCAATATCCAAATATTCGGTCATGACGGTGGTATCTGAATATTTATTTTGAGATCCAAATATTTGTCGCGCGATCTGTATTTGTCTCGTCAATTCGCCCGACGTGTCACCCCGTCGGACGTTAGGATATAAACCCCGACAACGGCGACGTTACGAAGCAAACGAATATTCGGATATTCGTCATTAATCGGGGTCGACTATCCGGAGCCCAGAAACTGCTATTCGGGCCAGTCCTAGTTTATGTCTATTTATTCAATCAACTGTCAGCCAAAATGTATTTGAATTGAAAAACTTTACTTATTGTGGGAAATATTGCTATTTGACAAAAATGAGATTAATCACGATTAATTACTTACAAAGCCTGTAATTTATTCATGTTTTTTGCATATTGTCATCTCTGTTTGACTCTGTTACCTGTTGAACTGGATGAACACCAGGTTCCAGATCTCCAGCACGTTGGGATCGTCCATGTTCACCAGGTGAGAGGCGTCTCGGCCTCCGATGCGATCGTAGTGGATCTCACTGCAGGGACCGCAAGGACCAGTGTCGCCCATCTCCCAGAAGTTATCCTTCATGCTGCCGGGCAGGATGCGAGCCTCCTCCACCCTGAGCAAAAAACACAAACAGAAGACTCATTTTACTCATCTTAATTAACAAGTAAAAATAAAAATGTGTGAAAATTAGGACATATGACTGAAAAAGTGTTCATCTACTACAAACAAACAAGTTTGACTTTTTCTGTGGCTGCCTTTTCTGCGCTTCAGTAATTTATTTAATTTCATCTGAATGTTTACCCAGTGACATTTCACACTCTCATCCAAAAACCCGGTTATCAGAATGCAATTACAAAATAAAGGAAGCATATTGTGTTTTCATAAAAGCAATGGAAAGAATCAGAAAATTAGAAGCAAAGTGAAAATATATTTGCATATTTATATATTTCAGACTCAATTGAAATAGTAACGTGTTTCCTATAAGTAGAGACTTGAAGTAAACAGGAAAGCAAGCAACAACCATGTCTGATCGCAGAACAGCACACATAGGCTCTCTAGTGGGGAAACATTCACATAACATCATGAAATTACTTTAGACTGCAGACATTTAGCAGCATTCATGCAAAAATACTATGCAAATCTTTAACATATAGTACATGATTTGTAGAGGAGGTATCAGGTTGTCCAGAAAGGTAACACAAGACAAAAAATAATTCAAAGTTGGCAGTGATTATTTAAGACATCCCAAGGCAAACGCTTTCACAAATGCATCTCATTCAAAGCCAGACTCACCCCAAGTCAATCCAGATCTGCTTGCACTCCAGGTCAGGCTCCAGGCCGGCATCTTCGTTACCTCCGAAGTAGGTGACATACAGACGGTCAATGGGAATGCCAAACTCCTTAGTCAGCAGCTCCAGGGCCATCTGACAGGCCAGTTGCTGCAGAGAAAAGAAAGAGAAAATACTGGCAATGAGAACCAGATAAAGGCATGAGAAGTCCACATAAGATTTAATACTGTAGTTGTCATTGCTTGGGATTCTGGGAGAGGTTATAGCATTTTTGGGAGCTTTAAGAATGAAAAAAACAATTTAATTTTTTAACTAGTTGAGTTAATCAGGGTTTCATTTACTCAAACATGGACAAAAATAATCTAATAACAATAATAAGGCTACAGAGTACTATTGTCCTCACTGTACCGTGATAATTCATGGCTATAGTCATGTGTAGTCAGTCCCCTAAGGTCCATTCTGAGCAAACCCTGAAGCCTATTCTTTTCTTGCATGATAATAAAGTTACTTGCCTTGGGGACACATCTTACACATCTTACGTTGTCGACACCACATGCTGTGTAAATTTACACGTTCTCAAATGAATAATTTGCACATTATAAATATTTCTATAACTTCTTAGGACTGAAAATGTCTTGGATATGCTACACTTGCTGTTTATTTAACTTGTGGCATTTAACGTCTAGCCACCTGCTGTACTTACATTCTTTTAAATCTTTTTATCCTTCTTTAAAAATCTTCAACTTGTCAGTGTTTTTTCAGAAAGCACCAAATCCCGATGTCAAACTTCTCGTATGTGAAAACGTACTTAGCAATGAAACTGATTCTGATTACTCAGCCATGTGGACAGAATAGAAAAGACAATGAGATGCCCACAAAGAGAATTCATATCAAAATGAAGGGCACAACAGCCAATAATATACAGCTAATAATGTATGTAGAAATGTCTGGCAGGGTCGCTCATATAGTCAATATTGGCTTATTGAAGTTACACTGAAAGATAAGCTGGCCAATAAGTAACAAGAAATCACAGTAGAGAAATGCCAGACAAGCTCAGGGAAAAGTAGGGTCACCATACAGTATAGTATTAAACAGTTTGCTCAATAGAAAACACAGATTTTTCAGTGTTAAAATGCAGCGTTCAGTGTGTACCTTGGCCACAGTTTATGACTCCAATTACAAGGTGGCAAAAAATGTGACACAGTGGAAAAGGATTACAGTATAGTACCTTAAAGTAGTCGCCAAAGGACCAGGACCCCAGCATCTCAAAGAAGGTGTGGTGGTAGACATCTTTACCCACATCGTCCAGGTCGTTGTGTTTGCCTCCTGCGCGGATACACTTCTGCGTGTTGGCAGCACGACGCAGCCGAGCCATAGGGTGGGACGGATCGATGGTGTTGAGGAAGATGGGCTTGAACTAAGAGGAAATCAGATGTGAGAGTTTTGTTGCAGTGAAAGTCTGAGTCAAAATTATCGTAAATCAATGTGGGGAATATAAAAGCCAGGTTAAACGAGAGATCCTGGGAATTACATAGTTCGTACCTGGTTCATGCCAGCGTTGGCAAAAAGCAGCGTGGGGTCGTCCAGAGGGATGGTGGATGACGAGTGGACGTACTGGTGCTCATAGCGTTTAAAGAAGTCGATAAACTTCTCACGGATCTGAGCTGCACTCAAGGAGGAGTCCATTCTGAATCAGCTCTGTGAACAAAAACACACAAAGTAAATTAAATACAGCATCTTTAAACAGACAGCTTCCAACCACAGCAGCAATTTCTACATTAGTTCTTTGCCTCATTTAACTGCTCTGGATCAGAGTGACACCTGAACTATTTATCTCACGTTTACAGAGCAACAGAGGCAGCATCTCACTTGGTCTGATTAGCTACAAACTTCCAGCTAAGTCAGAAAAAGGTCAATAAATGTGTGTTTGAAACATTGAAGCTCCTTTGACTAAAAGCAGCAATGGGGCAGTTTTAGTATTTGAACTTCTTGTGTGTTTACGGCTGTAAAAGCTTTTATCTTCCCTCTCATTTACAACTGGAAAACGTAAAAAGCCTGCAGGCAGTAAACATCTGACAGGCAGAATTTTTCTGCTCTTCTGCCCATTTTTTGGTCCATCCCAGCCTCCATATTGAGCCAGTGCTAACTTGACAGCTCTGGGGTGTCTGCCGAGTACAGTGTAAAGGTTAAAGACTCAGTCGCCTCATCCAACCTGTCGAGCCAAACAGCAGCTGTTACCGTTGTTCTGATCATATGTGGAGAAACCTGGCTGATCTCTAACAGCGTGATATTGGCAAAAACTACCTGGAGTCAAGCTGCACCCTGAAAACAAAGATTAATGTCACCTGAAAGTCTGTGATCCGTCTCCTGGATTCACATTAGTCAACAGAGATGCTACACAACTGGAAAACAGTTTGTGAGGTTTCTCAGGGGGGTTGTTTTCTGTAAAAGCTGCTTGTTATGAAGCACTTAAAAGCAATGACACCGGTTAACACAGCTTAGCTCTACTTTATCAGAATAGTAGCAGGAAGGATTTTGATCCAAGTTTATTCTGAGATGACATGACCACACATAGCCTGAGTTGAATTGCTGATATGTTCCATGTGGCCAATGTGGGTAAAGCTGCCAATAAAGGAGCAGGACTGCTTTACTGTATTTTGAACCTCATACTAATTATTTATAAGGAGCAAAAATTTAATTAAAGTTTATAATACACTATAATACAATTGCTGGAAGGAGATTTCATGAATTAAGAGTATAAAGCTGTGTTTCAAGATACCATAATTAATGTATTTTCACACAAACAACCACATTTCAGAGTTCACAAAAAAAAATTATAATATTATAAATGCTAATTAGGGAGGGTAAAGTAAAGAGTCACTAATTTATTTTATCACATTACACTTAGGGCTGCAACTAAACATTGTTGACATGATTAAGTCATCTGTTTAAACTATAAATGAGGTCAAAATGTCCATTGCATCCCAAAACCCAGGGGGACTTCTTCAAATGTCTTGCCAGCAGCGGTCCAAATTCAACATTACACAGCAATAACACAAAACTGAGAGGACGAATGTTTCATATTTTTGCTTTATGAATGACTTAAATCATACATTAAATATCAAATTTGAAAGCAATTATTTTCCTGTCAGTAAAGTAAGGCAAATTTTCATTCCCGAGCCTATAATCAAGTCAGTGTGTAAGTTGTGCATCTTCACAAGCAGCTTTAACTTCTACTGTGTCATTTCCCTCCAACAATCTGGCCTTTGGCTCTTCACACGAACCAACAGCAGCTCTGGAATCTAGTGAGACAGGCGAGGCTTTTCATGCTGCAGTGCACCGCAATCGATCTGAAAACAGATGTGGAACTAGCAGTTTTGGTTCTAAAAGTCTGCCAATACAATGTTGTCATATTCATTTTCATTCCTTGGTTCTTTGTGGTCATTACTTTGAATCCAAAATGCATCCAAATATCTGCCGTCAGGCTTGAATGTATTCAGGACGTCCATAGCTGCTCACAAAGGATGCAGCTTGGTCACGTGTTTAAGACACTCTGCATTAATGCAGTAATAATCAATCAATTGATTGATTAATCTAACTAACCTATCAACTAATTTATCAGGTAAAATGCTGAGCAGAGTTGGTTCCACCTTCCCAGATATGAGGATGTGTGGCCTTTCTGTTAATGTTTTTATCAGTTTATCTACTTTAAGACAAAGTTGTTCAACGATGTGCATTTTTACATCTCTAACATTTTACGGGCCAAATAATGAATGAATTAATTTTAAGTAAAAGATGATAGAGACCACAATTAGCTACAGGACTCTCTTTCTTGAGTCATATACTGTTTGGTTTTAACAAATAGAAACCACACCCAACAAAACTATCCACAACAATTCTGAGGGACATTATGGTTTGTTGTTTTGTCACTGTGACTCCTGGTACTGGCAATAAATTCCACTTTTTTGCTCTTTGGAAATAACTTTTTCCAAGAATCCAAAACTAAATGAAGGTGTTTTTGAATTGCACTTGTTTTTTTTCTTTGTCTGCTGAAAAGATTGAAGCTGGATAATAATTTCGGGCTTGACTGTATTTATTTATTTCTTGTGTGTTTTAATTCTTTATTCTTAATGCTTCAGTCTGGAACAGGTGCTCAATGCATTTCACTGTGCATTATACCATGTATAATTGTGTTTGTGATAAATAAAGGTCTTGAATCTTGGATGAGAAACTTCTGGCAATAGGGGCCTGTAACACTGTAAGAAGCCTTTAAAATATCCCCCAAGGATCTAAATTTAGTTGATTCAATTGTTCTAACCAGGCACCATTCAGACAGTTTCACGAAGAAGAAAAAAAAAAAAAACACAGTATACTGTCTGTAATTAAAAGGCAGCAGAGTTGAATTCCCATCAGTGGACTCAGTTGTAAACTAGCTGGCAAAGGAAACCACACAGCTGGTGCCTTCAGCTCTCTGGGACTAACAAGCGGACGGTAAACAGCCACCGTCCCCATCCTGACTACCAAACCACTCGGCTGGCAACCAGAGAAAGTGGAGACATTGGGGTGATGGGATGGAAATTTCAGCCCAGTGTGTTGTTAAAGAAGGGCAGATAAAAGTTCACAAAGGCAATCAGAGACACAGAAAAGCGGATCCAGTAATTGGGAATGGAATATTACCCTAACAAGTGAAGCTAGAATTGTTTGTCATCTATTTAACTAATCATCATCTATTTTGATAATTGCTTTGATTAATTTTAAAGAGAAACAGTCACATTTCTCTGACTCCAGCTTCTTTTGCTGGTTTCTCTACTCCTTTATGAAAACACACACACACACACACACACACACACACACACACACACACACACACACACACACACACACACACACACACACACACATATATATATCTTTGAGTTGAAGGCATTATCTTGAGCTGTGGGAAACATTAAATTAACATTTCCCCCAATTTTCTGTAATTTTATAACTGAAATAACTAGTTGAGAAAAAATGGATCATCTATTTTGAGAACTGATTTACTGGTTAGAGTTATTTTTAGGAAAAACAGCCTAAATTCTCAGATTTCAGCTTCTAAAATTTTAACATTTTCTGGTTTCTTTCTTTCCATGACAATAAACTCAATATATTTGGGCCGAAGGTGTCATCCTAAGCCATAGGAAACATCTTTCACTGTAGTTTACAGCCCAACAAATAATCGAGAAAATATCTGACAAATTAATCAACAATAAAAAAGAATCAGCCCTAGTCACAAGAAGGAGAAATGTGTTTTCGGATGCAAATAAGGACCAGCACAATTGTTCGTTTTCCCCATTTGCAATCTGGTGGATGGTAAACACTGAAACCATATAATGAAATCCCAAGTCATTCACAACAAAACACCTTGACTAGGTGTTTCCACCACTGGAGGTGTTTGTTTGTGCCCACAAATACAGGCTAAACTAACTAACACTCACTGCTCTGAGGTGAAGTCCCAAATGGTTAATTTCCTTTTCTCATGAAAATGGGTTCTCCCAAGCCACCTTTGCACCTCTGCTGTAAACAAGTGCACTGAAGCTGGTGCCGGAAACTAGTGACAGTCGTGTCAGACAGCATCATTACTCTCAAACTGCCTCTAAATACCGACATCCTGCTTTATTTGTCTGCCAGCTGACTGTAAACTGTTCCACCGGGTAGAGCCACTAGCTTAAACTGACGTTAGCACGCTAATATGTTAGCAAGCCAGCTAATACGTTATCTCTCTGTGTTCGGCTTAAAAGAGAGACTTTAGCGCACAACTCTGACAGACACCCCGCTCGGTGAGTGCTACAGTAATCGCTATTTATTCAAAAAGCACCTGAACAAATTGCAATACTCACAGAAGTCGCTGTTCTCGCAGAATGAATCAGTTACTGCTCCCAGACACACTGCTTTAGCCCACGCTGCTCGACCAGAAGGAGAGCACGGCGTCAGTGAACACGCCCACGGCAGCTTCCCATTGGTCTGGCGGTCGCATACGTTAAAATATTTTAATTCTCATTGGACGAGCCTGCTGTCAATCACAGCCGAGCCCGCCACATCAGTGCTACAGTTTTCCCTGCCCTGGCTGATGCAATTGAAAAGAGCAAGGTGTCAATTCACAATTTTGCTGTTTCGTAAATAAAGCTGGTTTATACATATAAAAACAATTTTAAAACGTTCAGTCTCCTCCTGCTTGTCTTTAAAATTGAGCGTAGGCGATATTTTGACTCATTTAGTTTACAAAACATTATAACCAGTTAAGACCGTGAATTTATTTACAATAAAAAGACGTGCTACGCGTATTTATTTATCCATTTTCTCATGATGTGGTTATGCTGAACCTTCTTCCGATTTACTATCAGTATTTTGCTTTTTTTTTTACATTAATATCTTTGCCCCTGATCATTTGTTGTCAATATGAATTAACAAAATTCAATAGAAATTAGAAAAAGAAAGGCTGCTTGTTTCTTTTTTTTCTATGGTGTTGCCTTTTTTCTTCGTACATAAAGATTTTAAAATTTGAATTTCTTAATTTTTTGTTATTTTAAAATAACATAATATCGCTAATGTTCTTTAATAATCACTACTGTTCTTTAATACAAGAATATTTCCGATACATAAGAAAATATTAAGGAAAACAATTTCCTAATTTTTCTAAAAAGTTTTAGTTGCTTTTGTGGTAGTTTATTCAACCCTTCTGTTGCATAATATTCTTAGATAAAAATGGTTTTATTTGTTTGTTTGTTTTGTTGTTGTTTTGTAGTTTTTTTAAATTAATAACAATAATCTAATTGATTTAGTTTGGTTGTTGATAGTCTGATCGAGCCACGGTGAGATGTATAATCAGTTCTGTAATAATTTCGTAATAATTAGTGATTTTACCTAGCAGTATCAATGATGATGAAATATTACTGCAGTTTTAAGACTTTGCGTTACTGATGTCATTTCCGTTACGCATTGGCGGAAACACTTCCCTCCTGGCTGTGTTTCCAGGAGGAACAGATTTGGTGTAGGACCGGTTTACATGCTGTTCAGTTCATTTTGTTTCTCTGCATCATGCCAACTGACACCAAACGTGTTCGCGGCCCAGAAGTGTCTCAGAGCCCGTCTCTGTTCCTTTGCCGACCCCCGGTGGTCCTCCCGTCGCAGGGCCCCAGAGCGGACGGTCGGCAGCGGGACCAGGTGGACGTCCGGCCGGTGTTTGTGCGCTGCGGCCTGGTGAGCCAAGCTAAAGGCTCTGCGTACATCGAGGCTGGAAACACCAAGTTGATGTGCTGCGTTTACGGCCCCAGAGAAACAGAACGGAAAGATGAGACAGATATGAAATGTGGAAGGTATGGAGAAAATTAATTACATCATATTTATTGATCTACAATATAGTAAATACACACGTCAGAGATATTATTCTATCTTTCTTTGTAAAATGATCGTGAATTCATAAACTGCTAACTGTTCATGGCAAGGCAGCAGCAAACTATTATTTCCATTCTTGATCAGTTTGTCTATTATTTTATTCAATTAATCGATTAGTAGCTTGATTTAATAAATGTCAAAAAGGGTGACAAATGACCACAACCCAAAGATAGTCTGGTTACTGTTACAGTGGAATAAAGAACCCAGAAAACATTCACATTTAACAAGCTAATACTTATTATTAGGGCTGAACGATTTGGAAAAAAATGGGATTTTTTAAAACAAATACTGTGATTTGCAACATAAGTTTATTTTTAAAAACCTCCGTTCAATATATATTCTGTAATGGATTCAAAACATGTGCTTGACCATCAAAATAACCTACATTTTAATGCGACAATGAGAATTTCTGTACATGTCAAACATGTATTTGTTACTTTAATAACAGAAGATAGAATAATTATCAGAAAAGCTGTGGCAGCATTCAGTCAAACAAATAAAGTAAGAAATTCTAGGATGTTTTTGCAAATAATGTCAAAATTGAAACAGGTCCATCATCAAGTATTGTACGTTCTATAATCAAGTTAGTGTTGTAATAATGAAAAATAAACCCTGGGTCAGAGCTATTGATTCAAATTACAACTCTGATTTTAATTTGATTAATTGTTTCACCCTATGTAGCACTGCTATGGGGGAAAACAAGTATTTATTAATGTTAAATAGTGACCACGAGGCTTCTTCCTGTGGTAGTTTAAAATGAGCTGTAGCGTTAATATTCTGAGTCACCACTAAAATGCATTTTGTTTTAAAAGTGTTCATAACCACAGATTAGCTGATATTGCTGTTTTTTCATTACCAGATACTCATTACCTGATATTTATTCATGTTTTGAATCCTTAAAGTCAGTAAACTGAGCTCAGCCGGAGGTTACCCTCAAGCCTCTACATTTATACTTTTGAACAGTCTCATGTTTGTGATATTTACTGCATAAAGAGTTGAAGAAAACTTAACTGTCTTTCTGTTTCCAGACTGACTACTGACATGCGCTTTGCTCCGTTCTCCTGCCCGGAGAGGGGCTCCTGGATTCAGGGGAGCCAGGACAAGGACTTCTCCCTGATGCTTCATGAGAGTCTCCAGCCGGCCGTTTGCCTCCATAAATACCCCCGCAGTCAGATCGAGGTCAACGTGATGGTTCTGGAGAACAGCGGCTCGGTCCTGGCCCACGCCATCACATGCGCCTCTCTAGCACTTGCAGACGCAGGGATTGAAATGTACGACCTGGTGCTGGGATGTTCCATTCGCCAGGATGGAGCCTCTTGCGTGGTCGACCCTTCTTACATGGAGGAAAACTACTGCAGTTCAGCCAGCAGTGAGAACCAAGGAGGTCTGACCGTTGCCTTCCTCCCCAGCCTCAACCAGATTTCTGGGCTGCAGTCAGACGGAGAAATGACTGAAGAGATTCTGACAGCCGGAGTTCGGACCTGCATTGAGGGCTGCTATAAACTGTACCCGGTCATACAGCAAGCTCTGGCTAAGGCTGTTCGCAAAGCAGCTCCTCCACCATCAGAGAGCTGAGAGACTCACTATCTGTTCAGTTCATAGTTTTTCTTACTTTCAATTCCCAGTTGTTAATAGGACATTACCTATTTTTCTGTGTTTGCTCATATGTTCTTTAAATTAAAGTACGGATTGATTTTCTTATTCATGACTGATTTGATTTTGTTCGGTTTAACTGTATTTGTATAGTTCAAATTTACAACATATGTCATAAGATCTACTTTATTCATCCCAGAGGAAATTATTTTGCCAGAGTACAATAAACAAAAGTTAGTGGAATATACACAATTACACAGAGATTAGTAGTAAAATAGAAATAACAAATAATATAAAGTACAAAATGTAAGTTTCAAAAAGTGTGTCAAGTGTCACAGTGTGTCAAGTGTGTAAAGTGACTGTATACTAATACTAAAAACTAGAAAGATTAACAGAAAAGAACTGAAGTAAACAGATCTATTGCACTGATGTATTGCACTTGAGTCGACTAGGACAGAGTCCGGTTATATTGTACATGGAAGTTTGCTCTGTCATCTCAAGATACTTCACTTTCTGTAAGCCTTTACAAAGTTTCTCCACAGAAACTCTCCAAATCCAAAGTTTCATTTTGATTTCATTTGAGAAAACACTCAACAACTGTGGGGAGAAAATAACTTATTGTTCTTGCTACATGTTTTAACAGTGTACTTTAATGGTTAAGTTTACATTTGCAGCTTAAAACTTCAGTATTACCTGACATTAGAAAGAGAAATAAGTACAAACTCACTTTTTAGGTGAGATTAGCGACACTCATTCCCTGGGATAGTTTCTGAATTTGTTGATTCAACCTACAAAGTGCACCCTAACCAATCAAATGTGCTTAAATTCATTACAATTGGGCTAATATAAATCATTTGTTATAATCTTAAATAGATTTGGCCACTTTCTATTTGGAAACTGGTCATTATCTTGTTCAGAGGTTAGGGTTTAAAAGCGGCTCAAACATGTGGTTTCTGAAATAAATTTCAAACTGGTGCCGTGTCATGAAACAGCACTAAACTATGCTGTGGTTCAACATAAACTCAGTTTGTGTCCTGTAAGTAACTTGAATGCCACTAGAGGTCACTATATCATAGGTTTTAACAATATAGGTAGCTTTACTACATACATGCTGCACCATTTTGTACTCATGGTTTGTACGTTTTAATTTAACCCTTTGATGCACAGCGTGGGTCGGGAGGTACCCATTTTCCATTGGATTTGGGTCACTTTTTACTCTTGTTGTGCATCAAAGGGTTAATGAACCAGCTATTAAACTATTTTCCAGTGGGACCACCCCAGCATGACAGGAATATTTCAAACAAGTGTTAATGTTTCTTGTGAAAAAGTGGAGACTTTTACCTTTTAGGTGCTCAGATCCTTTAAATTAAAAAAACATGAAAAGAAAGAACCGCTCTGGTGTTAACTTGTGATTCATACATGACTGTACACTTGGACAACTTATTACTATCCACAGGAATATTATTGTATTCCCCCACATTCACACAAAGTAACACACAGTAAACACAGAGAACAAGGGCACGCTCTTTATTTCATTCTGCTCAGACTTTGAACCAACACAACATCGTTCCAGCGCCTGAGACAGCAGCAAACAGTCCAGCATCTTTCCAGAATCATTTGACTATAGATGAGAAAACACTTTACATCACACAAATTAAAAACATTACTTTTCAAACCGGTCAGACTCGGCATCGAACCCAAACGCAGAGAGAGACGAGCGTGTCCCGATCTCACTCCTCTGCTGCTGATAGCTAACAAGATGTGAGTCATGTGACAGTCTAAAGCAGTCTCTTCCGTGCTCCACAGCTGTCAATCACTGTTCCCTCAGCCAATAGCACAGCTTGCAGTCGCTGTGGCTTGGGGTGGGAGGGGAGTGTAGGGGGGGGCAGGATGTCGTCGGGGTAGGCAGTGCGGGATTGGATGCTCGGCTTAAACTGCGTGAGATGCGATTGAGGGAAGGAAGGGTGGAGGTGTCATGTTTGAGTGCCACAATAGCAAAAAAACACAAATAGATGCACAGATTTAGTTCAGAATAGAGTTTAAACCAGTTTGAAGTGCTTTATAAGGATTATATTACGGGGCTGAACTTTGTCTGGTGACAAAGAGCAACAGTTTAACTCACAGCTGTGAAAACAACAGGAATACTGAAGAGGTTTGCTGGGTGTGTGTGTCTGTGTGTTGCAAATGTACCACTAACATGACATTAACTTCTCCATGTGTATGTATGTACGACCTTTAGTCTGTCTGTGTGCGTATCTTGTGTGAGGTTACCTTTTCTGACTGTTGCAAGCCGTTCTGGAGGTTTGCAAACATACTGCGGTGTGTGTGTGTGGATGCTTGTGTGTGTGTGGATGCTTGTGTGTGTGTGGATGCTTGTGTGTGTGTGTGTGGATGCCTGTGTGTGTGTGTCTATCTGTAGGCCCTGTTGTGCCGGGGGTACGGCGACATAATTGCGTCCACGCTACCTTCGCTGTCCGAGCTGCTGTCAGAGTCGCTGCTGCCGGAATAAACCCAGAGTCCCGGTAAAACGCCGACGCACACGGCTGCCGACGGAAGGTGCAACACGCCCTGGCCGGAGCTCAGGGGAGCCGAGGGCGTCTTTGATGTCAGGCCAGGGACTGTTGGTTGATCTTCAGCTCCCCCTGACCCTCCTCCTGCTCCGCCCTCCTGTTCTGAACAACACAACAAACTGTAAGAGTCACAGATTATACATGCCGACGTGTGCAGGTAACTTTATAAGCTGTAGTTTCTACTGTTTCACTGGAACAAACGCACAGCTTGAAGAATGTTTGCATATGCAATGCAGCGACTTCAACAAACAAGAGTCGCTGAGGGACTGAGGCTGGGCCTGTCAGTTTGACGTGCTAAACAAAAGAATTCACGTAACTTTTCATCAAAGAAAAAAGGTGATCAACTCATGATAACGTGCACAAAATCATAATCAAAGAAAAACAGCCAGCAACAAAAAATACGGCAACCCAGCTCAACTCCCCTCTTTCTCTCAATGAAAAAAGTCAAGAAAGGTGAGCAGGTGAGTATATTAGCTTAACTATCCTCACCCATATCCATGTGACCCGCCATCCCTCTATTCAACATGATCACAAAATAATATCAGAACCAAAACAAACATCAATATGCCCCTTAACCTTATAATAAAATAACAGTTCACTCATGGCTCCTACATGCAGTATTAGAGGACAGGATGAAAGGCATTAATTTGTTGTAAGGACAGAAAATGAGGAGTTGCTGAGTGATCCCACTGACTTTAAATTCCTAGTAAAAGATTTACATCAAAATAATCATTCTGTAATGTCAAAAACCCTCAGATAATTATCACCAAACTCACTCGAGGTTTCAGATTTACTCCCCACTCTTCTTTCCAGGTGGAACAGGTCTGATAAACCTGCTGCACTCACTAACATACTACTATCACACAAAGTTAGCACTAGCTGGTATTATTAGCTAGTATTTAGCACCTGTAAAGTCAGATGTTTCCTTGAAGTTGGTAGAGAGCAGAAGGAAAGTAAATATTGGACAGATTAATAAGTTGCACTGGATTTGTAAACAGGCCAGGTGCAATATTCCAGTCTTCTAAATTTAAAAAGCAACACCAATGAGTTTTTTAGGTTCGTTAGAAGTGGCTGAGATAAAAATCAGTACAAGAATTAATCATTACATGCAAAAGATGTGAACATTTGTGGTGATTTACTAGCAATTTTCTTTCTGTTAACTCAGGTTTAAGTTGGCCTTCAAATAGGTTTCCTCTATTTGGTAGAACTGTTCCTAAAATCTGAAAAAAATGTTCAAAGAGGTGCATGGTATTGAAAAAAACTGTGTTATTTATTTTTTTCTGCCACCTATATTGTGATAATAACAACACTAGATTTTTCAAGATGACTTCAATTACTGTTTGTGGTGCTGATTTAAATGGTCAAACAAATGTAGTTTTTTTAGTCATTGTGTCTTATACATTGGCAACAACCGCAAGACGCTTTTTACAACCAAATGTTCCTTTTCACTATTTCTCTCCTGTTTTTCGATCATTTTGCTGTGCATATGTGGAGCCTGTATGTCAAAAAATGCTGTCTTATAAATCAAGTTAAAAAATAAATACATAAACTTGAATCCCTTAACTCTCACTTCTTTTAAATCAAAGCTCAAGACTTTTCTGTTCTGCCACTGCTTTCCTATTATAGCTCATTTTAACTTGTTTTAAATGCAAATTGTACTTTTTAAAATATATTTCTAATTTTCCTTTTCTTTTCTAAGTTTTATTATATTTGTCATTTTAATTGTGCTCTTTTATGCTTGTCTGAATGTTTTCAATGCTTTAATGTTTTAATGTAAAGTGTGTATGAAATGTGCTATACAACTAAAGCTGCCTTGCCTTAAATCGGAGTAAATTGTGCTCTATCACACGGACTTCTCTTGCAAATTAATCATGGAAAATAATACTTATTTTGTTTTTATATCAAGCAGCAAACAAAAACATCTAGCATTATGTGTTTGAGTTAATTTTTCTTGTGTAACGTTTTGCTTCACACTGTAATGTTAACACTAAAACAATATATTGTGCAGCCCTGAAGTGTATCACATGCCTGCTTTCCAAAGAAGCCTTTCCGATTATAAATGCAACTCCAGCTATGCATGTAGATGATAAGTAGTGCAGCTGAATACGAGTTTTATATGCCTCAGACTGCAGCTCACCTGTGTGTCTGTCTCCGTTTCCTGTCGCTGCTGCTGTCGTTGTGATTTCCACCTTCTGTTTCTTACTGCTGTCCGAAGACTGCGAGGAGCTGGACGAGGGAACAAAGACACCGTGAAGAAGATTTATAGCTGGTCTAATTAATATTTTCATGTCAGCAATTGTTCAAATGACTGGGTGAGCAGGGCCATTCATGTTGATGAAACCCCTCAGAGCCCCTGGAGCCTTTTTGTGTCTTTGATCTGCCAATGAAATGGCAGATTTAACAACTAGCTAGGTGAAACAGTGGAGCACTTAGCAGCTAATATGCCTCAGGAGGAGGTACAGAGAAAGTCAGACCTGAACGGAGAGTGATAATTGGATTTACATTCATTAGATGGACAGAAACCTGACTGCAAATTAATGCTTGAAGGTAGTTTGCATGCTGAATGGGTAGACAGGCTAACATCCTGAGATGGTCATATGTAATTACAACATGTTGCACTGCCCCCAAGTAGCTAAAAAGTAAGTTAATTCATGTGTATCTGTATTTACCTGCGTCTCTTCACAGCTCCAGCTAATAAATGGGCCTGAGACAGGTGGCTGGTTCTCTGCTCGGCTCCTGAATGCTTCGGTGCCGCCTTCTTTTCAGGCTCTCGGCGGCTCTCTGCAGATGCTTTTTTCACTAAAGCGCTGTGACAGTACAGAGTTAAGGTGAACAAACCATTATGTAGCGCCGGAGAAGGAACAAAGACTTGAACTGAGAGGGGGATGGGACAGCAGAAGTCTATTCAGTAAGTTCTGTGATACCTTTAGCAGTTGGGAGAAAGCATTCAGGCAGAAAGGCAGACTGAGGGAAAGAGGGTGAGCCTTAAACAAGAAAACTAGTTGGAAAGAGCTTAGGAGACATGAAATAGGGTCAAGATGCAGAGATAAAGGTACATGGACAGGGAGAGACACAAAACAACAAGGACAGGTGGACTATTAGACAAAAAACAGGGCATTAGGTACATATGAAACACAGTTTTCACTACATGTTATTGCATCTTTATCTTCAGTAACGACACCATGGGAGGCTTTACTTATAAGTGGAATTTACTAACCTAAAATCCTGCAGGTCCTGGCCTCCACACTCACCCTCACCTGCGCTATTAAACCAGGAGGAGGTGCTTGCAAGAATAAATCAGACTTCAACCGCATTCTTTGGTTTTACCAGATGAAACCCACACTTCCTACTGTGATGTCGATCCGCCAGCTTCCCACTATCGAGCTATCAGGCGAGTTTCTACATGTTGGACAGAGTCAGTGAGTCGCCTCAAATCACATTTGATTAGATAAATTTATGTAACTGCCCCGAGGAGGTGCAGGATGAGTTATCTGTTTTAGAAGAGGAAAGAAGAATTTGGATGGAAAATAATCCAAAAACAGATCCTTAACATGAAATGAGAGAAAACTGAGCAAGTTTTTTTACAATTTTAAAAAAAGTATTTTTCATTTAATTGTGGGGCTGCACAGTGGTTCAGTGGTTAGCACCTTAGCATCGCAGCTAGAAGATCCCCGGTTTGTGTTCCGGCCTGGGCTCTTTCTGCATGGAGTTCCTATGTTCTCCCTGTGCATGTGTGGCTTTGCTCCAGGTTCTCCGGCTTCCTCCCAATGGCCAGTTAAGGCTGAGGTTCATTAATAACTCTAAATAGTCCGTAGGTGTGAATGTGAGTGTGACTGTCTCTATGTGTAGTCCTGTGATAGACAGGTGACCTGTCCAGGTGTCCCCTGTCTTCACCCTAAGTCAGCTGGGATAGACTCCAGCCCCCTGCGACCCTAATGAGGATTAAGCAGTGTAGATAATAGATGGATGGAATTTAATTGTGACTTTATGTTCTGCACCATAAAATCGTCACCGTAGCTACCAGTCTACGACACAGATTTGATGCCAACCGACTGCTTATTCTGCAGACAAATCTGCCAGCTAAGGCACAAGATGCAGTAAATCTTTTCTTTTCAGCTTTTACATTTAGGAGTCGCCACAGCCAATCATCTGCTTCCATCTAACCCTATCCTCTGCATCCTCTTTTCTCACACCAACTACCTTGCGTTAGGAAGGACGTAAAACCAAATCACACATACGATTCAATCCTACAAAAGATGGAGCGATTAAGAAGAATAATATTGCACAGGAAATTAAATGTGTTTTAGGGACATGCAGTAATTTCTGTAACTATGAACTACAAGAGTTTATGTTTATAAACTGTGTGCTCTGTCCTAAATGTATAAATTCTATTAAAACTGACGGTTACGTTTTAGGAATTAGATACATTTTTTTCATTTTTATTCGAGGGCAACCCCAGATAATAGCTGAATGACAGCCAACAAATGTGAACCATGTCTAAACAGAAAACAGAAACACATTTACTTGGGAACAGACCGGTCAACTCAAAAGCTACAATAAGCCATTAACCTCATCTACAAGAATGTAAACGTCTACTTTTTTGTAGTGCTCAGACTAAAGTCAGGGTATGAATCCTGGTAAGTAAAAATCATGAAAATTTACCCATTACTTTTTTTTTTTTTTTTTTAAGCTCAACCTCTCTCAGCGATTTATTCAGTAATTTCAACAGTTAAATTAATCTGCAGCTAATTTGATAATTAATTGACCAAAATTGTCTGATTTGAGCCTCTTTAATTTCAATATTTTTGGTTCCTTTATTCCTCTATGACAGTAAATTGACTGTCTTTGACACATGAGGACGTCATCTTAGTCTTTAGGAAACACTGATCAACATTGTTCATGATTTTCTGACTTTTCACTAACCAAACAACTGATTGTATATCAGGATTATTATATCCTTTTGCACATTTCAAGTGGTTTGCATTACAGACTATGCAGCCCTGCACATTCTCCGGTGATTAATTTGCACATTCCTGCACAGTGAAAATATTTCTATTACTTTTCGTTCCTTGGATTTGCAACACTTGCTCCTAATTTCTCTTGTAGCATTTATTGTATGCTGACTTACAACACGTCTTTCTTTAACCTTTTATTCTTAACCTTTCATTAAATTTTCTACATGTTAGCGTTTGATGAAATGCGTCAAAACATGAAGTGAAATTCCTTATAAGTGAAAAACTATGTCGCAACAAAACAGATTATGATTAATTAAATTCAGCAACAATAAAGTAAATAGTAGTTGCAACCCTACTTGGATAAAAACAAACTTGAAAAACACATTTAAATTGTCATATTTTCTTGGAAATTTGACATATACATGAATTGTTAGTCTATATTTCATGTTGGCTTCTAAGACTAGTCTCCTCAAATTGTGATTTTACAAACAACAAAATAAGAGAAATGAATTCCAACTGTATCTCACATGTTAGTGCTTATATTAAAACTGCAAATCGCTCATTAGAAAGGAGCATAAAATAATGTAAATAACCAGAGTGGATAGCAGCTCATTAAAATGTTTTTCTGCACACACAAACACACGATAAAGGATATTCTATATTCCAACAGCTCCTGTTTCTCCTCATCCCTGCGTTGCTTCTCAACAAGGCTCTGTTGCCGGGAGACCTCGTCCAAGAAACTGGTCTCATCTTCGTCCAATCCCCTCACCATGTTCCCTGTCACCATGGAAACATGCTCTCAACACATGGCACAAGAGTGACTGCATTTCTCAGAAAACAAACCATGACAGCCTGCTTCAAAACCACACACACACAAACAAGTGACCTTCACCAGAAGAGAAAACACCGAAGTAAAACACCATCTAAAAATCAAATATCATTTAAAGAAGCCAAACATTAACATTTATAAAACCTTGAATTGAATGAACTGTTGTCTGAATAATATATGAAATAAAATCACAGACTAAGATTAGAAAACAATGCAGCAGAGGAGATATTGGATTCTATTTTTTCCTTAATGCAACTGATTAACATTCTTCATTAGGGAAAAAGACGTTCGTAACCTTTACTTAACGAGAATTAGAAGCACCTTATGGTTCAATTATTTCATCCCATTCATGTGTGTATGCTCAGCCTATTTGGCAAAAGAAGACTTTTATTGATTAGAACCAAGAGGAAGCCTGGGGAAGGTTTTTAGCATTGCACCCAGTGAGTAACTTGCACTGGAAGCAATGAAGCAGTGTTTGTGAACAATAATTACAGCCTCATTAAATTCCACATCTGCAGTTCTTCTGTTAAAGATTTACAGACTCAACGTGAAGCCATCAAGGTTTTTTCTGCAGGCTTTCTCAAGCCCCAAAGACAGTTTTACAGGCTGAGTGGGACGAAACACAATGAGTGAACTGAACTTGATGTGTAAAACTGGTGGATTGCATTGCAAAACAATAAGTATTGATGTGCTAGATTGTTTCTGTCATTCATCCTTATCTCTAAAGTAAAAAGCAGGAGCTACTCTTGAAACATGAATTCAAACCTTGATGACAAAGACTCACTGAATTTAAATTGCTCCTCATATTCCTCCTGTTTCTTGTCTTTCTGCTCCTGCAGTCGCTCAAAGAGGGAACGTGGGTCATATTCTTCCTCTGGGGCCTCTGAGGAAAACACAAATGAATATTGCATGCGGCTATATGCACAGCTGTATGAATTTCACAGGTTTTCGTGTGTGTAATTGTATGCTTTCTTACCTTCAGGATCGTCAGGTTTCCTCACTTTCTCCCATTCCTCCTGTCTCTTCTTTCTCCTCTCATCAAGCTCAGATTCAGACACAAATTTCCTGCTGAGGTCGACACCTGCTGCTTCTCCTCCCGCCATTACAACCGCCCTACACACAAACATACACACACACTTTGCCTGTGAGTGTCGATCCAAAAAGTACTTTTTTCCATCTCAACATTGGATGCATTCCATTTCTACTGGCTGCTTACTGACTACTATTTCTATAGAAGTGGTTTTCAATGGTTTTCCTCTGGAGACTCACACTGAGAGTTCAACTGATTCTTCTTCTATGCGGCCCAAAAAGACTGCAATTCATTAAAAATCAGTTTGTGTTCTCTGAGGAAAAAACCTTAAAAATCGTTGCTGCTGACTTCTGCAAAAAGCCAGTGTTAATTGTTTACAATGACCCAAAACCACAATTCATTGATGCATCTGTTGTATAAAAGCTATATTTCAATAATCAAAGCATAGGAGCTGTAGTAGCACAGATTTACACTGATGCTGGTTCAGAATAGATGCACACTTTGCCATTAAAAAAAAACAATGCTAATACAAAGTTATGACACAATTTGGATTTTTTTTTTTTTTTTTTTGGCCTTTTTTCCGCTTTTATTGGATAGGCGCAGTGAGAGAGAGACAGGAAAGGGGGGAGAAGAGTCGGGGGAGGACATGCAGCAAAGGGCCGCGAGCAGGAATCGAACCCGGGCCGCTGCGTCGGGGACCAGCCCCCGTACATGGGTCGCCTGCTTAACCCGTTGAGCTATATGGGTGCCCCACAATTTGGATTTTTGTCATCATTATATTCACTCGTTTTAGAGATGGATTTCTGTAAGACTTCAAAGTGAAAAAGGAAAGCTACCAAAAACTTGTTCACTGCACCAAGCTCTAAAAACGGTTTATAAAACACACGCACGATTACTGCAGCAGCATGTAGCCTTATAAAAGAGCTTTTCTTAGAGATTCATTCTTTGTGTTTGCTTGTTCAAGTCCTGCAATGCAATTTGGTGAGTGTAGAAATGAATTGCAAAGGATGAATTGAGGCCACATCCCTGAAATGGTCAGTCGCAAATATGTCACCGTCTCATGAGAAACACTGGATAATTGTCATTTTGAGAAAATATGAAAAGAGAGATGAGATGCATGACGACAGAAATTCACACAAACATATGTTTAATAAAAAGGTTTGGACCATAATGGTGTATAAGAATGTTCATGGTGGTGTTACAGTAGATGCACACTGTATGTTTTTGGAAAAAATCTGTCTATCACACACAAGACAAAAAATGCAAACAAGTGAATGACTACATTACAACTGCATTTTGTTTAAGAATTAATATTTACATTACAATTACATTACATTGAGGTTTTGCTGCTCTCTTATGACGACCTTAAATAAACTCAAAAAGTTGCAGATCATAGGAACTGTCCTTCAACAAAAATAGATTGAGGAAAACTATAACACGTCAAACATGAAGCGCAGCCACCAGAGAGTAAAGTCCGGCCGCTCCACACAACTAAAAGTGAAGTACATTACATGGCTATGAACATGCAATTTATAGAACTGGAGTTACATTCAGTAGCTACTATTTTTCTGGCAAAACTTCTTTTAGGAAACATTTCTTTAATGCCATCGTTCCCATACAGACATATTTTAACAGCACAAACACCACTTGTTCAAGAAAATGTTTACACTGATTTTGTAGCAATTCAAGAATTTTACATTATTGCCAATGAAAGGCATATAAACACATAATGAATAATCTGTCTGTCCATATTTTAGTAAGTTCAAGTGTGCATGATTTAGGTTTAATTGTTGATTTAAGGTCTTGTGCTCTTAAAAGACTGTCAGGACAAAACCTGTTTTGAAAAGCTCTGGAAACAAGTGAGACAAACTTCAGAATTATGCAAGACTGACCCAGAACCTGCAGCCAAAACAAAGAAACAAAATGCTGGACAGACACACTGTGATGTCTCAACAAGGCGGGTGTCCTGGGTAGAACAAAGACACTTTTGACATAGGAATCTTATTTATCTCACATAAAGTAAACTGCAGTTATTTTATAAGCTTTATCGACATAACATGCACAACTTTAACAATAATTTTAAGTTATATTCAATCTAGGCTTAAATACAAAGGCCAATTATACAGTAAATTAGTTATTATGTACTTCTACATTGCACTGTATCCAGTATAAGTAAATGTTAAGAGAAATGAACTGAGAACAACAACAACAAGACATTATCCCACCCTAATGTGAATGATTTTGTCCATCTGGCCTCTCAGATAAACATTGTCAGGTTCTGATGTTAACGGACCACTTTAGTTTATGTCTATCGGCCCTGTTAATTCTCTCACCGTTAGCCACGGCAGCGATAACAACGTTAGCCGCTGAAGAAAGTTCACATTTATGGTAGAAAATAATACAAGAAAACAGCGAGGCTATTAATTTTGAATTTGCCAGGCTTTCTGTTGTTTTTTTAGTTGAGACATTGGAGCTAAAGCTGCAGCTGTAAATGCCTTGTTGTGCTGCAACCCCTCGGCTAACGTTAGCATCGTTAGCTTAGAAAACGCTGCTCTCGCCGCCGTCAGCGACAAAACATCGTGTCATGTCGGAAAATCAACACTTTCAGATGCGCAACCGAGCTGGCCTCAGTTTCAGTTTATTGTTGCTCCATTTCGTGCTAAATAACGCGCAGTGTTGCTGAAACTCACCGAGCCCCTGGCTAGTCGATGATCTATCACGGCTCCAAATCAATGACGTTTTGTGTCACTGAAAAAATGGCTCGTCACGATATAACGGCGTGCGACTTCAGTTCCGACCCCATTTTCTGCAGCAGAGCACATCAAGACTCCTTTCTGTAAACAAACAAAGAAGCCTACAATATCATATAAAATGCAAACTTAAATTACTACCTTAAATTTTAAGGTTAAGACTCTACAATATTATTTATTGTATAAAATTAGCTGATCAAATTAAATAAGACCTCACAATATTATTAATAATACATATTTACTTGGACCCTAAAGACCTTAAAGTATTATTTATGATATACATTTATCTCATTATTTTAGATATTAAGGGGAGACTCAACAACAGTAGTCTATAGCAGAAGTTCATGTGACTAACTTAGGGTTAAGATTGTACAATATTATCTACAATACCAATTTACTTGACTTTTTTATTATTACAGCAAAGACTCTGCAAAAATATATCCAATATTAATTAACCTGAATATTTTGGATATTAAGGTTAAGGCCCTACAAGATAATATACTATAGAAATGCGCACAACTAATTTAAATATTAAGTTTAAGAGCGTACAATCTTTTACAAATTGACCTGACTTATTTTGATAAAAAGGTGAAGACCTTACAATGGTATGTAAAATACAAATGTACCTGGCTACATATATGGTCCGTGTATTTATCTGGAAATTGGATATTCCGTTCTGAAACGGGTATTGAAAAACAAAAAACGAGTGGTTATTTGAGTTTTGTTTTAAAATACAAAAATTAAAATTGAAATACAATGCGTTTTTCATTTTCATGATCAAAAAGGGATGTACGAAATTTTAAAAATGCTTTGATTTTCATTTTATATTTAGAATAACAAAAAAATAAAATCAGTAAGAGACAGAAACGAAAAAAGGTCAGTTTTCGTCATTTTCTGAGACCGGAAGTTGTCATCAGCAAGTGTGGAGCCAAACGACAAGGAGATTCTCAGAGGGCGGAGCCAGAGAGCAGTGATTGGTCAGACCATAGAAATATATAGAAGACAGCGCGCTAGCGGATCTAGTCTATTTATGTCTATGGTCGGCACGTCTGGTAGCATCTCTGGCTGCTGTTGACCTTGTTTTTGGAGTAAAACACGGTAAGAAGATAAATACTTCTAACCAGTAGCGTTGTTTTGTTGTACGTTAAGTCAGCGACTTGTGAAGAGTTGTGTTTTGTCGTGTTTGAGCAGTTGGTCCGGACACGTTAGCTAGCTAAGCGGCTAAGTTAGCTAGCGGGCTAATTAGCACAGGTGGCTAACTTACCGCTGAACACCTGTGTTAGTTGCTGCAGCAGCTGTCCGTCATTATTAGAATGACCTCAACCTGTATTTCTCTGCTGTGTATTTTAGCTTTTAAAAAAGTTATTTTACTTTAAGGTTAACTGAAACCCGTTGAGCTGCACTGAAGTTTAACATTCAGCTGGTTTGAATTAAACCGCGCTTAACTTAACATTGCACAATATTACCTCTCTGAATCGCCATAATTTCATTAAATTCCTTCTCTCTTCCACTGCTCAAGTTCAATCCAGTGTATAAAATGACATTAATAGTGAATGAACTAACAACCAGCCATTGTATTTATTTATTATTGCATGTATTTGTAGTAAAACATGAGTTGAAACATCCTACTTTTGGATCTAGAAATGCACAAGCCGTTCATTTTCAGTCACCTGATGAGTTAAACTTCCCTTTTTATGTGAGGTTGAAGCAGAAAGTCTGAGTTAACAAAGAAAGTTGTTTATAATTTGCGATACCTGTTATCTCTGACTGAGGCTTTAGTTTTTGTTGAGCCGATTTACACGTAGAAACTTTGTTCAGGAAGATTTCTCAGTAGCTCAGAGGACAGGCTGCTTTTTACACAACCTTATAAGAGAATGTCTGCCAATGCTTTCAGCAGAATTTAGAAACACAATACTTCCTAAACAGATATTTTGAGGCTGTGAGGTTGAACGTTTGAGAGTATATCAGTGTGTTTGTTTTTGGTCTTTGTGTTTCTAGGTGGAAGCTGAATTAGTGAGGATGACTCCTGCTCCTGTCATCTCTAAGCTCCTCACATCTTTACCTGCACATGAGGAAAATCACTCCTGTAGAATGCAGGTATGTTTGTCATTATTATAAAAAGATGTTGCCTGGTGACCTGTCAGAAACCCATTATACAGAGTCAGCCAAAATAATGTTTACACACATCAGGAAAAGAAAAACTTGCATAAATATTTCAATACCAAATTTATTCAGACATCACAAGATTAATAAAAGTTATCTTTGGCCTCTACAATTACAAGAGGTGCTCAACAAACTGCTGTTGAGGTCTGTGTTTTTAGGTTTAACCCCACAGTTTCTGAATGTACTGATAGTTTGCTTTTTTTTCTTGATCAATGTGGACGTTATAATTGATGGTAACATTTACTGATCATATAATCAGCATGACAATATAACAGTATAACATTCTGACCACCTGACTAATACTGTGTTGGTCCCTTTATGCTGCTAAAACTCCTCTGACCCAGTGGTTCATCAGAACCTCTGGGGATGTCCTGTGGATTCTGTGGATCCTGTGGGTTGCAGGGTGGGTCCTACCTAGACCAGGCTGATCCTGGACCATCCCACAGATGCTCCATCAGATGTGGATGTGGGGAGTGTGGAACCCAGGTGAACAGCTTAGCTCTGTCGTGTTCCTCTGACCACTCCTGAGCAGTTTTAGTTTGTCCTGCTGAGGGAGGCAGCTTGCATCAAGGACTGCTGTTGCCATGGAGACTAGGGGGTTGTTTGTCCTGCAGTGTTTAGGTGGTGGTACATGTCAAACATCCACATGAATGTCAAGGTTTCCCAGCAGAACGTTGCATTAGAACAAGATGATGGATGTTGTTCTCTTCAGCTGTCAGTGGTCAGAATGTTGTGGCTGATCGGTGGATCTGTCTGCCTTTACTCTGACATCCAGAGTTATACAAAAGTGTAGTATGTGTGCAGTGCAGAAGAGGTTCACTTTATTGGATGCAGTTTTAGTGGTTCCATCAGAGAAAATCATATCCATATACAGATTTTTATTAATTCCAGGGCTGGTTCAGTAAAGATTATAATAATAACTACATCAGATAATTCTTGGTTGCAGTTGGAATTTTGCAGCCTGAGAGATGGTTGAGAAGGTTTGCAGTTCTTGTTTTAGCAAAATATGTTATAATAGAACATCTTTATTGTCATTGTATATGAAATTCTCTGCAAACCAGCAAAGTGCATCAGTATGAGGTATCTAAAAATAAATAAGTAAAGAAAAATGCTTCTAAAGCCAATAATAAACAGAATATTTTGAGGGAATATTCTAAAAAGGAAAGAAAAGCTCCATTCTCACTCCTCTCAGGATAAACTGTCATTAAAATTGACTTTAAATTTAGCTTCAACATGAGATAAAAACATTTACTTTCATTACTGATATTGTCAAGTTTTAATAAAGTTCATGCTACTTTTATAAAATGATGAAAGTGAATAAATTGTATTTCTGTGATCTGTGTTTGATTTCTGTCTTTTCTCCTGTCATCCAGATGTTCAGAGGGAGATGATGCCACATCTGGTCCAGCTGATGGAAGGTCTTGAAGTTCTCTGACTGGCCTCGACTGAAGATGGTCGTCTCACTGGATTTAAGGTTCAGATGCTCAGTAACAAACTCCACCAATGTGCCAACAGGGAAGCTTTAGGTTTATTAAATGTTGCTATGAAGGTTTCACTGTTTTTCTTTGTGAATGCAATGTGCTCCAACTGAAACTTGAATTAGAACTTAGAAGTAAATCCTTCCATCTGAAAGGATTTAGTTGCATTAATAACCTCATAACATTCTAATTTTTATTCCAGTCTTGGTTGGAAATAGAATCTCTGTATTGATTCAGGTAAAAACTGAACTTCACAGCATGTTGGAGCAAAACAACCAGATGAAAACTGTGATGGTGTTGGATTGTCAGACCGTAATGTTGCAGCTCAAAGCAGCTTTTCTATCTCAGTTCATTCTGACATTCAGCTATGAATCAACACAGCAGATGGTGATCCATGCTGTGGAAGTCTCACATCTCCTGATTTAATGGAGCTGCTTTGCACTTTTTACACTGTTTATTCACCAACACTTTATTTAATAAAAGTCCCATCTAGTTTTTATGAGGAATGTGATGTTTTAATTTCTCTGTGAATAACTGCAGTCTAATGGAACAACTGGAGTTGTAACATCTGTCCTGATATTGATCATGAAGTATTGATCAGAATACTTATGGTCAGCAGTCATCCCTGAAGTTTTACATTAAAATCTTTACTTGTGTTGTGAACTTTGGTAAGAAGCAGAAACGTTAGCGTTGCCATGGATACATGAGTGTTAAATTCTGTCCATGTTTCCATTTTGGGAAATGCAGTCCAGTTCCAGAATGTGGAGGAATTTAGTCTCAATCACAGACAACAAATATTATCTGAAAGTCGAGTTATTGTTGTTTATCAGCACAATACAAAAAGATTAATGTTACAAATATTCCAGTTAAGACCCTAAAATATCATGATTTATGTAAATTTACCTCAATAATATGAATGTTCAGGTTAAGATTGTACAGTGATATTTATTATGTAAGTTTAGCTGATTAAAGTTTATGACTCTGCACTAAAATATTATTTAAATTGACATCATTATTATAATATTTAGGGTCAGACCCTACAGTATTGAGATTAAGAAATCAAATATTCTATAAAATGTAAATACACTGAACTCATTTGGATATATTTAAGTGAGACTCTACAATATTATTTGACACAAATCTATCTAAATCAAAATTTTAATCATTTTCATGCCAAACATTTACTGGACTGATTTAAATATTAAAATCACTCCTTTCTAATCCTCTGCTGTACGTTCAAACCTGAGGCCTTAAATAGAAACACACAAGTATCTGATTGAAGGAACTTCTGCAGAGTCCTGGTTCCAGAACATGATGATAGAATTATAGACAAACTTTAACAAAAGCTGCCTGAGAGTTTACAGGTTTTTATGTTGGATTTCTTCAGTAATTTAATGAGAGTTATCAGCAAAAATCAAGTGTTCATTTGATGAGCTTCATTTCCTAAAACATCCAGAATTGGAGCTCATATCTTTGGCAGCTGTAAAGTTTCTGCTCCTTCAAAGTTCACAACACAATGAATGAATTCCTAAAACACTCTCAATGCTGGAGAGCGTTTGTGATGCTGAAGCAGTGATCAGTTTTTCTGTTTCTTCTCTGAAGCTGCACAATGAGGGACGTCTGCAGAGACTGAGAAAGAGTCTCACCACATCCTGACATGAGGAAAAAGACTTTTTTGAAGACTACAATGAGAAAAAACTATCAGACAGCAGACAGCTGCATTCAAGGTGAGCTCTGAACATTTGATCTGGAACAGGAATTCAATAACGGCAGCATGAGCTTCATTTCAGTCTGTAGCTGCTGAATTCATGGATGAATCATCTGGCACTAGAGAGGAAGACCATCAAACATCCATGTCAGCTGATGGAGGTCCAAGAGTGAAGACCTCAAATCTGATTGGACGGCCTCCTATTCAGTCACGTGTGAACAAATGCCTTCAAGTTGATTTGTTTTCTAAAATAAATCTAGTTTGAGTCCTAATCTATGCCTGTGTGTTTGCTTCTTTACACCGCTGTTAACAGTTTAGGCTGTTAGATTGTTCCAGATAAGACAAGTACAAGATTCTTCAGAGCCGTTCTACCACGAGCCTGACAGGAAGAACAGCTACTGAATGTTCCTGTGGTTCCCTCAAGGCTACAGGAGGAGTCCTACGAGGACGAGCCGGTCCACCTGATGGCGGCCAGTCGCTGTGGTTCAAAGCCAACACCGACTACGTGGACTTCTACTGGACCACATGGAGGCCTTCAAAATGGACCAACAAGTTCAGCAACTCCCCGACTCGTGGGTCTGAGGACGCCGCCGAGCCTCGGTCCAGCCGGCCTCCTGTCTGTGGGTGTTTGAGTGCTGAGAGGTTTATGGATGCATGTGAACGTTCTGTGTTGAAACAGCAGCTTTGGACTCAGTAACGCCGGGAAAAACCAAGAGCTCCTTTATTTGTGACTTCCACTAAAAAAAACTGATGAAAATAAGTTTGCCAGGGTTCTGACTGATAACAGATTATTAAATAATGAAAATAATCGTTTAAATATTCCTTTAAACAATCCTTTTAGGTCTACATTTCCTTTACACTGACTTCTTGGTATATGTACAAGTATTTTGGGTGGAATATACCATTAAGCCCGATGTTCAAGGGTTCTTCTGGGAATATACCATTAAACCAACCTTTTAGGTAAATGTTCCAGGATGTTGGGTAGAATATACCATCAGATCAACCTTTTAGGTCTACATTGGAAGATTTTAGAGTAGAATATTACTCCAAACCATCCTTTAGGTCTAAATTTATGGTGGAATACTCCTTTACACCAAGATTTTTTGGTCTACATTGAAGGATTTTAGGTGGAGTATTCCTTTGAACAAACTTTTTAAGTTTATGTTCAAGGATGTGGGTGGAATATACCGTCAGACTAACCTTAAGGTCTACAGTAGTGAATTTTAGGTGGAATATACCATTAAACTCACCTTTTAGGTCTACATTGGAGGATTTTAGGTGGACTTTTCTTCCAAACCGTCTTTTAGTCTACATTTAAGGATGTTTAGGATGGTATATTCTTCCGAACCAACTTCTCAGATCTACATTTCAGGTGGAATATTCCTCCATACTAACTTTTTTGGTCTACATTGAAGGATTTTTTCTAAACCACCCTTTCTGGTCTATATTTGAGGTTTTAGGTGGAATATTCCTTTTAACCAGCCCCTCAGGTCTTTGAGGATTTTGGATGAAATACTCAGTTAAACCAACATTTTAGGTGCATGTCCAAGAATTTTTGGTGGAATGTTTCTTTAAGGTGGATGTTTGAGGACCTTGTAGGTGGAATACTTCCTGAAACCAACCTTTTAGGTCAACATTCAAAGATTTAAGGTGGAATATTCCTTTAAACCAACCTAAATTTCATGTTTTGATCATTATCAAGTGAGAAACCTCAATCCAGACTCCTCATAATGACGTTTGAGATTTATGCTGCTGTTATTTGTTTAGTCCAGACTAAATGACAGAAATCCACAACTGTAATTTTATTTCAGGACTCGGTTATTAAATGTCAAAACAATCCATGTGACTCTAAAAACTCAACAGCTGTACAAACTCTAAGATTAAACTCTCCACAAGGATCCAAAATAAGTTGGACTTCTACATGAGAGCTTTAATTATTCTTCATCTACTTCCTGAAAAGTTTGGTCAATAAAAAAGACAAAAACTAATATTTTCAGCTGAACTAAAGACAGACTTTGTGATGTTTCTGCTCACATGTTGTGTTGTTGTAAACTTACTCTTTCAAATAAATAGCCGCCTAACCCCTTGGAAACCAGCGTTTGTCCTGTTTTTGTGTTGCTCCTCGGCGACCCTAGACAGCCGGGTCCTAATGTTTTTTGAGCAACACACCATACTATGACGTTTTTACAATGATGGTTCTACTATGGAACCAGTTTGACATGTTCAGGTGTTCTTTGTGTGAAAACTCAGAGATTTCAGGTATCAGAAGGTGATTTTCAACTTTCTTTGTTAACTTTCTGCTTCAACTTTAAATTTCCTTCACTAATCCAGCCCTCTGGACTTCCTATTGGCTGTCCAGGTGGCTGCTTGGTGTTATCAGGAACACCTGAGCAGCTCAGTGTCTTCCTGCTTTATGTGGCTGCAGTCAAACATTTCTTCTGTTTCTCTTCACCACAGAACCGGGTTTGGCTCCGTTGCTTTAGTTCTTTAGATGTTGGCTTGCAGCTTCCAGCAGTAAAATTGTCTTTAATGTGTTTCTTGGTGTGTTTTAGGGCTTTGTACTGGATAGTTGTCTTGGTAAATGTGGTTCTTTAGCCACAGTTAGCACATGGTTCTAATGTGTACAGTGATTAGGGGGTTTGGTGCAGCTGAGTTGTGTCTTTATCTTGGCTGTAGTGAGTCTTCAGAGGTTTTTGGTCAGACACATTCTGTATTCCTGTTTGTGAACCAGCGTTGGTTGTCCAGAAGGTAAGAGTTCCTGTCCTGATTCTCTGTTCTCAGAGGTTCTCTGGTAGGCTGCAGGAGACTTTAGCGTTTGGGTTGTGCTAGTTTAGTTTTTGTATGGTTTCATTTGGACGACTATCTTGAGGCCCCTCCATGTGGTTTAGTGAGGTTTTCTGGAGCAGTTCTACAAAGCAACCTGCAGCAGAAGAGACTTTGAGAGTTTTTAGGAAGTTCTGGAGACCAGACTTTAGAGCAGCAGAAACATTTGTCAGCAGTTAGAGCAGGAGAAGGTGAGCTTCTGAGTAGAAATGAGATGGAAACCTTCTTGACCCGTGTGGTGAGGTCCTGTACCAAGAGTTTGAGCAGGTTGTGAAGAGTCTGTAGTTCTTTGGTCTGAAAGCACAAGAATAGTCGACTCATTAAAGGAGAAAACAGGAGATATTGTTGGTTCTTCTGTCGCTCTGCAGTTTCCTTAGACTGAATATCAAGTTTCTATTTTAAATGATTTCCCATGTGAGCCCAAGAAGACTTCAATAAACTCCCTCCATCCCCTGGACACAACATATTTTATTACCATGTTAAATTTATTTATTTATTTTTTTTTTTTATGTTTTTGAGTTTTAATCATAGTTTTAGCATAGTTTTTTTCTCTTTGATTGTTTAGTTTTGTCATCTGTATAAAAGGTGCTAAACAAATAAAGTTGAATTGATAAACTGAATAATTGACTCACTCGTGATTGTGACAACAGAAGTATTTTCATTGTGATTTAAGGGTTTATTTCAATTTTAAGGTTGGGGTTAAAATCTTGACAGAAAAAGAAGATTGAAGAAATAAACTATATAACAAAAGCAATTAAATCAAAGGAAAAAAATTAATACAATAAAACTTTAAAAAAGTTTTATTATTAAAAAGATTTAAGAAATTTAAGGTGTAATTTTCTAACTAAACATTTATTTTTTTAATTAAATGTTTTGTCTTTTTAAAGGTTTAATAATCTAATTAAATGTTTTGCATTTTTTAAAATGTTTAATATTCTTCTTGTTTAATTGTGTTTTTCAAATGTTTAATTATGGAAAATATTTTATCTGTAATTTTTAATATTTGTATTTTAAAAATTTTGTTTAATTTCATACTTACATGTATTGTATCTTGTTGAATTATCTAATTCAATATTTTGTCTGTTTAATATAGTTAAACATTAAATACAATTAAATTATATTAAACAGATAAAATATTGAATTAGATAATTCAACAAGATACAATACATGTAAGTATGAAATTAAACAAAATTTTTAAAATACAAGTATTAAAAATTACAGATAAAATATTTTCCAGAATTAAACATTTAAAAAACACAATTTAACAAGAAGAATATTAAACATTTAAAAAAATGCAAAACATTTAATTAGATTATTAAACCTTTAAAAAGGCAAAACATTTAATTAAAGCGTTTTCTAGTCTGAAACGAAAACATCAAGTTGTTTCTTCAAACATTTCCTCTTTCTATGTTCTTGGTTTGATTGTGGACAGATTAACTAAGAACTCATTTCAGAAAACTGCTTTCCAGATAAAGTCTACTAGTAGTTGAAGACATTTATCAAACTAATGTTACCTTCTGATCTCCACAAACTTTACTGTTCAGTGAAGAGAATCAAAGTTTGAGGATTTCTAAAAAACCCACAGGTGAAGGTCTGAAGAACTCAGATGGATGGTCTAAATGTGAAATCAAGACTCATGGTCACAAGTTTTAAGGCTTCTGTTAACCAGAAAGTTCAAACTAACAGAGAAGTACTGAGAAACTTGTAAAATTTCAGTCCTCAGACTGTCTAAAGGTTCAAACTAACAGAGAAGTACTCAAGAACTTTTAGGTTTTCAGTCCTCAGACTGTCTAAAGGTTCAAACTAACAGAGAAGTACTGAGAAACTTTTAAAACTTCAGTCCTCAGACTGTCTCAAAGTTCAAACTAACAGACATCTACTCAGGAACTTCAAAAATTTCAGCCCTCAGACTGTCTGAAGGTTCAAACTAACAGAGAACTACTGTGGGACTTAGAAAATTTCAGCCCTCAGACTGTGTGAAAGCTCAGGTCCTGAGGACTCGGGAGGTCTGGAGGCTTTGGAAAGTCTTGGAACTGAGGGTTCAACCCTCCAGCACAAAGGCTGAAGTCCAACCCCCTGAGAAAAACAATCGAGTCGAGACTCGAGTTAAAAAAAAACTCGAAAATGGCAAAAAATAGATGATAAATGCGCAAAAAAAAGAAGAATTAGTATCTGAGCGAGTAGCTCAGGAGGATAAGAGGATAGACTACCAAGCGGAAGGTCGCAGGTTCAAGACCCGCCACTGGCACTTTTCTTTGTTTGTCTTTGTCAGGATTTTGAGAAAATTTAAGAAGTGTCTGGTCTTGAACCAGCGACCTGCAGCTCCATAGGCAAATCCTTAACTCACTGAGCTACAGATCAGATACAAAGAAATAAATTCGTCGTCCCTTTGGCATCGTAGTTCGTGAAGTGACCACATGGGCAGAGCCAAGGCGGAGTCTGGGTGGAGTCAGGGCGGAGAGTAGGCGGGGAGGTGGGTGGCGGCCTCCCCCCTCTACTCCCCCACCTTCCCCCACCACCCACCACACCTTCCCCCGCCCGACAAGTTCTTCGAGTCTCCACGAGTTCTTCGAGTCTCCATGGGTTTTCCTGAGTTTCTGGAGTTTCCACGAGGTCGGAGGCAGAACAAGCTGTCATGAAGAGGTGTTGAAGTCGGCCAGGATGGACTGACTTTTTACAGCAACTAGAAGGAAGACGACTAGAAGAGCAGGTCTTTAACCACCATCCATAAAATCCATGGAGTTGGCTCCAGAGAAATGAAAGAAGGTCAACTTTTATCAACCTCCATCCAGATGTTCAACTTGATATCTTTACTTTGACATTTTTAGCACCACAAACCTTTAGTATCACACTTTATTATCATTTATTAGGACTTTCATGGAATCCACCAGCAGATTTAGTTTTTGTTGACAAACTTTATTCTTGTCATCGTGGGACTGCAGTATTTCAAACTGTTCCTTCTATTTGACCTCATGTTTATTAATTTTAGTGGAGAAAGTTATTTTAGTCTCTTAAAAACCAAGTAATAAATTGGATTAGTCAAGAGCTTTAAATTTCTTACTTTGTCATATTTTAAATATGACAAAAAATATAAAAATAAAGTGCCTTGAGACAATTTGACCTGTAATTGGCGTTATATGAATAAAATTGAATTCAAATTGTATGTATCTTGTAATGGAGTAATTCAGCCATATATGTTGGAAAACACATTTTCTTTGACCATTAATCTGTTGATTGTTTTCTCCAGTAATTCATTTCTTGTTTTGGCTTATAAAATGTCAAACCTAAATATATTCAGTTTACTGTCATAAAAACAAAAAAGATTTATATTCATGATGCAGGGATCCGGCAGTTTTTCACTTTTTATCTTAGTTTAGTCAGAAAGATAGTTGATAATGTGTGAATTGTTGCAGCTTGTGAGCCGTAGAAGGTTTTAATCTTTGGGGCCGAGTGTCAGAAAACACTTAGAAACCAACATCAACAAAACACTCAACAAAGATTTGAACATCATTAAAGGGAAATCCAACTTTTGCATGACAATGTCTAATTAAAGGACATTTATTTCCAACGTAAATGTGTGATATTCATCCTCTGGAGCTTTCTCTTCACATCGTCTTCCACCTGTACTGGTTTGGTCGGGAGCATGTGCAACAAACATTTGAAAAACTGCACTTTAACATCAATAAATGACACTGAAGTTTAATCTCTACATAAATGAGACTGAGTCTGGATATGCTGCTCTGTCATTAACTCCTAAGTTTAGGGAAAGTTCAAACAAAAGAGGACAGTTCAGATAAGACTTGAGAATGAGCTTATTTTGAACAAACATCTCAGACTTTCTGAGCTTCAGCACCTCTAGCAAGATATTTTAACAACAAGCAACTCAAGAGATCCAGAAGTTGGAGAGAGTTAGCTTTAGCTGAGCCAAAGAACATGTGGGACGCTAACCTAGCAAACATTTCAGACTTTTCTCTGTGAATTCTGAGAAATAATTTACTATTTAATGACAGAGCTACACATCTTAACTCAGTCTCATTAAAACAGACTCTAATTCAGTGTCATCCATCCATATTAAAGTGCAGTTACCCAAAATGTTTGTTGCATGAGCTCCAACAAAACCTGTCCAGGTAGAAGGCCACTTTGACAAACAGGAAGTGGAAGATTCCAAGCAGATTTATAGGAGGGGGAACCAGACTGTACTAAGTGTGGTCGAGTATAAAGGGGTGTTTTGTGGGTTTTTAAGGCTCATAATGATTATTAGTGAAACATTTGGAGTCGATATTCATTTGCAGTAAATGAAAGTATTTAAAATCTTGGAGTTAAACTTAGAAGAACACAAACTCTAACAGAAAACTTTGTTGATACGTTTTTGTTTTGTTTAGAGATGTTAAGTTAAAGAAGTTTTATTCATGACGTATAACCAATCAAATCACTCCAGAAGACAGAGCGACCACAGGTAGATAAAGGTTCAGAGCCAAAGTATCACCATTTTTAAATGTATTTATTACTGTAAATCAGTAAAAAATAAAATACTGATAATCAGTAAATCAGTCAGCCCACAATTACTACAATTCTACAATGTATGTCTCTTTCCTTTGACTTGTTATTTGTACAATATACGATGTATATGATGGCGTTTTTTCATACCAAAGGCTATACTATGATGTTTTCTAAGAGACATACGATGTTACTCTGGTTGTTCTGGCTCTGGGCTGCTGCACTCCTCCTCTGTTGTTTTCTGGATTGTACTCAGCTGCATGCCTTCGTCCATCCGGCCTCCGTTGACTCGTCCCGCCTGCCGTCTCTGGAGCTGAAGCTGGATTGGAACAGACCAAAGTACAGTCCAATCACGATGCCAGCTGCCTCTCAAAAGGCTCCTTCATCTGGCAGGTAGCGGCACTTCTTCTGAGGGGAAGCTGAGCTGGACCAGCAGAACTTTGGAGATGTGTTCCAGTGGTTGGTGGATGTGTGGGGAGATAGAGAGGGACCTTTGAATTGTTCAGAAAGGAAAACAGGGAACCCATTGGTAATTTTACTTTAGGGTACTACTGCGGTGTGTTTTGGGGTTTTAAGAGGTGAACAGGAAGAGTTTTTTTTTTCCTATTGATTATCTTTTACTTTGTTCCTGGTTGGAATGCCCATCAATGTCAACATGAAGTTCACTTTTAGTTCTGTTTATTTATTTTTAGTTTAATAACACCCATTTGTTTTTAACCCCCTCACATGTTGTGTTGTTGTAAACTTCCTCTTTCAAATAAATACTCGTTTAACGCTCTGGAAACCAGCGTTTGGACTGTTTTGGTGTTGCTCCTCACCTACTTCAGACAGCCGGGACATAACAACGTTTTGTGGACCAAAGGCTATACAATGACGTTTCTAGAGCCACATGCTACACTATGACGTTTTTAGAGCGACATGCTACACTATGACGTTTTTAGAGCGACATGCTATACTATGAGGTTTCTAGAGCGACATGCTATACTATGACGTTTTTTGGACCAAAGGCTATACTATGACGTTTTTTGGGTGACATGCTATACTATGACATTTGTTGCACCAAAGGCTATACTATGACATTCTCAGAGCGAAATGCTATACTATGACGTTTTTAGGGTGACATGCTATAGTATGACGTTTTTAGGGTAACATGCTCTACTATGACGTTTTTAGAGCCACATGCTATACTATGATATTCTTTGGATGACATGCTATACTATGACGTTATTTGGACCAAAGGCTATAGTGTGACATTTTTAGAGCGACATGCTATATTATGACGTTTTTAGAGTGACATGCTATACTATGACGTTCATAGAGCAACATGCTATACTATGACGTTTTTAGAGCGACATGCTATACTATGATGTTTTTAGAGCGACATGCTATAGTATGACTTTTTAAGAGTGACATGCTATACTATGACATTTTAAGAGCGACATGCTATAGTATGACGTTTTTAGAGGGACATGCTATACTATGACGTTTTTAGAGCGACATGCTATAGTATGACGTTTTTAGAGCGACATGCTATATTATGACGTTTTTAGAGCGACATGCTATATTATGACGTTTTTTGGACCAAAGGTTATAGTATGACATTTTTAGAGCGACATGCTATACTATGACGTTTTTAGAGGGACATGCTATACTATGACGTTTTTAGAGCGACATGCTATAGTATGACGTTTTTAGAGCGACATGCTATATTATGACGTTTTTAGAGCGACATGCTATACTGTGACGTTTTTAGAGCGACATGCTATAGTATGACGTTTTTAGAGCCACATGCTATACTATGACATTTTTTGGGCGACATGCTATGACGTTTTTTGGGCGACATGCTATACTATGACGTTTTTAGAGCGACATGCTATACTATGACGTTTTAAGAGCGACATGCTGTACTATGATGTTCTTTGGACGACATGCTATACTATGACGTTTTTGGGACCAAAGGCTATACTATGACGTTTTTAGAGCGACATGCTATACTCTGACATTTTTTGGGTGACATGCTATACTATGACGTTTGTTGGACCAAAGGCTATACTATGACATTGTCAGAGCGACATGCTATACTACGACGTTTTTTGGAGCCACATGCTATACTATGACGTTTTTAGGGTGACATGCTATACTATGATGTTCTTTGGACGACATGCTATACTATGATGTTTCTAGAGCCACATGCTATACTATGACGTTTTTAGAGCCACATGCTATACTATGACGTTTTTGGGACCAAAGGCTATAGTATGACATTTTTAGAGCAACATGCTATACTATGAAGTTTTTAGAGCGACATGCTATACTATGACGTTTTTAGAGCGCCATGCTATACTATGATGTTTTAAGAGCGACATGCTATATTATGAGGTTCTTTGGACGACATGCTATACTATGACATTTTTTTGGACCAAAGATTATAGTATTACATTTTTAGAGCGACATGCTATACTATGACGTTTTCAGCGCAACATGCTATACTATGACGTTTTTAGAGCGACATGCTATAGTATGACGTCTTTAGAGCGACATGCTATATTATGACGTTTTTAGAGCGACATGCTATACTATGACGTTTTTAGAGCGACATGCTATAGTATGACGTTTTTAGAGCAACATGTTATACTATGACGTTTTTTGGGCGACATGCTATGACGTTTTTTGGGCGACATGCTATACTATGATGTTTTTAGAGTGACATGCTATACTATGAAGTTTTATGAGCGACATGCTATACTATGACGTTTTTAGAGCGACATGCTATACTATGATGTTTTAAGAGCGACATGCTGTACTACGATGTTCTTTGGACGACATGCTATACTATGACGTTTTTTGGACCAAAGGCTATACTATGACGTTTTTAGAGCGACATGCTATACTCTGACGTTTTTTGGGTGACATGCTATACTATGACGTTTGTTGGACCAAAGGCTATACTATGACATTCTCAGAGCGACATGCTATACTATGACGTTTTTTGGGCGACATGCTATGACGTTTTTTGGGCGACATGCTATACTATGATGTTTTTAGAGCGACATGCTATACTATGAAGCTTTATGAGCGACATGCTATACTATGACGTTTTTAGAGCGACATGCTATACTATGATGTTTTAAGAGCGACATGCTGTACTACGATGTTCTTCGGACGACATGCTATACTATGACGTTTTTTGGACCAAAGGCTATACTATGACGTTTTTAGAGCGACATGCTATACCCTGACGTTTTTTGGGTGACATGCTATACTATGACGTTTTTTGGACCAAAGGCTATACTATGACATTCTCAGAGCGACATGCTATACTATGACGTTTTTTGGGCGACGTGCTATACTATGATGTTCTTTGGACGACATGCTATACTATGACGTTTTTTGGACCAAAGGCTATAGTATGACATTTTTAGAGCAACATGCTATACTATGACGTTTTTAGAGCGACATGCTATACTATGACGTTTTTAGAGCAACATGCTATGACATTTTTAGAGCGACATGCTATAGTATGACGTTTTTAGAGTGACATGCTATACTGTGACGTTTCAAGACCGACATGCTATACAATGACATTTTTTGGACGACATGCTATACTCTGACGTTTTAAGAGGGACATGCTATATGATGACGTTTTTAGAGCGACATGCTATACTATGACATTTTTAGAGCGACATGCTATGCTATGACATTTTTACAGCGACATGCTACACTATGACGTTTTTTGGACGACATGCTATACTATGAAGTTTTTAGAGCGACACGATACACTATTACGTTTTTTGAGCCACATGCTATCCAATGGCGTTTTTAGAGCGACATGCTGTAGTATGACGTTTTTAGAGCGACATGCTGTAGTATGACGTTTTTAGAGCGACATGCTATGCTATGACGTTTTTAGAGCGACATGCTATACTGTGATGTTTCAAGAGCAACATACTGTACTATGACGTTTTTTGGGCGACATGCTACACTATGACGTTTTTTGGGCGGCATGCTAAACTATGACGTTTGTTGATCCAAAGGCTATACTATGACATTTTTAGAGCGACATGCTATACTATGATGTTTTTAGAGTGACATGCTATGACGTTTTTAGAATGACATGCTATACTATGACGTTTTTAGAGCGACATGCTATACTATGATGTTTTTAGAGTGACATGCTATGACGTTTTTAGAGTGACATGCTATGCTATGACGTTTTTAGAGCGACATGCTATGACGTTTTTTGGGCGACATGCTATACTATGACGTTTTTAGAGCGACATGCTATACTATGATGTTCTTTAGACGACATGCTATAGTATGACGTTTATAGAGCAACATGCTATACTATGACGTTTTTAGAGCGACATGCTATACTATGACGTTTTTTGGACCAAAGGCTATAGTGTGACGTTTTTAGAGCGAAATGCTATACTATGACGTTTTTAGAGCGACATGCTATACTATGACTTTTTTAGAGCGACATGCTATACTATGACGTTTTTAGATCAACATGGTATACTATGATGTTTTTAGAGCGACAGGCTATAGTATTACTTTTTTAGAGCGACATGTTATGCTATGACATTTTTAGAGCGCCATGCTATACTATGACGTTTTAAGAGCGACATGCTATATTATGATGTTCTTTGGACGACATGCTATACTATGACATTTTTTTGGACCAAAGGTTATAGTATTACATTTTTAGAGCGACATGCTATACTATGACGTTTTCAGCGCAACATGCTATACTATGACGTTTTTAGAGTGACATGCTATAGTATGACGTCTTTAGAGCGACATGCTATATTATGACGTTTTTAGAGCGACATGCTATACTATGACGTTTTTAGAGCGACATGCTATACTATGACATTTTTAGAGCGACATGCTATAGTATGACGTTTTTAGAGCAACATGTTATACTATGACGTTTTTTGGGCGACATGCTATGACGTTTTTTGGGCGACATGCTATACTATGATGTTTTTAGAGCGACATGCTATACTATGAAGTTTTATGAGCGACATGCTATACTATGATGTTCTTTGGACGACATGTTATACTATGACGTTTTTTGGACCAAAGGCTATAGTATGACGTTTTTTGGGTGACGTGCTATACTATGATGTTTTTAGGGTGACATGCTATACTATGATGTTCTTTGGACGACATGCTATACTATGATGTTTCTAGAACCACATGCTATACTATGACGTTTTTAAAACCACATGCTATACTATGACGTTTTTAGAGCCACATGCTCTACTATGACGTTTTTAGAGCGACATGCTACATTATGACGTTTTTAGAGCGACATGCTATACTATGATGTTTTTAGAGCGACATGCTATACTATGACGTTTTTAGAGCGACATGCTATACTATGACGTTTTTAGAGCGACATGCTATACTATGACGTTTTTAGAGCGACATGCTATACTATGACGTTTTTTGGACCAAAGGCTATAGTATGTTTTTAGAACGACATGCTATACTATGATGTTTTTAGAGCGACATGCTATACTATGACGTTTTAGAGCGACATGCTATACTATGACAATTTTAGAGCAACATGCTATAGTATGACGTTTTTAGAGCGACATGCTATACTATGACGTTTTTTGGGTGACATGATATACTATGACGTTTTTAGAGCAACATGCTATACTATGACGTTTTTAGTGCGACATGCTGTAGTATGACGTTTTTAGAGCGACATGCTGTACTATGTTTTTAGAGCGACATGCTATACTATGACTTTTTTAGAGCGACATGCCAAACTATGACGTTTTTTGGACCAAAGGCCATAGTATGACCTCTTTAGAGCGACATGCTATACTATGACGTTTGTTGGGCAACCCTCTATACTTTAGGCTTTTTAAATTGACATATTACTATGACGTTTTTCTTTGTTTTAGTTTTGTTTGTTTTTTAGCAACATATAAGAATTTGAACAGTTTTAAAAATTACTATACTTTCACTTGTGCAATGAAATATTATTCTATGGCATTTTTTAGATGACATATACTCTGATGTTTTCTTGAAAAACATACTATTTTGACAATATACTGCCCTATGACATTTTCTGAACCACATATCATACATGACAATTTTAGGCAACATCCTATCATTTTGTACTTTTTGAACCACATAATAATCAGTTGTTTTTTTTTGTTGACATGCTATACTATGAACTACAGGCCATACTATGTTATTCTTGAAAAGTATACTATACTTTGACATTTGCTGAACTACATCCTATACTATGGCGTTATACACAGAGTGCTTTGGTTACATGTTGATTTATAATCTAGATTTTTTTCTGTTTTGTTTTTTGACGGGATTACCACAGACCTGACCGTGAACACCGTTGACACCCACCTGAGGGAGACGCTGCCTAAGATCTCAAGGCTGCTTGGTCGTGGTCTTTCTGGTCCTGCTCCAGAATGCCTTCATCAACTATGTCTTCTTTTGAAGAGGCCCTCAGATGCTGCAATCTCTGACCTTAAGGAGGAACTGCTACTTTCACTCTGTAACAAGACGGCGGTTATTTTAAAGACCCAGCTCCTGGCGGCTTTGAGTGAAAGTTTAACACCCATCAAAACGGAACTACAGACAGTTAAATCTGAGCTGTCGGTCAGTATTTCAAACATCAAGTCCGACCCGGCTGCACTAAAGCACGCTGTGGGTGAAACGGAAACTTCACTCTCCACATCACCAACACACTCCAAAGCAGAGCACCTGTCTGCTGAACTTTTAAAAGTGGACTATAAATGTGAAAAATGTGAGCAGCAGCAGACTGTGAGCAGCGGAACAGATGTGATCAGAAAGAAGTCATTTTCTTTTTTCTTTTCTTTCTGGTTGACTTGATGCTGTCAGATACAGATGTTGGAGCCGATTCTGATCTTTCAGGATAAAAAGCTCCTTTTCCTTCACAGACTTTTCAGGAAATTATTCTCTCAGGTTTTCTCTGCTATTTATATTTTTATTATCTGTGATTATTTCATTATTTCTTTATTGTAAAAATAAAGTTTGAGGCATAAAGACTCATTTAGTTATTTTAATCCTGAAATCTTTGACGTAGCAGAACTAAACTTCCATTTTCCTTCTTGTACTTCTGATACTAGAACTAAACGTATCTTCAACACAGATCATCTGTTTTTCATGAATCAGCAGCAACATCACAACCACAAATGAGACAGTTTTCAACAAATTAATGAAACTGATGTCATTTAAAATTATCAGTCTGTTTTAGTGTTAAACTAAAGCTGATTACTGACAACTAGAACATTAACGTTACTGTTTTAATCACATTTAAGTTTCCTGAACGTTACATTAATGTCAACCAGCCACAGTTTTGTGAACTTATTGAACCACATTACAGGAACGCAACACACTTCAACTGTTTACATGAAGCTCAACGCATTAGCTTGATGCTACGTTAGCTTTAATCAGGCTACCACTGAGCAGCTAGCTCGGTTAGCATCGCTAACATTAAAGCTAATATTTACTATGCTAACTTTCTTCTCTGGTCAACACACACTGAAACAAACTCCACCAACATCTGGAGTGCATGGCTCACATTATATCTGACACTAAAGCTGCATATAAAGTGCATTAAAAGCGGCACCGATACGAAAATAAACATTTACTTACCAAACTATCAGAGTCCTTTCAGTGTCTGCTGGTAGAATCAGCCGAAGGTAGAAAACTGGCTAAAACAAGCCAACGGGCAGGAAAACTGTCTGTGGAAAATGTTGTGCTGCTGCACCGATCAATAAACGAACAGTTATTATATCAGAATTAATCCAAACGAGGAGAGCAGAGTCTCTGCTGCCTCCTCCATAGGACCTGTCAATCATTCCAGACCGGACTGTCAATCAAGTAGTCCCGCCCCCTGACTTCGCAAAACTCTATAAAAATGTGTTGTACTCTATTAAAAAAATCAATATTGATTTATTTTAAGATCGGCCACCTGATCTCTCATTTTGACCATGAAAACTAACGAAAAAAAATGTATGTATCTATCTATCTATGCACCGTAGTCTGTTTGGCTCCACACTTGCTGATGACCACTTCCGGTCTCAGAAAATGAAAAAACGGACCTTTTTTCGTTTATGTCTCTTACTGATTTTACTTTCTTGTTATTCTAAATATAAAACGAAAATCAAAGCATTTTTTAAAAAAATCGTATATTCCTTTTTGATCATGAAAAGGAAAAACGCCTTGTATTTCAATTTTAATTTTTGTATTTTAAAACGAAAATCAAATAACCACGGTTTTTTTGTTTTTCAATACCCGTTTCAGAACGGAAAATACAATTACCAGATCCGTACACGGACCATATATGTTGTCAAAATTCACCTGACTAATTTGAATATGAAGATTGAGATACTACAGTATAATATATAATACAACTTAGGCTGACTAACTTAAACATTTACTACTCAAATTACTCAAAGTTAACTAAATAACTGGTTTGTATAGTACAAAATGAATCTGTCTCAATAAACTATTATTTACAATATTATATGAAATACAAGTTCACTTGACTAATTATGGTAGTTAACTAATTCAAAAGACTCATTTTTAAAAAGGTTAATACCCTACAAAATTACAAATGTAGATCCCATCAAAGGGTCCAGCAAACAGCACCAATATACACAACTGTATATGTTCACTGGGCTCAGTAATGTTCACTGAATGCATTTAAATGAATGAGTCTGTATGTGTGTTTGTGGAACACAAGACAATAACAGATAAACGGGTTAATAAAGTTTACAGAAAAATTATTGTGACTCAAAATTTCCAAGCTGTTTATAAAAATAGTCACAAGATGGCGCCTGGAGTACAAGGATGAACTCTAATCATGCCTGTTGGGAAAACTCCATTCAGCTCCATGTTAAAGTTAATAATTTTTCAAATCTGTCTTTAATCTCTGCATTTTTGGCCACTGTTTATATTTCACTGTTGCCAGTAAGTCAGTAAAAGTAAGTCAATCAAGTAACTTCACTACTGGTTTCAGCACATTCTGGAATATTTGAATATAACTACATTATAACTGTAGTAGGACATGCATTCAGTTAATCTCCTGGTTCATGTATATAAGCAGCTTTATGTGTGTTGGCAGATACAGGCATAGTGAAGCTCCTGCTGGGTCCTGCATACATCAAACACACAACTTCTACACATCCTTCATGTGCAACACCAGCACTGTGCAACACACGAACCAGTCTGTCCATACACAGAAAAGGTGTTGCACTTTTATCTGTAATGCAAAGTTGTTTGTCTTCATTTTTCTGAGCCTGATGCTGCAAAATGCTTGCGAGGAGCAGATAAGTGATTGTCACATTGCATTTATAATAATTTTTTAGTTACTATTTCTTAAACAGATCCAGCAGAGGCATATGTGTAAGTATTTTATTTCATACACAAACATTACATTAACATACAAATTCTTTCAGATCCCTTAGATAGGCTTGCTTTTGTGACCAAGATACTGTATTTGCAAAGAGGCAATATCAGTGAGTTGTCTGACTTATCACTCCAACTCTACCAGCTCACTATCTAGGTATACGCTTCACTTACTAAACTCTGATTGGTCGACTGTTCCCCCAACCGGAGCTATCAGTGGCTGTGCTTGCTGAACAAATCTTAGATGAGGGGAGTTTTTTCAGAGGTCTGGAAGCAGCCTGTCCTAATCACTGAATCCCATCTCGTTTTATCTGCGCCTTCGTCAGAAATGTTAACTTTTGCTCCCTGTGCTGTTCATCTGTTCCTCTCAGTAGCTCTCTCTTTGTCATTGCAGACAGACAGGTTTGCCTGCAGATGATGAAGAGAATGGGTTGTCGTGGAAACTGTATCATAGGCTGGTAGCTATGCTGTGAACACAAGCTACACACAAATACACAGGTGGAGACCTCGGACACGGCTGTACAAACTCCTCATTTATCTGTTTTTCATTTATATCTGCGGTCTCCTTTGTTTTAAACATTGTGATCATTTACATATCTCTCCGTCCAAGTTCTTCTGTCTCTGCATCTCGACCCTGTTTCATGTCTCCTGAGTTCTGTCCAACTGGTTCTTGTTTTAGAGTCTTTATCTGTGTCGCCCTCTTTCCCTTCGCTCTGCTCCATGCCTGAGTGCTTTTCTTAGTCTCTCAGAACTGTGTCGCTTTCTCCTGATGGGGAGATATAATGGCTTCCCCCCTCCAAGGCAGCCCAGAACCTGTTGAATGGACTGCTGCTGTTCTATCTGTCCTCACTCCGTCCCTTTATTCCCTCTCCAAGGCTCCATCAGGGTTTATTCACCTTAATGCTGTTCTGTCACAGCGAGCATCCGCAGTGAGCATGAATAAAAGGAGGTACGTGAACTTTCAGGGTCGAACCAGCGACCTGCGTCAGGTACAGTTGTTAGGTAACCATCCTTAAAACCTGCATTAACCTTTTTTGCCCTTTGCAGTCACTTGAGGGCAGCCCAGTTACTTACCAACCAGCCAGAGTCAAATTTCTAATTTCTTTTTCTACATTTTCCTTCTGGTTTTCCCTGCATTAGCTGCTAAATGCTTCAATACTTTCCTAATCTTATCTGCTTGTCTATTAGTGCCTAAACCAAAATCTTAAAGTTACGTAATGTAAAACCAACACACTGAGCTGAAAGACACTAAATTACTAAACTGCATCTTATCTGCTTGTCTATTAGTGCCTAAACCAAAATCTTAAAGTTACGTAATGTAAAACCAACACACTGAGCTGAAAGACACTAAATTACTAAACTGAGTCATTTGATCCACTGTGAATATGGTAAAACTGATTAGACTTTCTTTAAATGGCTTTGTCCTTTCACCTCGCAGTTGTCAGAAAGCAGGAAGAAGCACAAAGTTGGTAGGAAACAGGCAGAAGCACGATTACATTATCTAGTTTCAACCAAACGCTTTGGGAGGGATAGTCTTGTATAGCCAAATCTATCTCCACATGGCTGCAACAGTGCTGGAGAATGGTCTGGCTGCACCTTGTTATCATTTTGCTTTACAGGAAAAAAAATGCTCTGGCTTGTTTGTATTCCTTTAAGCCAGTCAGAGTCTTGGGTGGTGCTTAGCCCAGGATGCAGCAACGATGCTCCCACAGAATAGTGAATTGTTTTGGTGGAATATTTGCACACAGGAAGGTGAGCTATGCCATTAAAATGGCCAATTTGCCAAAGGAATGAAAGAAAGTGGGCCTGTTTTACTGCACGACGCAAGTAGGTTGCTCAGAGGTTGTTGTTTCCCATTGTAAAGGGGATTTTGAAAACGGTAACATAAAAATAGCAGAAGGGAAGAAGGAAGCCATGTGAAATGTGTTGCAGAAATGGCCATTGTATGCCCTACACAGTCCATCAAACCAGTTCAATGGTAATAAAAATGATCTACGAATGATTCTAAAACCTCTTTCAATAACGCCACCTGTCCAATATTGTGTAGGTCCATCTTGTGCCACAAAAACTGCTCTGATTCATGATTGAATGAATGAGGGACCTCTGGAGGTGTCTGGTACCAGCACATTGGCCCCAGTTCCTTTGGGTGCTGTGGGCTGCAAATTGGGGCGTTGGTGAATTAGGCTTGTTCTACTGCCTTCCTAGAATGTTTAACTGAGCAGCCATCTGGGGAGTTTGGAAGCTAAGTCAATGTATTGGGCTCTTGGTCGTGCTCCTCGAGCTCTTCCTGAGTGGTTTTCATGGTGTTGCAGATTGCACTGTCCTGCTGGTGGAGGCTGCTGTTGTTTTCCTTGTGTGCTTGCTCTGCAATCAGTGGGTGGTACACATCAAACATGTCAAAGTAACATCCAATGAATGCACCAAGGTTTCCCAGCAGGACTTTGCATTGTGAGATGATCTAAGTTATTCTCTTCACTCAAGGTGGGTTTTAATGATGTGGATGATTGGTGTAGAATAATTCTTGCAGCTCCTGGTGCACTGAAAGGAAAGAGGTAGATGCACTGCAGTGATTCATCCTTTTTTTTTTTGTCTACCTTCCAGCCACCATCAAATACCACTTCATTACATCAAGCTTTTCCTGTTCAAGATGTTTCATTTTCGGGTTTTGAGGCCTGAAAAGGTAAAGCGCTAAGAAAAAAAAGCAAAGGTTAGAGAGAACTGTCAGAAATCCTTATCACAGTCACATTATGATCCCTTAGATTTATCTTGGGGTTGCAGGCTTTCACTCTCAGATGGAAACCACCGGATAAGAAAATACTTTAATAGCTTGTTTGATCATTTAAAAAGTTGCTGAAGCAGGAATGATGGAATATGCATGTGACAGAGCTGTAAGAGTACGTCAGTTTAGCATCGTTGTTCTTAGGGAGAGTGAAACAACCTTAAATCAGGTGGTTTTGGTAAAATGCAGTTATTTAGTAACAGAGCTTTGGTGTTTGAAAAAAAACTATGTGAGAGAAACTAAAAGGAGAAATGGTCTTATGGGTGCTGATTGTTACAGAGTTCAGGGTGGCTCAAGTGCAGGAAATGAACAGACGGTATTTGAATGCAAGACAGATTTTATTTACAAGGGGTTTAGGACTACAGGCGGAAGCTAGGACAAGAACAGGAAATGGAAATAGAGAGCAATAGGCTCTGGATCTTACAGCGGCACCTAGGGGCCGGGGGGATACTGTAACAAGACTAAATAATTACTCTAATTCGCAGTGGGTACACCTAGGCAAGAAAGGCCAGTTCTCAGAAATACTAAACAAGATACGAGACTATTTCAACGAGGATAACGAGAGGTAACTACGAAAGAAGTCTTTCTCAAAATACGGTGCTCTTAACGAGAGCTATAACTATGGCTGGACTACAAATACACGAGTAATACTAAGGATGCTCAGAACTGGTTCACAGCGGTGGCAGCCAGGGTTTGGAGCAGCGTGCCTTGGGCCAGATGGTGGATGGCGTGAAGCAGCAACAGGTGAGTGGAGAAGGACGCCAGAAGGAGGTAGTCAGCTCAGGTGAGTGTTTCCTTTTCCCTGAGGTGATAACCAGGGTCCAGTGTTGACAGCAGAACGGCAGGAACAGGTGGGTCCGGAACTGGAACAAAGGAGGACAACGGTGGTTAACAGGCTTGTAGGGCGACAAACAGAATGGCTGGCAATTCAGGCTGTGAACTATTACGAGCTGTGTCACGATCCGGCACTGAGAGCTGGGTGGCATCTGGTTATATTGCAGACTGGGTGAAGCTTGATTGGTTGTACTCCACCTGTTCATGAGCTGGCTAATTGTAGCAGATAGGGAACACCTGTTGCTTCTTCTGCATGGCTGGGCTGCCCTAAAAGGAAAGAGAATGGAGAGAGGAGGGGGAGAGCACTAACTAGGCCTGGCAGCAGCCAGCCTGACACTGATAAAATCAAATAAATAAATAGAACTGCATCAGGGACCGCTTAAAGCTTCAACTGTTTTCTGAAATGGAACCAAAAATGCAAATGAAAATTCACTATTAGACATTACTTAAAAACAAAGTACAGTCAAGCAGCGTCCCTGTTCCTGGAAGTGCTATGCAAGGGGAATTCTGAGTTTCTATGAATCAGTTTTAGTATCTAAACCTGGTAGTTACACAAGTACCTCTTTACAAATACACAAGGCTCTGGCAGAAAACATGGGCGTAGGTTTTCCTGCATTCTTGTAAATTTTTATGCACCAATTTGTGCCTTTGTCTCCATTCATGATTAAAATATCTTCATTTATGTGAAAGAAAACACAAAATTCGGGCGCTAAGTGATCATTTAAAATATAATGGAACACAAGACACCAAGGTTTTCAGGCATTCTGTGTTTCTGTCAGATGTTTATTCTCCTGGAGAAGAAGCATTCTCATTTAATATTGTCCCTGCTGAATCAGTGCAGATACTTTTCTGTCTTTAAGTGTGGCACCTACTCTCATGTTTAATAGCTCATCACTTAATAACTTTCTGCATTTTGTAACAATTGCATTATTGGATTCTTGGTGGATAGTTAAGAAAAGGCATCAAAATAGATACAGTGGAACTAACCAGAGAGAGTTGCAGGTAAGACATAGCACTGACTAAAAACAAATGTGACTATTGTCAACTACATTACTAAATTAAAAAATAAAAGTTAAGATCCTACAAAATTATACATGAAAAACCCAACTAATCCAAAGATATACTATAAATAGGCCTCCGGCAGAACCAGGCTCAGGGAGGGCAGTCATCTGCCTCAACCAGTTAGGGTGAGGGGAGAGAGAAAAAAACTAAAGACAAACAAACAAACAAGAGAACAATAAAGACCTTGACAAAATGGTGGGTTCAGTAGCTGCAAATCAGACCTGTGCAGCTCCAGAATTATCTGAAAAGCGGTTTGATAGTGTGTTTAACTACATGGAGAAAGTGACAATTACAGAAACACAACATCATATAAATTCATATCTCACCAAATCAAGATTGTTTGTGTCCTTTGGCTCTTTATATAATCCCAAACAGACCCCAAAATGTTTAGAACAGAGCCCTATGGTGGTCATACACCATCTGTTGCAGGACTAGTTGTTCTGCTTTTCGCTAAAGACGGTTCTTTATAACAGTGGTTGAACTTGCTGTCACGCTGCACAGTACTGCAGATCAGAGACGAACCAACGTGGGTCATAAAACTAATGTGCAAAATTAGACTACATCAAAACTATATTCAGATAATTGGATTCTGGGTTGTATATTCAGCCCTCATTAAGACCTTGGCAGGAGAACTGTGCATCTGGAGCTCAATTAACTCATTTGAGAGAGACAAACAGGATGGCGCTCGAGGTGAGATCGCACATGTAAAGTCTCCCGGTGCGATTAAACCACCAGAACAGTCCAGTGCTCGTCGTTGTCTTTCGGCGGAAGAAATGTTTCTCCAAGTGCGTGTTCCTGGAGGTATGAGACGGATTCAAAGCTTCTGTAAACACAGTGTGAAGATGAGACCGTGAGATAATTTCATCCTGTGTTCATGTTCAGTAAAGAGGTTTGTCTGTGGTCAGTTCACTGGCATCATTAAGGCAGCTTTTCTTGGGTTTAAACGACAGATGAAGCTCAGCATCACCGTTGTAGCTGTGAAGGGAGTTGCCATGACAACAAATAATATAACTAACATACACAAAGAAAATATCAGTAGGGGATTTGAGTCTCGAGGCGTAGCAAGCACAAGATGAAAATCTGTCCCCCAGCAGTCACATTTGTTTTTAATCTGGCAATCATTATAGTGTGTTCAAGGCGCAGGCACTGAACCACAAGAGATCCACAGACAAAGGTTGTAGGATGATTGTAAGGTTGTAAGAATACTCGCAGGAATTGTTATATTTTCTTTGTGTGTTTCTTCTCGATGCAGCGTTTTGTGTCAGCTGAGTCTTCTTAACTGGTAGTGGCAGCCTGTAATTCATTATCTCCTCAGCCCAAGCAAAATCAGCAGGAAAAAAAATCAGAGGTGAGTCATGTGGAGTTAAAGACAGATCTGCTGCAAGTGTCTTTTTCACCACCCACAATTCTGTTTCTATACAACAATCTCTCCTCCAATACATGGAAACTTGGTGCCTCTTTGTAGTCATTTTGCATCTCTTTGTAATAATTCAGCATCTTTTGTCGTGCTTTTGCATTCCTTTGAAGTCAGCTTGCATCTCTGCAGTTGCTGTTTTGCATGTTGTTGTAGCCATTTCATATGGCTCTGTAGTAATTTTGTCTCTGATTTAGGTGTTTAGTGTTTCTATTTGCTTGTTTTGCATCTCCGCAGTAATTTTTCATCTCTGTAGTAATTTCTCTACTCTTTGTGTCCAATTTGCATCTCTTTCTACTCACTTTGCAGCTGTTTTGCATCTCCATGTTTGTGTTGCATATCTTTGTATTAGATCTGCATCCTGATGTGGTGAGATTTTTATCTCTTTGTAGTCAGTTTGTGTCTCTTTGTGGTCACTTCATGTTGTTTTGTACTCATTTTGCAGCGCTTTCTAGTTATTTTGCAGGTCTTTGCTGTCATTTTAGGTATTTTTTCGGAGCTGATCTAACATCCACAGAGACACTGAGCGCACGTGACTTTCTTTCCATTTATTAACCTGCACGTGGACACAGACACAACTTTATAAAATTAATAGTGAACACATTTAATACAAATATACACAGCAATACACGTGGTTGTTTAATTACACAATTCAGCACTGCATAAAAAGTACATTAAAAACATGGCAGAAACGTTGGCTTATCATAACACAAACGGCATCATAGAAATATACATTCGATATATATGCATATCAGAAGCTTCTCTGCTTCTGCTCTTTAAAACTCTGACAGTTACAACATCTTCATTTATTGTGTAATACTTCATTTACTTTCAAGAGAATCTCATAAAATATTTACAGAATCTGATAAATACATAGTTTGGCCAAAAAAACCCCTAAAACATCATGCGTCTGTGTTCATCAGCATTGGTTTGTAAACAGTGAGTAGATATTGGTGACATGCAGGATGAACCAAAGTCATAAGAAATACAAGGATTTTGCAAAAGCTAGCAAAATGGCCCCATATTTAACAGCCTAATGAGTTCCCTCAGTATCCCACATCTATTCTGTGTTAGTGCTACAGTTGCCATTATGACCCCATTTTAATCTGAGTCCGTCCTCTTCGATTAGCGTTAAACCCACCTATCAGACCACTGCTGGTCAAAACTTCTAAATAAAAACCTCCCTCCGGTGACGGGGTGAAGAAATCGTGCTCTGCTGAGTCCATCAGACCACCACACATGAGCACAAACAGCTTTCATCTGATCTGCTACCTCAAAAAGGATCCATACAACAACGGGAGAGGAATCAACCACTGATACAGCTCAGCTTACAAAGGACTTCACACAAAGGAGTTGTATGTATCACATGGTATCAATCACAAGACACAAACACATGCAAAAAGTAAAATGAAAACTACATCTCGATGAATCATTTTTCATCCGTCTAAAAATGGCCAGCGTTTTACCTGCATATTATCTGGCCTCTTTACACATGCAAGGTCCTTCACCGTCGTAGATCTTTAGCTTAAAGAAACAAAGAATATCACTTCTGATGGATTCACACTAGATACTGACCAAACATTCTGTAACCAGTAAAAACTTTGCAAATATAATGACAGGAATGTCTTCAATGTTTGATTTATTTTTTAGTTCACAGCTGACATACATACTTTTGTTCTGTATTAACGAGAAGAGAGGTTTCGTCGAGCTATTGTACAGCTTGTTGGGCTCCGTCTCACTCTGGCGCCATGTTGGCTGGTGGTAGATTCCGCTGTTTAAAGTACTGGGTGACCTGCTGAGGCAGCTCGGCCAGGACGGATTTGGCGAGGGTCTCCTTGGGTGCCTGACGGAGAGAGAGATTAAAACAGAACATTAACTTCTACAAAAACGCTGAAGGGTTGAAAAGGTCAGGATACTTCTGATTGCCTCTTGTGCTCTTTTACCACTAATGCAAATGACTTTTCCAGTATGACAATTGTATCTACATGTGCAGTGTTTTGGGATGGCTTGTTGCTATTTCAACATGATAAAGCCCCTGTTAATGAAGTCATAAAAATGGCTTTCCCAGTTTGGTGTGGAACAGCCTCATCAGCCCACACAGAAACAAATTACAACTCAGAGTGGAAACAGGAACTTCCAGGCTCTGTTACAGATGTAAGACAACTTCATTCAAAATCTCACTGTCATTTGTACCAATTCTGAAGTCTAACTAGAATTACCACCTTACAGCTGTACACCTCCACCAACCAGTCAAGTTGCAGTTTACATCCATGATTGTCCAGTCCATCCACAGAAACAAAAAAATGGGTTAAATTCTTTGTATGTGTTCATGTTTGGCCGATAAAATTGATTCTGATAGCGTACAAACTTGTAGCCATCACAGTAGATAATGCTTCATAATGGATGTTGCTGCAAAGAAGCTATAGATAGTAACACATGGATGCTTTACATATATCGTCAATGGAGAAGATCTAATCAGTCACCATAGTTTTAAGCTGGACACCCAAGATGAGTGTCACCACTTTAATATTCAGCCAAATGTGAAGTCTTGTCACAATCTCTCCTTCTGTTCCTGAGTTGTGGTGTTGTGGTGTCGTCACAGTATGCTATTTTTGTGAGATGTTGTCATAATTATTGCATGAATTCTTACATTTTGTCAGTGACCTATGACCACCAAAACCTAACAGTTTCATCATTGAGTCGAAGTAAACATTAGTGCTAAATTTGAAGAAACTCTGTGCATTCTTTCTAAAGACCAACAGGGGGTGTCTGCTCTGTTTGCAAAAAGAAGTCAGATTGTACAGAAGTCAATGAGGAAAATGTTGCTACTTTCCCCTTGAATGGTTAACTCACTGAACATTTCCCTAATGAGTTTATAGACTCAACTGATAGTTTGAGGTCTTCTTCAAAAATTATGGTCCCCTACAGACTAAAGAAGATGATAAAGCAAGGTATATTTTAGGATGGGATGACCTGAAATTGACAGGTTATTTGCATGGTTTTCAGTCAATTCCATACCAGGCTTGTTAAGTTTGGTTTCAAAAGAGTAAGATGGTGACGGCTAAATGCCAAACGTGAGGCCTCAAAACAATAGTCTACAAACCAACCAATGATGTCCCGGTGGCCTGGAACAAACATATGTAAAGTATACAGCAGGGACAACAAAAAAAACCCCCTGATGAAATGGAAATTGCATTAAGTTGCATGATCTAGAGGAACAGAGGCTAACCTTGACAGGAAGTAAGTCATGACACTTTACCCAGCCACAGTCAAATACAAATCAAGACTCGGGGTTATAAAACTTGTGCCTCCGTTGCTCTGGCATTCAAATGACAGTAAATCTGTGCAGCTAGCTTCTAAAACCTGAAGCCAGAACCCATAAAATAAGATAAATAATACAATTTATTGACCAGCCAAGCTGTCAGTATAGTTAAATGCTATACTAAATATTTATGTCTCTGCTAACTGACCTGTGGAGTTCCTCAAGGCTCCACCCTGGGACCACTTAAATTCTCCCCTTCAACGCACACTATTTGGCAGTTTTGTTGCTTCTTCTATCACTGCTATGTCCATATATTTATGAAATCGTTTATGAACTTTGAAACCCTCAGCCCAAATGTCTTAATGACTTCAATGTCTGGATCGCTCAGAGCATCCTGCAGTTTGTCACAGTGATTTAAAACCAGCCCTTTGAAAAATATCAAACCGCTTCCCTGTTTCTCATTCAAAGCTGGTTTCCAGAAACCCCTCTAATCAGTTACTCTGTCCCATTCTTCTCAGTTAATACCTTTGTCCCTTCTTGTCTTTTTTAGGAGCCAAAACAAAGCGCCCATTGCTTTGTTTCCTCATCTCTTCACTTTTGAAGTGTTCTGTCTTCTTAAAAGCAAATAAGCTGTTGCACAGTTACACTAGCTCAAACGTCTGCTGCGTGATTACTAATTAAGACTCCACAGAGTTCCCATATCAACCTGGTGCTGCCTTCACTCTGGCTTCCAGCTAAATTTAGGCTTAAAAATAAAGTGATTCTAGTTCCTTTCAAAGCATTAATCAGAAGTAGAGCTCCTGGTGATGCAGCGACTCAAAGCAGCTGAGCTTTTTTCTCCAAGATTACAGATCAGAAAACTCTGCTCATCTTCAAACAATTTATTATCAAGGTTGTTTTATTAATGCAAACTTTCTGTTCTCATTCTTAAATAACTGTACTTGTCTTTGATTGAAATATGGATTCAGAAGCTTGCTATTGTCTTCTTTGTAAGTATGACGCATTTAGCGACCTTGGTTTAGAAACTTGCTGAAGAAATGAAGTTTTACTTACGCTGTGCTTGGTCTCATGAATTGGTCTTCAAAGCAGGTCCTGACTACAGTACATGCATTACTTTCTAATCAGTGGTGGAAAATAACACTTCAAGTCCTGTCTGAATTGCAATTTAAAAGCACTTGTACTTTGAGTATTTCCATTTTTTGTACTTTTGATCTACTGCAGTGAGGATGGAAACATACTTTTTGCTACACCACATTCACATAATGACTTTAGTTACTATTTACTTTAAAGATTCAGATTAATAGTACAACATAAATCCAGCAAATTAAATGTGGTTTATTGTTATCTATAAATGTGTCCTTTTAAATTTACAAGCTATCCAGTAGTCTATAAAGTAAAAAAAAAATATTTGAAAACACTTACCAGCTGCATTAATTTACACATCAGGGATGTCCCAGTCAGGTTTTTCTGCCCAAATTCAGTCATATCCAAGTCATTTATTACTTAATCTGCCAGTTTCATCTGATGAAACTGATCCCTGGATAATACACACTTGATTGTTTGCACTTGCACTACAGGCAAATTCATTTTGGCAAAGCATTTTGGGGTTTAGCTACCAATGAGGCACCATGACAAAGACTTCTGTGATGCTTAATGACTTCTAGCCAGGGCTCATAAGTTTGAGTCAAGTTGAAATCAACTAGAAAAGTTTTCCTATATATATCAGTAGAATATGAAACAAAAGTGTCGTTGTGGCCTAAATCATGTGTCTATCAACTAAAACAGTAATATCATCAAAGAAGGACTTTCTGCTATACTTAATTCGTGTTATCAATTAATCAAATATTGATTGATAATGCTGCATATATTAAGAAAATTATTCCACATTTTCATCATCGCATGTTGCTACAAATTGTGGTGGTGCAGATGTAAACAAAGGATCAGGTTCAGGTTTGTGCAGATAACAGTCAATTTAAAAATGCCTTTATTAGTCCGCTAATAAATTCTCCTGCATCAATAACTACAATTAAGTAAACTACATTTTTCATGAATTCTGCAGAATTACTTGCACTTTAAGCACAATTTTACTTGTAATAAAGTATTTCTACACTACTATTGCATTTTAGTTCAACAAAAGCTGCTAACTTTCAGAGTATTTCAGAGTCACCATCAACTATAGCAACTTTCTAACAATCTGTAGTGAAAGTTAGCGTGCCCAGCACAGCTCATCATGTCAGGTCACTGTAATTTCTACATTTTCTCAGCCTCATTTCTCCCTCTTCCTCTGTGTTCAGTCATTTGCTGTCTTTCAATCTCCCACCAACCTGGAATGAGGCCAGAAAACACTGTCTGTTCCTCCCAATACAGAGGAAGTCAGCTCACCCACCAGCAGCCCACACAGGCAAACCATACACATGGAAACATGACAAAAAGCCCCAAAATGCACTAAATGAGCTCTCCTGTGCACAGCCTGAAAAAGTGCACACACTAATTAACCCGTGCGCTTACCTGCAGCACACGTGTAAACTCTCATTAACAGGTTTTACATGCGCGGTTTGCTTATCAACACAACACGACTCACAGTGTGTCTGCTGAGTCTGAGATAACCAAGCAGCCACCCTCATAGAGTGGATACTGTGAGTGTTGTGTGTGCGATCAGCTGCAACCTGAGCAGCAACATTCTGCCATTTTAGTAACGCGTTCACATTCAGACAGTATAACAGCATGTCATTAGGTAAGGCCTCTACTGCAGACCTAAGATGGAGTCAAAGTGACACCGTAAATCACAGGTTGACACGTTAGTTTGGTGAGTGGAAGACATCAAACTTCACTGGGACCCATTTGGTTTATGGATGATTCAACATTAACTTTTAAAAGTTTAGAGATGGTTGTGTGTGTTCTGAATATTCATGTTTCAACAAAGTCAAAGCATTTATGGCAGTATTTGCTCCCCTATGTGTATTTCAGCTTCTTAAAGATCCGGTCTAGCGTAAATCAAGATTTTTTTTATTTGTTAACATCTCCATATGGTGGTTTTTTTTTTATGTGGTGGAACTGCAGTGTACTCAAGGCAGTCTCATATGTCTCATATATCTCATATGTGTAGCACAATACTGCCTCACATGGGGCACCAATAAAACCTGTAGTGTAATGTGTAGCCTCAGAGGGATGAAAATAATAATAATATGTAGCATAACGACACTTTATAGTGTAAACTACACTTTATGATTAAAATTTTGCATTTGTTTATCAGGAGTACCACCAAATATAAAATTTGGTTAATCAAGTGAAGTGCAAAACTATCCAGTGAGCACATTAAAGTGCAGTTAAAATCATTCTAAGACTATGACCATGACAACAATACTTGCAATAATAATTTTCAGACTCTTTGGGGCTGCAGAAACAAGCTTTAAACACAAAATGGACACATTTTTACCAAGTGTCGATATGAATAGTGCTGATCAGTGTTCAAGGAAAGCGATAACCAGCACTTGGAACCTATACAAATTTCTAGTAAAATGAAAATCTTGTCATCAAAATTTAGGACAACACAAACTTCAGCACGAAACTTTGTTGAAATGCCTTCGGTTTGGTTTGTCTTTCTATGTGTCTGTATGTTTATAGTACTTGGACCAATACTCACATTACGGAAATCTCTGAAAGGGACGAACTGCACGATGTCCCGAACAGCCTCTTCTCCCGTGTTGGACCTCAACACGCTGGCGTCTCCGTCAAGGAACTCCATGGCAGCGAAGTCTGCGTTGCCCACACCGATGATGATGATGGACATGGGCAGCTTAGACGCCTGTACAATGGCATCGCGGGTCTCATCCATGTCGCTGATGACACCGTCTGTGATGATGAGGAGTGTGAAGTACTGCTGCAGAGGGGAAGAGGGATGGTGAAAGGGGCGAAATGGAAAGAAGAGAAAATGTGACTTTTAGCAGCGCTCTGGCTGGGAAATCAACTATAATCCCGATAATTATGCTTTGAATAATGGTGACAAAATGGTGTTTTTTTAAAAAAGAAATGGCAATAGTGTTTCAGATATTGCCGTGATTGATAGTGAAGGGAGAAAAATAGGAACCAGAATGAAAGCTCTTCTGCAATTCAGCACATTGAGCTCCGTTCATATGATGGAAAACACCATCTGTTCCTGAAACAAAGACCCCAGAGATGAATGATGAATGAGTAAATGAAGTTATTATTACTCAGATCCAGTAACAAAGAACACACCTACAGCATACATCTACATATTCGGGTGTGTCTGACCCGTTTCTCTATAGTTTGTGAAAATCTGTGTGTGTTTAAACTGTTTAAGTAGAATGGGAAGTTTCACGGCCGAATCGAAAGATGTCCTGTGCAGACAGATGGCACTCATCCTTCCTCTTCTCAGTCATTTTATTTACAAACAAACATACACAAATGCTCAGTAAACCATTTTCAGGAGACGGCATCCTGTGGATAAAATACACTTACATCTGTGCTAACGTGGGAGATGGAACACTATTTTAGTCCAGCGTTCTGACAGGAATAAATGAAGGAAATACATTTTCATGACAAAAATATAGCATCAAACTTATTTCACAAGGCAACCATGATGGCTGGTGCTGAAGAACAAACCCTTTATGACTGCACAGCAAGTTAAGAATGCTCTCTAGGATGTACCGTGCCTTTAAAAAACATCCACCATCCTTGGGAGTATTTTATTGCTTTTCAGCATTCAGTCATGGTCAGTTTAACTAAGACACCTATGACTCCTCTGAAAGAGTTACGACTTCAGGGGCTGAGATGAGAAACACTGTGCATACAACAACAGCTGGCTGTTCTTCACCCTTCAAAATGGAGAGTGGCAAAGAGAAAGCTATTGTTGGGAAAAAAAAAAACTCTATTTAAATCTTGGCTACATTTTGCCTAAAGGCATGTGGGAGACTCAGAATTTAGGTGGAGGAAGGTTCTATGTTTGGCAAACACCAAACACTGCACATCATCACAAACACACCGTACCAACTGTGAAGCACGGTGGTGGCAGCATCATGACGTGGAAATGCTTCTCTGCAGTAGGCCCTGGGAGGCTTGCAAAGGCAAGGGCAAAATAATGCAGAAAATATTGGAAAATTCCAGAGAACAACCTGAAGAAGTGCACAAGAGAACTATCATGAGAGAAAATTTGTGTTGCAGCAAGACAATGACACAAAGCCTAGAGCCAAAGCTACACAGAAAGGGATTAAAGAACAGCAAGGTGAATGTCCTGGAGTGGCCAAGCCAGAGTCCAGACCTGAATCCAAATGAGAATTTGTAGCTAGACTTGAAAAAAGGCTGTTCAGTCACAATCCCTGTGCAGCTTGACAGAGTTTAAGCAATTTTGTAAAGACAAATGGGGTAAAATTGCAGTATCCAGATGTTCAAGACTGACTGAGACATATCCACACAGGCTAAATGCTGTAATTGTGGCCAAAGGTGTATCAACTAAATACTGACTTGAAGGTGGTGAATACTTGTGCAATCATTATTTTACTTTTATATTTTCAATTAAATGACATTACTTTGGAGAAATCTGTTTTCATTTTGACATGAAAGAGTCTTTTCTTGGGTAAATTTTTGTCCAAAATGCTAAACCTTACTGACGGTGATTCAAACCAATAAAAGATGAAAACTTTCAAGGGTGGTAAAGCCTTTTTAGAGGAACTGTACATGTGTTTTTCATGACTAGGGCTCCATAAAAATCTCCGGTAAGCCATAAAAAGAGAAAGACCGAATTGTAGGTCACAAACGCACCCAAAAATAAACAAAAACCAACCTCTATCAAACTAATCAAAAGATAAATGTACAGAGAAAAAAAGACAGCTGATCACCCAAAACATACCAAGACCATGGTGAGACTATCTGTCAAACACAGTGGTGTTCTAACATACTGATGATTCCACAGCTGATGGAAGAAACAAGATGAATGCAGAGGTATACAGGAGCAGCATCAAAACTCCTCCAGCTCACAACAATCCTGAACCATCTGTGCGTCGACGACTTCAGCAAATCATTGACAGCAAAGGATTTTCCACAAAATATTTGATATGATAATTTAGCTTGATTTCATGTTTATTTTCCCAATGACTCTGGGCACTGTGTGTTAAAAGGGCTACATCTCCCACACAGTTGTCTCTATATTGATGTAAACCCACTCAAATTAAAGCCGAGACTTGGCACTTTCATGTAGCATCCGTTATTTTATTCTAAATTGAATATGCTGCAGCACAGAGCCCGGAGAATAACAAACGTGTGACTGTCTAAATATTTACCGTCTGGACTGTATTTCCCTCTCTCTCGCTTTGACACAAACACAAACATGCATTAGTTCCGCATAGTAAAATGCAAATGGTCGCCCTGTGATAAGAAGAGACAAGGTGAAGACGCACACTGACTTCACTTGGAACACAACCACACTTTCACGTGACACACAAACAGACACGCACGCGCAGGGAGGGCTCTGAAGCCGCTCGCTTTAATGTGCTGACAGCTAACAGCGCTCATTAGAGAATAATTATCGCACACACACACACAGGGTCGCTCACACACTGGGACAGACTGCACTGGCCTGCAGCCTGGGTGTGTGTGTGTGTGTGTGTGTGCGTGTGTGTGTGTGCGTGTGTGTGTGTGTGTGGCGCTAACGGGAGCGTGTTCGAACACAGGTTCTCTCATTATCCGGAGAACAGAAAGGCCGGAGCAGAGCAGCAGCCTCCAACCTACACATCAGCCTCAGCAGACCCCAGCATGTGGTCCACACACTTCTGCTGCAGCTGTCACATCTCATTGTCGGCTACTCCTTCCTGTGTTCAGCCCGTGTTTGAACTCGCTGTAATATGAAACAAGAAAAGGGCCTGCAATCATTTCCTTACAGAAACAAAAGGACCGTGACACACACGCAGACGAGTACAAGCCTTTTGTGCATTTTTGCTCGTGTATTTGTTCTCTGCAGGGTGACAGGGTGCAATTAGGGACAAAAAGCACCGTGGGAGCATAATGATACCCAGCTACTGCACTGTCTTCAGACACAGGGGGACATGTACCACTTGTGTGAAGTTTGTGGATACCCGAGCTTCTGAGAGGGTCACACATCTGTACACACATCTGCAGGAACATCACGCTGAGCTTTCACAGGTAATTTTCACTCTTCGTTGTTTTTGGACAACGTGTGAAACTGCTGTTTGTGACCACTGTTGTGTTGATTTGAAACATGAGCCTAAAAATAACAGTGTTATTCCAAGAATTTGTCACAATTTTGCTCAAAGCTGAAAAACTTCTCACGACAAAGTGATTCACTCAGGTCGATATTGATAATTAGTAATCATTTTTAATGATCTATTTTTAAAACCAGGAGACAGAAAGTTGATTTTAGCCATCTTACTATGAGTTTAACCACTACAGGCTATTTTTTTCAAGACACATAGGTATATTTTAATATTAACACAGCAGTAAAAGAAAATTACACAGAAATAAAAATAACTAAGGATAAAAGAATAACCCCTCTTGAATACAAATTAACCCCAAGAGCCCCAAGAAGCAGTTTCCACACGATTTTCCTCACTGTGGGCTCATTATTCACTGCAATATAAAGTCTGCACCTCTAATGAAGCAGCACAACTGACAATAAAGCGAAAAAACAAACAACAAAATGCCCAAACGGGTTACCAATAATGGCTCTTCATAATACTTTGTTTGTTGCTACTTTTTATATTTATTTCCATACTCGTTTCCTATCTACTCTATGTAAGGACAGCCAGTAGTTCAGTCAAAAAGTTCTAGATTTTGTTCCAGAGCACAAGGTTTTTAGTTTTTTACACTGACTCATGAAAACAATCTATTTTTGGTGAAATTTTAAATGGGACATGTATTAGGACACAATTTTAAGTTTAGATTTGGCAACATTTCCAGGTAAATTTGTATGTTGCTTTAAAATATATTTTTTTTGTTATTACTTTTTCTGGCTTTGATAAATGGTGTAATTTTGATGGCATATTTTTGAAAATAATATGTCTTTTTAACTCATCAGTGAGTTTTGGGCTTTAGAGGGTTTAACAAACAAAACAATAAAACCTGGAAGCGCATGGACCCTCTGAACTGCAAGCAGTTTCTGGATGTTCTTTCAGATTTTTACTCACTGTGGGCTCATTTTCACCTAAATAAAAAGTCCTGGAACTCTATGGAAACAGCACAGCCATGACTAGAAGGACAGAGAACTCACAACTGTCTTCTGAGCAATATAACACCATTATAATGCAATAACTGATTAAATAAAGAAAGCCAGACTTGCGCACCTTGGGAGACCTGCACAGAAGCCAACAGGGAGAACAATTTGGGGGCGAAGGGACTCTTTAATCAAGCAAAATGATTGGCTGTTTATGTGCCAGACAAGGAGCATGGCTGGAGTTGATTCATGCAAACATTTATGTCTAACTATTGAACATTTAATTGAACAACTTTCTTACTGCTATTGGTGTCTGTCACTGGGACATAAAGCTGCCGTTTTACCACAGAGACCTGAGACCATTGTAATCCTTAGTGCTTAGTAGAAGGCAACTGGATTTCTTTTTCTTTTTCTTAAGGACATTTCACCTCCCATCCAAGAGGCTTCTTTCTACTAAAGCACGTAGGATTACCGTGACCTCAGTGACTGACAGTCTACAGACAGCCAGACAGACAATTGTGTTGTTGACACTGTGTTGTTGTCAATCTAACACAACCGAAGAGGAAGTTCTTATAAATCCAACGTGAATGACACAGTCCCACAGCTCGAGGAATACTGTAACAAGGAATGATTCCAAAATAGAAAAGCCTTTCTGGGTTTGAGATGGAGCCTCAGGCTTCATCTTATTTTGGATTTTATGTGTTAGTGCCTCTGACATATAATCCAGTGGTTAAGCAGTCAGAAGTGCAGTCTGCTGCAATTCACTAGTTCTGCCTAAAACTGAAGTCAGATCAAACACGCTTAGCTGGGATTGGCTCCTCTGCTAAGAGATGACCATTTAGGATGGTCTGTTTAAAGCTGTGTGTTGAAAGAGACACTCGGTGAAGGAAACGCTGAGAAGCTGCAGGTTGTGTTTTAGGAAACTAACAACAATCACAACACTTACAGAATTTAAAGGTCATTTGAGTCTTAGCTGTGACTATATAAGCAGGTCTTCCAAACATGAAAGGCTCCAAGTAATCTAAGTTTCGAGCAGCACACCAGAAAGCCTGTACGGTCGTGTTTTTAAAGTTTTAGAAACATTTTTAACGCTCTGAACCACAGGTAGCTTCTGGACGTGTTTTGCTCCTGTTACATTTTTACTCACTGTGGGTTCACTTTTGCTGCAATATAAAGTCCTGCAGCTCTATAGAAACGGCACAACCACAGCTGGAAGTAGAGGGAACTCAAAAATGTCTTCTCTGAAATATGACATAGTTATAATGTGATAAATCGTAAAAAAGGAAGAAAAATAAAGTTGAATTTCTTTATTAGTGTTTTTTAAAACTGAAAAAACCTGGATTCGGTATGTACAACATTTTCCCAGGTGTCCACGTGTGTTACCAATACTGGAAAGTAGAGATTTTCTCATGCTATACGCATTTAACAAGTTAAATTCTTATTATTCAAGAGTTTATTTGTCACTTGTTCATATGTTCCTATACTTCTCTTTGCCTCCAGTTCAGCTGAAAGGTCTCAGAATTTTGGTTGTATGTTGTGCCAAGAAATGCATACATATATACTTTTTTACACTATGTGTGTTTGAGTAAACAATTTATTTTTGGCAAAACTTTTAATGAGACCTGGATAATGAAGTGATTTAAATGATTTCATATTGTCTGGGTCTGATAAATGGTGTGATTTTGGTGTATTTTTTCTAAGATAACTTGCCTTTCAAAGCTGATGGTGGGTCATGGGGTTCAGAAGGTCAACCAGAACCAGAGATGTGACTACATCACTCCTGTTTTAGCCTCTTTACACTGGCTACCAGCATGTTTTAGGTAAGAGTTGAAGATTTTACTGATTATTTTAAAGGACTGAAGATGGCTGACAACGAAAAGGGACAGAACGGAGCCCTCAGACTCTGAAATGATCTTTTATGGGAGAGTTTTTATTTCTCTTAAAAGCATTTGTACATTTTCCAACACTGTGTTGGTTTGGCACAGAATTGTGCAGCAGTACTTGTGGGTCTTTGAGGCTGTGATTAGGCACAATGGTGCATGAGCTAAATGCTAATGTTGGCATGCACTCAAAGACAATGTTAATATTTTGATGCTGAGAAGACATAATATACACAACATTTCAAAAGTTTGGGGTCACTTAGAAATGTCATTATTTTTGAAAGAAAAACTTTTTTTCAATGAAAATAACATTAAATTAATCAGAAATGCAGTCTAGACATTGTTGATGTGGTAAATGACTATTCTAGCTGGAAACAGCTGATTTTTAATGGAATATCTCCATAGAGGTACAGAGGAACATTTCCAGCAACCATCACTCCTGTGTTCTAATGCTACATTGTGTTAGCTAATGGTGTTGAAAGGCTAATTGATGATTAGAAAACCCTTGTGCAATTATGTTAGCGCATGAATAAAAGAGTGAATTTTCATGGAAAACATGATATTGTCACAGGGAAAACCCCAAACCTTTGAATGGTTGTGTAAATCATGTCCACCATCTTGCTAATTAACACCAAATACAATCCAGTAAAACTAAGACTAATGGAGATATGATCACTTTGGCTGTTTTAATCTTTTGCAAATTTGACCTGATGAGTCCGCTAGATGGAAAATTCTGAACATTACACAATTTACCACAGTTTAACCTGAAGGAAGCATGAACACATACACAAAATTGTACAGAAATCTATCCAGCAGTCGTTGAGATATTTGAGCCTGGACCAAAGCCTTGCACAGACAGAGTTTAGCCACCCCTCGAGCCGAGCCACCGGCACGGAAAGCAGTAAATGAGATGGAGGAAGCCTCCCTATCATGCTGCTAAGCCAGAAAACATGTGAAAAGCCTGGTCAGTGTCTCAGCTGCAGAGAGGTGTAAGATAGAAGAGGAGAGGACAGAAGTTGTCACTCCGGTCTGTCACCCTCCTCCCTGGTCAACATGCCAGCAGCTCGAGCCAACAGATGTACACACTTGTCCGTCAGAGTGGATAAATAATGAGCACTAACTCCCCTGACAGGCTGCTCACTGCTGCTCTACTTCTGCTGAGTAAACACAAAAACAGTGTTTGCTTTTCTTTGGTGTGATTCGCCTGAAGGTATGATACAAAGAAGAATATGATCAGTGAAGTGAATGAAAGGGAAAGCAGAGAACAAAGTGAGTCAGACACAACAGAGACACTTGCAGAGTACAAATAAAGGTAGAGAACCACCTCAGAAGTCCACGTTTAGTGCAAAAGAGCAGGAAAATGGCATTAAAAGGGACACATCAGTGAATGGATCAAGTAAACCTAAAGGGCTGTATAAAAGCACTGAGACGGGTGGAAAATAGAGCAATATATGACATGAAGAAAAGGTAGCAGAGCTATATAGATCTGTGAACTGTCACCAAGAAGAAAAGCCAGAATTCTTTGAGCAGGATAGACAAAATCACTTTCAAAAGAAACAGCAGCTACAGGTTTGAGAAGCTGAAATAAAATGTCTAAACAGTGAAGAGGATTTATGAGGGAATTTCCTTACTTATTTAAAGGTAGACAAACTTCTACTTGTGTTTTCTTGTATATCAGTGTGCACCTTTATGGCAACAGTACATTTATTATTACTTTATTGTATAGATGTTAATGCATCAAGTAGCAGCTACTCCCACAAGTAAATAGACCTAAATCAGCACAAAAACTGAGAAGGATAATGAAGATTTGTAAAATTAGTAGAACAATATGTACTTCGTAAGATTTTTTATTTTAATTGTTAATGTTTGTCTAATGAATATGAAGCACAAATCCCTTAATAATGAAGGTGATTATCTGTTCTGTATAGATGCTACAGTTTTTAAACTTTACACGAAGACATGCAAGAGTTTTGGCTAAATGCTAACCTTGGCATGCTAACAAGCCCACTGTCAAAAGGCTGTATGTAACAGATGGATGTAGCCTGTAAAGATGTATGTTTGAAATGTGAAGCTGACACAGAAACAATATCGTGTTTCTGCAGTAGAAGAAGTTGCAGTTTCTGGGCCACAATTCCTGCAGCACCACCTACTAAATAAAAAAGTGCGAAATAAACGGTACAGAAAACACGCAATGCGCAAAAAAATTACTTGCATAAAAGAACATTTATCTGGTTCAGTATTTGGCACTGTCACTAAAAACAAGGGTCCTAGAAATGCAATTTACAACTGAGGTCCTGACACAGAGGCAACTTAAACCTGCATTCTTTCTACTGACCAGCAGGGGGTGACTCCTCTGGTTAGAAAAGGAAGTCAGATTCTATAGAAGTCTATGAGAATATGACCATACTTCTTTATTATTTATTACTTCTATAAACATTTTTCTGATGAGTTTATGAATTGTGTGTTTCACGTCTCTTTCAATACAGCATGGTGTTAATTTTGTAAATTATGGTTACATTTACAGTAAAATAGACAATAAAACAGAACATGTTTCACTGTAAGTCATGTCCTCGAGTTCTCAGTCAGATCAGACCTCACTCATCACATCTGGTTTCAAAGATGAAGATGGCCAAATTCCAAACTTTAGGTTTCAAAATGGCAGTTCTTAAACTAATGGGTGACATCATGACGGCTACATCCATCTTTAAATTTAATGTTAGCATGTTAACATTTGCTATTTAGTGCTTGATATGGTACAGTCAAAGCAGAATGTCGTTATCCATTATACACTAAAATTTTCACCTGATGATGGCACAAGATAAAAAAAGAAAACAAGGCCATCAACATTATTAGATGATGTTATGGCATTTCACCCCATAGTAAAACAAAAATCAATCAACCTCATGGTGGTGCTAGAGGAAAGGTCAAAAGGTCACCAAAGTTAGTATCATTTGAGGACCAGTTCTTGCAATTCATCCAGTATATGCTGAGGTATTTAACTCGAGAACAAAGTGGCTGACAAACAGACTGACATCAACATGCCCAGAGGTTAGAGTGACTATAAACAGTAAAACAAAGCAAATTCAGACTTTTCCTTAAAGTAACCTGTCAGTGGAAGTCATAACGGTGAAAAAAATAAAAAGTGAAAGAGTTGAAAGTAAGAGTAACAGTGCCTCTGAGGACAATAACATCATCTGCCATGACTGATTTCACGGTCTGCCCATTCTTCCAACACTACTGCTGTCCACTGTGGAATTTAAAAACACAATACAGGCTGAAAGCAGCACAGTTGCTGCAGCCAAAGCTGGAAGGAAAGGTGGCAAAAAACAGAACAACAATATAACATGCCAACAGTGTGAATGTGCAAATTAATACGTTTATCAATATCACTGCCCCATGATTAAGGTACGTGGAGATCTAACTATTATCATATTATCTGCATTGTTATTCTTATGCCGTATGTAATTGTAGCCATATTCTTTCAGCTGTAACCATGGTGGTGTTAAACTGTGTTGAAAGTAAGTGAAAAATAAATACAAAAACATTACTTCAACCGGTGAGTAGGCTCTCTGCAAATCAAATGATGCAGCCTATAATATGATGAAATGGTATTGAAAATTTCCTGGTGTCGACAGGGAAAAAAACATCAAGGAAGACTGCACTTGACATCTGTCATATCTATGCTTATCAGGGAAAAAATGGTTCAGATGCTCTCTATCTGTGCAAAGATTTTCTAGGAATGTCATCCATCCATTTTCTCTTGCTGAACCTGGGTTAGATCGCAGAGGCAGCAGGTCCCTCTTTACAGTAATGCTTTCCAGTTCTTTTCAAGGACATCCAAAGTTGTTTCCAGGCCAGATGAGATATGTAACCCCTCCAGCAAATTCTGGGTCTACCCTGGAGTCTCCTTCCTGTTACCCATAAAACTTCCAAAGGAAGGAACCTATGAAGCATTCTGAACAGATACACAAACCACTTAATCAGATAGCCAGATCACCTCTTGTCGTTCTTCTCAGGGGTGTCCAAAGGTGTTTCCAGGCCAGATGAGATATGTAATTCCTCCAGTGAGAACTTGGTCTACCCCGGGGTCTCCTGCTGGTTGGATGTTCCCACATAACCACCAAAGGAAGACGTCCAAGAGGCATCCTAATCAGATACCCAAACCACCTCTTCCAGTTCTTCTCGGGAGTATCCAAAGACATTCCCAGGCCAGATGAGATATGTAATTAGTCCAGTGAGAACTTGGTCTACGCTGAGGTCTCTTGCTAGTTCTGTTCCAACATAACCTCCAAAGGAAGACATCCAGGAGGCATCCTAATCAGATACCCAAACCACCTCTGCTAGTTCTCCTTGGGGGCATCCAAATGCATCCCCAGGCCAAATGAGATGTGCAATCTCTCAAGCAAGTTCTTGGTCTAGCCTGGAGTCTCCGCTCAGTTGCCCGAAAAACCTCCAAAGGAAGTTGCCAAGGAGGCATCCTGATCAGAACCGCCTTACCTGGTTCCTTTTGATGTGATGAAGCAGCAACTCCACTCCTATCACTTCCATGTTCATGTTAATTTTAACCTTCTATGCTGGTTTATATACATTAAATGAACATTTCTGTGATCAAACCAACAGACTGAAATGCTTTATGCTTATGTTTACTATTAGCTCTAGACTTTTTAAAAAACTCTTGAACCTTGTTTTCTAAATATCAAGTAATTTCTTTGACTGTACATTTGGGCAATTTTAGTACCTTATTTCTTCAACAAGCATGTTTTTGTACATTTATTGCACGTTCTTTTGTACATTTGGTTTTCTTATCTTTCTTGAATGTTATTATCTATCTGTCTGTCTGTCTGTCTGTCTGTCTGTCTGTCTGTCTATCTATCTATCTATCTATCTATCTATCTATCTATCATCCATCCATCCATCCATCCATCCATCCATCCATTCCAAACAACTATATCGCAGATGGAAACTCAGTATTTCTAGATGCATGTGCAGACAGAAGAAGTTCCTACAGTTTAAAACCAAACCTACACCACTGATGGGCAGGTCTGTCTACAGAATACTGTACTCTGACAGTCTGGCTGGATTTGTAGCTGTTGTGGTTGGAGTCGGCAGCTGTGTCTGGCAACACACAACTCCGCCAGCAACATATTCTACCTCTCAAGTGAGAAACGAATAGAGAAGAAGAGCTGGGACTGGAATGCAGCCTGCATATTTGCAAATGTTTTCATCTCAACAGTGTCTCAACAGGTCCAACTTTAGCATAATTAAAACGCTGAAAGGCTGATTAAAAGGTAAGCTGTTGTTCACCCACCGCTGCTTTCTCCTGCTGAAGGGCCTGAGCAGCAAAGCGTGCTACATGGTTGATGATCGGAGCGAAGTTCGTCGGGCCATAGAAGCGAATGTGAGGGAGGCAGGCGGAGTAGGCCTGGGCGATGCCTTCCACGCCTGGAGATGCAGAAAAACAAGACATTTAACATCAGACACACTGAGAAAGGTAAACATGAATTAGAAAAGTGACATAAGGAGGAAGACAGGTGTGAAATCCATACAGTGCATCTCCAAACTCCAAGGAGACTGTTCAACCAGAGGTCACAAGCTCATGAAAACATATTGGTGTTTCTCATCAGTGCTGCTATTTTAGACTCCAATCAGACAGGGATCATTTGCTGAACCTCCTGCATGGCTTTTTATTTCTTTAAGGGAACTGGGAAGCCAACACTTAAACACAGCTCTACTTTTCAAAAGTCTCCTGACTAATAACTCATTTCATTTTGATCAAAATATACACCTTCAGAGCCAGAAATGCAAATAGACAAGAGATTTAAAAATGTACGCACTGTAAGTTTTCACTAGCTGAGAACAAACAAGCATTTGTTTGTCAAATATAACGGTAAGCCCTTGTTAGGAGAGTTGCACATTATATAAAAAGCTTTTACACAGCAGCACTTGCAGCCCTGCAGTTCAGGTTTTGTTGCTTAGTCCGGAACTTTTTCATCTCAGAGTGCACCGGAGGCTGCATTGGCCAAGAAAAGAAGCTAGTCCAAAAAAGAAAAGGCCATTTGCGGAGGCAGATGTTTTAATAACAGCAAGCCGGGTATCTATTTTGCAAAAGAATCTAATATTTTAACACAGGCCTTCTCTGGCAGGGTATAAATGCACTTACTTAACATGACCTTCCTGATTCTATCAGGCTAAAATATGCCTCACACAGTTTCATTCTGGGTGTCACAGTTTTGCTCTCAGCAGTTGCCGCTCAAGTGGGTCGCATTTGTCTATAAATACATTTGCATTCTCCACATTTCAAATGCTAATGGTGTGTTAACAGATGCAACTGCACCATATTAAGAGGACTTTCTGTTTTAATAAAGAAAGGTGCAAGATGCTGATGAGGTGCAAAATGTATTTAGGTGTCATGATGGTGAGGAAATGTTAGTTACTGTGTGTTTTTATGTTGAGTAACCTTTAACTGGCACATTTAAACAAGACAAAGAATCTGTAGCCATAATAGCAGTTACGACTGGCACAAATGGTGAATTTCAGTGCAATAGAAAGTCCTGAAATGGAGATTTTTTTTTGGGTTTATTGCGGCTAGAAGCAGAAAGAACTTAAAAATATCTTCAGTTCAGTATAACAGCATTATACTATCACAAAAAATTAGAAAGATGAATGCGAAAGTATAATTTCTTGGATTATTTATCGTACAAAAATGGACAAAAACTGAAATTAACATGTACAACATTTTTTCAGTTGCCCTCAAGCATGACTAGAAAAAATGGTGCCTCTACATACTATTGATATTTAACTATTTACATTTTTACAGCCTCTACAAAGCAGCTGTTTTTCACGCCACTCTGCTGATCAACTCAAGAGAGATGTTTCACCATGCTGAATGTATCTTCCAACAACTTGCGCCTCTGTATACTGTTTTCGAGTGATGCTGCATTTATTTTATTCTTTCAGTATGTTTTAAAATCACTAATTTTATGCCATGTGACTGTTGGTTGCAGCTGAGTCAGATATAGCTGTTTAGTTGCATTAAGAGGCACAGAATTTTTTGCTTTTTACAGAATCTAGTTCGAAAAAACTGTATATTTTTAGCAATTTTTTGAACGAAACATATAGAATGAGGTGATTTTGATTAAATGTCACAATTGTAAGAATATTTTTCCTAACAGAACTATACATTGCACATAATTAGTTCAAGAACTGTTGGAAAGATGAAAATTCAACGATTTCGTTTGTTTTTACAGTTTCCTGTTTCTCTGATAAATGGTGTCATTTCAGCGATTCTCACTCAGAGTCATAGCATCGATAATGAAATGTGAAGGTTTGGATGTGAATTGTCACGAGGAACTGTGTCAACTGTGTGGTGTCATATTATATCACATTAATGTTCTTCCTGCTAATTCAGACTAACATCTACAGTGGGGGGTGTAGGTGAGGTGTGAAGCACTTATTTACTCAGATACAGAAAACAGTGCAGCACCTGCTGCTGTCGCCTGCTCTGGAGAGGCCCATTCTTTCTGTGTTGTTGTTTTTTTATTACTGGATGTCTTGCATTCTTTGTACACTTCAGTTACAGGGGAGACATTACAGGTGAAGAGGGTACATTTTTTGACTAATCAACAAAGAATATGGCACTTCCCCAGTCCAATAAGGCAACAATTTTTTTGAATTACAAGCATTATATATCTATATATACATAAATACCCTAATTTGTGATCATTTCCACAACAGAAATCTGAACATCGGATTAAGCCAATCTTGAAAATTCTTGTTTCATTTGTGTCAGAGTACAGGAGATTTTGGATATCTGTTTATACCACATGTAAAATCCATTCCTCCAATTTTTTTGGAATAGTATGTTCAATAAATCAGGCTAGAAATGAAACATGAACAAATCCCTCTCCTAAAATCTGCTGAATACAATGAGGAATAAAACTGCAAGGTTTGGGATACGGAAGTGCAACTGACATGGAGATTTCTGGCTCAGAGTGTGACAAAAAAGGTAATTTTCTGCCTATAATATAATGTGCATTATAAGATTTAATTCCTCTTTTATTAATTGGAAACTTCTATTTACAAATGAAACTTTTAAACAACAGATATCACCTTAAAACTTCACCAGTTGATTGCTATTAAATTTATGTTTAAATATGCAAAAATACTCTAATTTGCAAACTTGTCCTTTAGATAAAGTGTACAAAAAACAAACACCTGCATGTGTATTTTGGTTGTGTGGTGTTTTTTTTTTTTTTTTATTATTATTCCTTTAGCATAAAAAAGAAGGTGTGTTCTTGAAGCAAATATCCCCAAATCTCAAAACTGAAAAACACATTAAAGGATGCTGTTTTCCCTGAAGTGTCTTTAGAAGACGATAGTTGCTATTACAGTATTTTTTTGTACCTGCACTGTTTATTTCAGTGTTTATTTCCACAAAGTCACCCTGACATTGCAGCCTTGTGTCTGAATGTTTATGTTGAACATTATGTATCCCACTGCAAATCAAACTACACCATAAAACATGATGTTTTACATCTTCTCATGGCAATAAAAAGCTCGGTAACCCCTATCTGTTGGAGCAGCTTGCTGGCAGATGATGTGGGCTCAGGCCTCAGAGAAGACGACAACCCACGAGTACAGATAAGAGGCAGTGTTTTCAACTGATTCTATTATCCACGGAATAGAGTAGTAAACAGAAAACAAATTGGTATTTTAGTGAAGGATCGAGAGCAGACGAAGCTTCAGATGGCTGATGATTAAGCTGAGGCAAGTTTGTCTGTAAAAATATCAGAAAAAATCGTAATGGGCAATGTATTGTTATCTGCATGTACAATGTGTTTACCTGCAAGTAAAACGAAACTACATTTTAGAAAGCACTGAAAAGTTTACTTTAATCTCCTGAAGCCAAAGAAGTTTATAGGCATTTTCTGTTTTTGTCACATTTTTCTTCACTATGAGCTCAATTTTCACTACAATATAAAGTTCTGTCACTTTATGCAGACAGCACAACCATGACTAGATGTAGAGAACTCACAAATCTCTTTCGTGCAGCATGACACAGTTGTGTCATACATGGGTTTTTTTTTGTTTTTTTAATGAAATTTAGATTTCTTTCATTCTTAATTTTACAAAAATTCAAGAAATAAACCTGAGATTACATGTACAAGTGCCAACAGGTGTTACCAATACTGGAAAAATATAGTAAATGTACATGCTATATATATATTAAACAAAAATTTTAAAAAATTAGTTCCATTCTTGTCTCCTATCCGCTCTGTGTAAACACACACTGCCTGCAGTTCAACCCAGTTCAGCTGAAAAGTCCCAGAATTTCTTTGAAGAAACTGTTGATTGCAGCTGAGTCACTAATGACTTCATGGTTGCGCCAACAACTACAGAATTTTGTTCGGTGAAATGATATATTTTTAGCAGTTTTTTAAATGCTACTTGTAGAATAAGGTTGATCTTAATGAAAAATTCAGACTTGGTTAAATTGTAGCCTCGATTTGGTTAAATTTCCAACAGAACAGCGAGTCACAGATAATTACTTCAAGGACTGTCGTAATATTGGTTGTGTAACATAACATGATAGCTGAAAAGTCTGAATTTTTGTTAAGAAACTGCTGGTTGCAGGTGAGTCACAAATGACTTTATGTTTGCACCAAGCAGTGGACAATTTTAGTTTTTTTTACAGAATTTTGTAAGGTCAAATTATATATTTTTGGCAGTTCTTTAAATGAGACATTTCGTTTTGAAGAAGAACTCCGATTTCAAGCTTCGATTTGGTTTCTGACAGAACAGCAGGTGACAGATAATTACTTCAAGAGCGGTTGGAACGTTGGTTCTGATAAATAAACACAACTCTTTATCTTATTAATATCAGCTTATATGTATGATTATTTATGGCCCAAAATACCTGATATTGAAGATGCTATAGAGATCTAGACATTTTATTAAAAGCTGGATCAATAATAACATCTGTCTAGATCCTTGTTCCGAATTTGTTCTTCCATCTTTGCCTCAAATTTGCTCTGTGGAAACACACACTGCCTGCAGTTCAATCGAGTTCAGCTGAAAAGTCTCAGAATTTTGTCATGCAACTGTTGGTTGTAGCTGAGTCATAAATAATTAAATGGTTGCACCAAAGAGTGCAAACTTTTTTTTTCACAGAATTGTATTCAGTTAAATGTTTTATTTTTTAGCATTTTTTATAAAAAATGAAGCACGTAGAACAAAGTCGACTTTTACAAAATATTCAGACTTTAGGTTTAAATTTGGTCAGTTTTCCGAGAGAACAGATAATTACTTAAAGGAAAATCAAAATGTTTGCTCAAATAAATGTTTTATCAAATTTAGATGACTCCGATAGATGATGATGCTGAATGTCCGTTAACATATACATATGATTATTTATGGCCAAAAATGTTGCATATTGAGGTGGCTATAGTGATAATAGCTAAAAAAAATAGAGGTATTTCACATTCTTTTTACACTTTGTGAACAAGGTGAATTTTTAAACTAATCCTCTATGAACATGGAACTTCCCCAGTTGATTACATCCAATAAAATATATTTTTGTTTTTTTACATAACAAGTTTTCTAATATTGTGTTGTTAAACACATGTATAAAAAGATGTTTGTTGATGTTATGAGTATGAGCCTATAAATCTGATTACTTATGTCCAAAATACCTGATACTGATGAAGCTATAGTGATTAATCTGTTAAAAAAAAAAAAAAAAAAAAAAAAAAGGCATTTCATAAAAAGTGGGAAATTGTTGTATTGTCTGAGGTTACTGAAGGGTCACTGATGACACCTGTAGCGACTCACCTGAGCAAAAAGGGTTGGTTGGGTCAAAGTTGATGGCAAACTCGTGCGACACCTGACGAGACACAAACGCACACATTTCAACGCTCGTCCTTCACTACGCTGTAAAACACAGTTAAGAAACGCCGTCCATTTCTCCCACACCTCCTCCCTCCCACCGTCTCTCCAGCTCTCTGTGCAGCTTGCTCTTCTTTGTCCTTTTCATCAGCTCAGCGCCATGGCAACACAGATGGGTTGACAGTTGCGTAATCATCTGAATATGCATGTATAATGCTTACAGTTTTATCTGCGAGTGCTTTTTTGTGTGTGTGTGTGTGTGTGTGTGTGTGTGTGTGTGTGTGTGTAAGATGCAAGTAGAAAGCAGGATGGTTTTCACTGTAAGTTTGCATATGACAACCCACCTTCCTCTCAGTCTTTGCCGCCACACGTGCACATGTAACACACACGTCTGTGCACAAAACAACAACAACAACAACAACAACACACGTACCTTCCAGTCTGGTGGGAGTTGGGCTCCAAATCCCAGAGCAGGAAACATTTTGTCGCTGAGCAGGAAACCATGACAACAGATTGGAACGTTAGTTAAACCTTTTTTTTCATACAAATTCAACAAGCTGGATTTAGACAGCAGCAGTGGAAATCCTGTTACCTTGTTCACATAGAAACACATTCAGACATTTACAGAAGAGCGAGCAGGGAGCTGGTGGAAAAATGACATTGTAAAATGGCTCCTCGGTAAGAAAAGAAACTCCTGCACAGCAACTCATTGATTTTCATGACATTTTTATGTGATTTTTTTTTAAAAGGAGCAGCTGCATTCCTGGTGGTCTCAGTGTCAAAAACCTTATTTTTAGCATGCAAGCTAAAACAGGAAAACTACATGGTTGTGTGTCTGTGTGCTCTGCTGATGCTAAAGCTCTGAACAGCGGTGCTCGGGTAGATGATGGGATTAAGATGGGTATTAGAGAACTGTTAAACCAGTTTAGTTCTTTCTGCAAAGCCCAAAGTGACTGAAACTCTGCAAAAACTCCCCCCAGGAATATCTAAAAAACATGTTTTTAAAAAGAAAAGAAAACCTGAATTTCTTTGATTATTTATTTGACATAAATTAAAGAAATAAATCTCAAATCAGCATCTACAAGTGCCCACAGGTGTGGTGAATGTACACATGCTAGATGTTCTACTGCTAATATTTGTAATGTATTTCTGTACTTGTAAACACACACTGCCTGCAGTTCAACCCAGCGCAGCTGAAAAGTAACTGAAAGTTCACATTTCTTCACATTTGCACCAAGAAGCGAGATTTTTAAATTGTTTTTTAAACAAAATTTTGTTAGGTCAACCGGTTAATTAAATTTTTTTTAATGAGATAAGCAGAATAAAGTCAATTTTCAGGAATTTTCTGATTTTAAACCTGCAATTAAGACGAGAATTAGAGAACTGTTAAACCAGATTAGTTCTTTCTGCAAAGCCCAAAACGACTGAAACTCTGCAAATCTCCGCTGCAGGGGTGTCTTCAGATTCAGATTCAGATTCAGATTCAGATTCAGAAAACTTTATTTGTCCCCAGGGGGCAAATAAAAAGGCACATAGAGCAGGCAGTGCAACAATGACGTAATAAATAGGGATAAATATATATACAAATCTAGACCAAGTAATATAAGAATAAAGATAAAAAGAAAGAGAATAGAAAAAAAGACAAAAAACACAACTTAGTAACATACTAGTGCAAAAGAGTAGGTGCAATATGGCAATGAGGTAAGTTTAAGATGCCACTTGTGTTTTGTGGAGACACTCATGAGTTCAGTGGTCCATTTCTGGAGCTAATGTGGCTCGTACCCTTTAGAAAAATGAGCATCCTCACTCATTTCTTTTCCAGTATTGTATTTGACTCCACCTCTGCCGATGCAGATCATTTATCAATGAAGATGCAGTAAATAAAGTGGAGGTGACAGATTGCTGATATTTAGCATGTCCTCTGAACTCCAAAACAGTTTGAAAAGTAAATTTTCTCTTTAAAAACATCATTTATCAGAGCCACAAACATCAGATTTTCAATTTTCCACTGGTCTTTCAACTAAGCGTCCATGCCTCTCTGTCGCTACAATGAACTAATCTTTAATTTCTGATAATTAATGACCATCACTTTATTCTACAAGCTGCATTTTTAAAGAAAGTTCATCAAAACAAACCATTTCATTAACTAGAACTGGTAAAAACTAAACAAAAAACAAAACAAAACAAGAAAACAGTCATGTGACTAAAATTCAGGGACGTCTCGGATGAACTGCAGGCAGTGTTTACACAGAACAGACAGGAGACAAATTAAAGAGCCTGAAAGCAAAATAAATCATGCTTAATCAATAAAATAAATGCAGCATTTCGATAAAATAGTACACAGAGGAGCAAGTTGTTGAAAGATACATTCTGCATTATGAAACAGCTTTCTGGAGTTTGTTTGTAGAGGTTGCAAAGATGTATATAG